>NC_080107.1:48785491-49091563 GCF_950005125.1 Chionomys nivalis
TTTTGACACTGCACCGCAGGTGGGCAAGGGAACACGTCGCCTTTCTCCCCGCATAATCTCACCCTCTGCTTATCACACCGCTTCCATCACTCCCAACCCCCAGCGCACATTTTAACTCTTCACACTGGTGCCCTGAAGAGGCTTCCAGGACACCCTTAACGGGCTGCTTGGTGTCACTCTGGTTCAAAGCCCCAAGTTCAACTTGTTATTTATTCAAATAATTAATTACTCTTGTATCCATCGAGCAGTTTGTCATGACACATTAATGACTTGATAGACTTCCATGAACTGGTGAACACAGAACAGCAGAGCGTTTTTATCGTCATTTAATTTTAAAACGATCCTGTGTGAAATTATCTCGTCGTGAGTGATGGGCGCATAAAGAACCGACTCAGCAAAGCCCCTTTTGGATCATTGCTTTATTAATGGGTAACGTCAGGGGGATGAAAAATGCTAGCATTGTCATATTCTGCTGCTGGGTGGAGACGAACGGCGGGAGAGGGCGAGGGCTCTGCGTGCTCACTGCCACGAGTGGGCCTCCCCCTCCTCACGCCACAGCCTCTGCACCCACTTACCCACCTGGCTGTCCACAAGCCCAGGCACCCGATTTTGGAGTTTATGGCTCTCGACATTTGTGTGTGTGGTCTTTTTTCTTAAACTTGGGTTTTCCATGAGTGATATAAAAGCATTCCACTTTACTGCTTTGAACATTAAACGTTATTAATCCAATAGAAGAACGTTAAAGATATTGCTGTCACCTTTAAATATGAAATAATATTAGGAGCTTAAAAATGCTGGGTTAGGAGAAAAGATGTTCTTGGTTGCTTTCAAGTTTTCAGATGCCCATGCTGGGCTGCTGGTAAAACCCCACGTCTATACAGCTCCCCACACAGCATCTGCTTAAGAGAGATGCCTGCTCAGCTCAGCTCTCTTCTCTCTCATATCCTGAAAACCCTCCTTACTTGCTTTAATCGCAAACTTGGGAGCCTTTACAATGACTTCCCTTAGTGCCACCCAAAGCCAGCAGACACGGCTGGCGATCCCTGCAGAGCCAGCACTAGTGACAGCTGCAGGCCTGCATGCTGGGATCACGGCAGGGGAATGGGGAGTCGGGTGCCTTCCTAGCCTTCTAGATGAAGGGGAACACCAGGTCTGTCTTACAAGTTTCCTATTTCTGCTTTGGCTTAGCCAGGAATAGCTTCACCACTTGCTTGGATGTCCTTCCTCCTATCCGTCACACTAGTTGCCAGAGCTTAGACCCCCAAGAGGATGGTAGCAGAGATGGAGCTGACTGTCTCCATGCTTCCTGTACAGTAGCTGCTGACGCCGAGGGTCCTGTGAGGCATGTATTAAGGTACGGTTCTGCTGCACTCAGTAAAGAGCACAGAGCAACGTGTGGAGGCATGGGCATCAGATGGCAAATGCAGACTGGTTGGGAGCAATGTTTGGCCAGAGGGAACACAACAACACACATGGGTGCTGGTAGAGACTGGGCTGTCAGAACTTGAGGGCACAGGCCAAGGTGGGTGTGTGAGGTGGAGCCAGAGGCTGGGTGGGCAGCTGGTCTTATGGAAGACCTTAATCCTTCCAGAGAAGTCTAATAAGGAGGTAGCAAAGCTGCCTCATGTGGTGGGTGCATCCCAGTGGAGACTCACTCATCTGTGGGTGAATAGAACAGAGTCACAGCTTGTAGGAAAAAGGAGTTCTAAGTCCAAAGTCCAAGGCACGTGACCCATCTGCAGAAGGCACAGCCTCTCATCAAGGCCAGCCCACACAGTAGCCAGTCTGGAATAAGCTGGGCCTGCCACAGATACCTTGGGAGAGCAGCTTCACTTTTCCGTGGTGGTAGGGAGCTAGTGACTTCAGCCCTCGGAACAAGTGACATCCCTTTGTCAGAGGTAGTAGCCCAGACAAGAGCACTCAGTCCTGGGGACAGGTGAAATTTGCCAGTCTTGGTCCTTTGAAGATGGAGCCTTTACAGCTGACCCCAAATCCCTGCATGGTTCCTTCTGAAGTGTGTCAGAAGGTGCAGCCCCTTGGATGCTCATTCAACATGCAGTCCTCAGTCCTGGACCTTAGACTTCACTAGAAGCCTCCAGCTGTGCCTGGGCCGGAGTTCTCAGGGATGGGTCCTTGGAGTGACTGCACACACAGGCACTGGTCAGGATGGGTCACAGCTGGTGCCGGAAGACACTGGCCTCTGGGCCAGGCACACAGCCCTTAGTGAAAAGCTAGCTTCAGCCAGGCTCTGGACATCCCTAACAAATACAAGGCAAGACACCTTAGAGACCCTGGTTCCCGAGTACAGCCAATAGATGAGCTCGGGGTTCCAGAACTCTCAGGGACTGCTCCTCTGAAATTCGCAGTATGAGAAGACTCGAGAAAGAACCCAGGCCCGCACTTGCACTGTGTTTTTAATTCCAGGGGTTTCCACGGCTTATTACTCTCCACAGTGGGAAAGAACATTAATAAGTGCGGACACCTCATGAATGACTCTCCTGGAATCCAGACGGGGTTTTTGTTTTTCTCCTCCTTCTCTGCACAATTCCAACTGAGCTCTTCATAGTCTGGAGCTGAGGAACGTGATGCTTCCAACTGGGACTGGAGCCTTTGGTTTCCTCTCTCTGTGCTTCTGCGGAAAATCACTTACAGCCACTTGAAAACCTGTCCTGATGTTTTTAAAGAGGCTCTTTGGTCAGAACAAAGTGAAAAAACACATTTCTGCACAGCCTCCCGGCTTAGAAGGTTCCATACAGGCGACTCCCCACTGTGACGTTTCCAGAGCCCTCAGGAGCCAAGAAGGATCAGCCCTGTAACAGGAAAGTAAGGCCTGATGGGAGACACGCAAGACCCTGTGGGAAAACACAGAAACCCCAGTGGGAGATGGAACTGTGATCCGAAACACTTAAAGCCCCAGAGGAGGCAGAACATGGTGTCAGTCAAGGAGGAGGAACCCCGCAGGGGCCAGAACTGAAGAAGAGTCAGAGGGGACAGGGATTTCCCAGACACTGTGCACTTGGCACCTCTGGAGACGCTAGGGATTCAGACGCAGGAGTCTGCTGGTTCTGCCATTCCCCTGGGCTCCTGCGAGGCTGACCCTCCCTGTCCCAGTTTGACTTGCCACAGAGAAGCTTACAGACTTGCTCCATGAACCCAGTGGGTAGTTGGAGAGCCAGGTGCAGAATGGGGCTCTCCTGACGGCTACATTACCATTTATTGGGCCAGTGGAAAACCTGTCTCAGCTCAGACTTGGCAGGGACTCCAGAGCACAAAGTCAAGGCTCTGACTTGAAAAGGGAGCAAGGTGTAGGGCTCAGGGATATGGGACAACAGCCATTCACTTTCTGCTCCATCTTTCTTGTGAACTGTCCCCAACTGTCTCCTGGGAGGCACTCCTGAAAAGCAGCAGCTTTTTCTTGTCCTGTGAGCCCTAGTGGAGTGGGGGCCAGCTTGGGACTGCACCTCTCAGTTTGATTCCATAAAGGGTATTGGACAAGCACCAAACTGGTTTCATTTGTGTCCAAAGTGAAGAAAATCCAGGTTGTCATTAAGTATTCTGCCTGTAAAACCCCAAATGGCCAGGCGACGGCGCTGCTCCACCCACACACCTTTTCTCTTAGGAAAGAGATGCTGGGACAAAATGCTTCCACAGTGGTTTGAAGTCTCAGCTGTATGAGTATGACAGAGTGTAGGAAAGACCGAAGGACAGGGTGCTCTGTCCTTATATCTAACACGTGACTGTTGGGTCTGAGACTGTAACATTCACGGTAGAACATCCTGCCAATGGCAATCCACAAGGTGGAGATACAAACTAACTGGTCACCCGGCAAAGGTGCCCTGGGGTTCTGCAGGAAGGAGGCTCTTGTGGGGTGTTTACCAGCCGGTGAGTGAGCCCTTCCTATCCTCCACCCCAGAACCCACAAAAGCCAGCTATCCTGGTGTACTCAGTGTTTGGAAAATAACAAAGAGACCCTGTTCCAAAATAAGGTGGAAGGTGAGGTCCCATACTTGAGGTTGCCCTCTGACCTGCACACATGCATGCATACACCTGCATTCACACACGACTGTTTGCACACCCACATATGTATACACATGTCCCCCACGCACACGAGCACACACACACACACACAATCTGATACTGTCAGAGGGCTGACAGCTAATGCTACTAATGAACTTCTGTGAGGGACAGGAGCTTGTGGTGTGAGGACGCCACAGAGAACACAGCATTCTCAGAGGGGCACAGGAAAAAGCAGGTACAAGGGGCTCCAAGTAGACAGTGGCTTTAGAATGTGAAAGTCTTGAGGGCTACGGGCAGAGTCTGTCCTTGGCCATGACTGCTGTGGCTGGGAGAGAAGCTGCTGGACCCGTATCACAGCAGAGACGCTCAGCTGTGCTCTCAAGTTCGAGATGGCTCCAGCCTGGCTCAGCAGCAGTCCTGTCTACCCGGCCAGGCCTACATTTTCAACACCCCAGACAGGAAGCAGGAGGGGGCTACGTTAGTAAAAATTCCAGCCAAGTATACTGTCAGCTTGTTAAAAAAATTCAATTCATTTTTATATAAGAAATCTCACAGTTAAAATTATTAACAATGATGTCACCTCTCAAGGAATTCATTTTAGTGAACATTTATTTAAATAATTTGATAAATGACGTCATCTTTTACTTACTGAATCATTCATTCTCAAAGTTCACCAACATCTGTCTTGTTCCTGCATTGCTGAGTTTTGTGAGAGACACCTGCACTAAAGAGTTGTTTTGCTTTTTAAATTTTCATTTATTTTTATTTCATATGCATTGGTGTGTTTGCCTGCATGTATGTCTGTGTGAGGCCTTCCCTGGCACTGGAGTTATGGATGGTTGTGAGCTGCCATGTGGGTGCTGGGAATTGAACCCAGATCTTCTGGAAGAGCAGCCAGTGCTCCTATCCACTGAGGTATCTCCCCAGCCCCAAGACTTCTTTTTAGAGAAGTATCCTATGAATATTCACTATTTGAGATCACCTATTGTACTCTGTCTTCAATTACAAGCAGTATTTGGGGTTCAGGACATCATATGGGGTTAAAAACGAGGCCCACATCCCATCACAAGGATGAGTCCTTTTTTTTTTTGAGACAAGGTTGAACTCTGTAGTACAGGTTGGTCTTGAATTTGTGGCAATTCTCCTGCCTCAGCCTCTTAAGTGTTGTGTTTGTAGGTGTGGTCCATTATGTCTGGCTTTGTCTTCACTCTTTAAGAAAATGATGTAAAAACTTATGTATATGTGGTGTGTGTATGCATCATGTGTGCAAATGCCTAAAGAGGCCAGAAGGGGGCACTGGATTCCCCGCAGCTGGAGAGAGAGAGATGGGGGATTCTGAGTCTCCCCGCAAGGGTATTGGTAACTGAACTCCAGCCCTCTGCAATATCAGAAGCATTCTTAACTGTTCCCTGTCCTCACTCTTAACCAACATGGCCTTTGGTGAAGACTAGGAACCTCCTTTCTGTTTCCTGAGCCACTGCAGCACCCACTCTGAGAAGAACTCACTGGGATGGCCCGAGAGTGGTGAAGAGTGCCAAGACAGAAATGAATTCCCAGGAAAAAAGGCCCCCAGCCTCATTAATCCCTTAGCTGGGCAAAAATGACCACCCGAAGGCAAGAGGTGATGAGGACCCACCACAGGGTAAGTGCCTGGCACAGCCTCTGAGCACCAGGCTGGAGGCAGCCTCCAGGCACACTTGGCCTCAGATGTGTGGAAAGCCTTTGGAATCTCACTGGAAAACCCTTTATTCCCAGCGTGGTGTTTGAAGTGTGAAAATGGAACCAGAAAGACTGTTTCTCAGTCTGGAAAGCTGGGCTAAAGCTACTGGAGAGAGGCAGGAGGCACTGGGGGAGGGGGTAAGGGGCCACCCACCCCTGTCCTTGCTAGGTTCCCAATTGCTCTGTGGACCCCTTCCTTTCCCTCTCTACCAGGGCCAGAGTGTCCTTCCTGGTCCGGGAAGGACAGCTGGCTGGTGTGGGACAATCACACAGTGGGGTGCATGGGCACATGCCATGTGCACTGTGTATGTGTGCATGTGAAGGGAGCCTGGCAGTGAGCAGAGGGCATGCAGAGCCCCTGACAGGGGCTGGACTACAGAAACAAACTCATCTGCAGTCCAAGAGCATAGACAGGATACCATCTGTGAAATTTCTAATTTCAGACGTTAAAATGAAACTCCAAACTTTAGTCAGGCCTGGGAAGGCAGAGACAGAGGATCTCTGTGAGTTTGAGGTCAGCCTGGTCTACACCAAGAGACCCTATCTCAAAAGCAAGTAAACAAAATCCCCCAAACTAAAGCAAACCCAGACTGCAGACTTGAGAACAGACTTGAGCAGGATGATGACGGCATCTCTAAGAGCCGGTACAGGCCCTGGTTCACTGCCGCCCTCGGAAGCCTCTCTGGCCACATCAATCCTTCCTGCAGGATTGGTCCAGGGCTGTGATGAGACACTGCCGCAGGCCCAGGTGCTCATGGGGAGACAGCACCTACCTAAGGGTGACACGGCAGAGATAGGAAAGAATGTTCAACAAAATATCCCAACCCAGCAGAGAGGGAGATCTCATGACCGTCACAGCCAGCAGTACTTCAGTGCCTCAACACTGGCAGCAAGGGCAGATGGTGTGGGTGACGTCTTTATCCTACTTGACAGGGATGACCGGAAGCTTCTGACAGCGGCTTGTCTGGGTGGAGCTCAGCCCCCTCTGAGCAGGTCCTTTGTCCCCATGAAGGGCTTCGTTGCAGGATGGCTGTAAGAAGCCTTGAAGCTGCCAGGCCTTTCACAGGGCTTTCATTTCTTGCAGCAGTTAGCAATTAGCCTTGAACTCTCTTCCTGAGACTGCATTACTTCAGCCCCGACTCCCCCAGACTCTCAGGACACCCCACCCACCTGTCGGTGAGATCAAAGGCAGCCGTGCTAGGCTGCGAGGACACTTGGCTTAACTGAGAGCAGAAGCTGGGCACCTGCCTTGCCCTTTCCATGTCTGGGTACTGGACAACTCACCAATCTCAGGCCCTACGGCGCAGGCTCTGCTACCCAAGCGCACAATGCTTTGGCCAGGACCAGCGATCTGCTCCCAGGCCAAGGCAGGCTGCTGTCTCCCAGCTGTGCACCTGGAGCCAAGCACTGGCAGCCCTAGCGCAAGCTGAAGCAGGGACAGGGTCCCCAGGGTGGTGCTGTGCTTCTTTGCTTTTTATGTCCCAGAGTACAGCGGTAACCCGTGGAGAGCAGAGCCTGGGGGTTTAATAAAGTCTCCATCAAAACACAGCAACTACACTGGATCCACCAGTCAATGGAAAATTTATGTGTGTGCCTGCCTGCATGTATGTATATGCCTACATGCACATGCATATAAACATATGTGTGCCAGCCTGGAGCCTCGGGTATGTGCACCTGTCTACATGTGTGCATCTCATCATTCTGACGTTTCCCCTTCTCTTGTCTGTAGGAGAGGGCAGGTGCTCTGTCACTGTCCCTTCAGACTTGTCAACGGGCTCCTACTCTGCCCCCTTCCTCCCTTGGGCCTAGGCTATGCTAGCGGGTTTACCATACTGTACTGCTTGTTCACACCTGGGCCCCAGGCTATGCTAGTGGGTTTACCATACTGTACTGCTTGTTCACACCTGGACCTAGGCTATGCTAGTGGGTTTACCATACTGTACTGCTTGTTCACACCTGGACCTAGGCTATGCTAGTGGGTTTACCATACTGTACTGCTTGTTCACACCTGGGCCCCAGGCTATGCTAGTGGGTTTACCATACTGTACTGCTTGTTCACACATGGACCTAGGCTATGCTAGTGGGTTTACCATACTGTACTGCTTGTTCACACCTGGACCTAGGCTATGCTAGTGGGTTTACCATACTGTACTGCTTGTTCACACCTGGGCCCTAGGCTATGCTACTGGGTTTACCATACTGTACTGCTTGTTCACACCTGGGCCCTAGGCTATCCTACTGGGTTTACCATACTGTACTGCTTGTTCACACATGGCAGAGAGGTGCACACAGTGTGGTGTTCAGAACAGTGAGGTCACTGCTGCTGAGGTGTTCTCCATCTCCCCCACATGGGATGTACACAGGATCTGGCAAACAGGACGGCACAGCCCATGGTCACCCTAACATGTTCTTCATAGTCTGCCTGGCTGTTCAAGATTTACCTGTGATGTAGGTTGTGAGCTCTGAGCACCTTTCGGCAAATTAGGAGAGTGCAAGTCCTTTTCAGAGAATGCGTATCCTGGCTCCAGGCCTGGGGTTCTCTTATATCTGGGAGGTAGGGGAGGCTGGTATCCAGTCCCCAGCCTCAGCAGGGTGAAACGTTCACACCATAGCTCCTGAATCTTTCTCTTGATGGCACCTTGACCTTGTCCCGGGGGAAAGCCTTTGGCCACATTACTCTGCCCACACTCCTTCAGGAAGAATGGCTGTGGCCTGGCTCTCCACTCCCTGGATAGGTAGGTGTCTCTAGACAAGGAAGCACAGCTGCACTGGGAAAGGGTCTGATTCCCATCAAGGAAAGCTGGTACCGAGCTCTTTGTGCTAATCCCACCCTGGCAGAGTCCCATCTCTGGAGAATGAGAAAGGACTTCACCATGGGCTTGCTACCCCAAATGGGGGCATACAGGACCGAGACTGTTTCCTCTGGAGTTGGGCAGCACGGCAGGTCTTCACCTGAGGGTCTGGAGGACATGACTGGAATTCTGTGCCCTTTGTTCAGCCGACCTCTTTGACTCCGGGCCTGAAGGAGGGGCAGGTGCTCTCTGAGTCACCACACCACGCCAGGCAATGGGGTTTGTGTAGTTATAGAAACAGGGCTAGCATGGAAGGCTCTGACCACATGGAAACCAGCCAAACTATGAGCCTTAGCTTACCCACTGCAGATTGGGATTGATGATGGCGGAAACAGGTTTAGAGGAATAGGGGAGTCTGCCCATGAAGGCTCGTTCTGTAAACAAGAACAAGTCACTTGCTTCTCTGCAGAAAGGCCAACCAGGATGACAAAAGCCAGCTCATGACCAAAGCACAGGGACGCTGGGTGCTTGCTGGGCCCAGGTGAGCCCCATCCAGGTTCAGAGACACGCCGAGGCCGGACGCAGGAGGCGGAGCAAGTGACTGCATTCGCCTAGATTGCAGGCGCGGCAAGGAGGTGCTGTGGCCTTACTGCCTGCTAGTGACAGGAAGCCAGGTGGCCATGCCTGCTGATGAACCCAGAGGAAGCGCTAAGGGGTAAGGACCAGGGTGCTCTGCAGGTATCTGGGTTGTGGTCTCTGGCTGGCAAGACTACTCTATGGCTTGGCTGGAGCAGTACAGAGCATACCCAACCCCGGAGCTCACGCAGCTATGGGGGCTGGCCCACGAGGCTCTGTGCCAGGTTCAGGGGTGCCTTAGTCACTGTGGTGTGAATAGAAGTCTGTGTGTCATCAGGCAATGGGGGGCTTCCAAGACTGAAGTCCTGGGAGCCTGAAGCGGTTGGTGTGTCACATGAACCTCGGGGTAGAGCTGTCTAGCAATGTAGCAACCAAAGGGCAGCGCCCTCAGGGTTGGACAGCATCACTCTGTCCTGCTGCGGCTTGGGAAGGAGGGGCAGCTGTGGCAGCCTCTGGGTAGTCAAGGGGATGCACATTTGGAGCATGGCCTGAGGACCAGTTCCCTGGGGACCGGACCTGTCCAGGGAGAATGGGAGCCTACCTAGGCTAGCGAACTGGACCTGTCCAGGAAGAATGGGAGCCTACCTAGGCTAGCGGCCTCCAGGGTGAGGGCGAGGACTGGCAGGGTCCCTGGGACCAAGGGATAACCAGAGGGAAGGCTTGGAGTAGAGGAAGAGGATCAGGGCTCACAACAGCCTGGCCCTGCACAGAGTCTCCCAAACCAAGACTGTCACAGAACCCAAGGCCACTAATGCCACCTGGACCCAAGGGACACTTCTATCTGGACAGAGGAAAGCTGCAGAAGGTCCGCCCCACAGGCACAAACTTCGCAGCCTAAATCACCTTGCTCGGTGTTGACCTCAGAGTAATAAACAGAGGCGTGGTTTTAAAATCCTGTCATTCTGAGCACCCGAGGATAGCCTGGGCTATACAGTCATGGTGTTATAATCCTGTCATTCTGGGTACATGAGGATAGCCTGGGCTATTCAGTCATGGTGTTATAATCCTGTCATTCTCAGTACCTGAGGATAGCCTGGGCTATACAGTCAGACTCCATTTTTCACCCCGTTCCTCCCAAAAGAATTCTACAAAATACACGTGAGAAAACCAATTCAAGGAAAAAATAGCATAAAAATTCAATAATTATGAAAGAAATTGAAATTATGTCCCTCTCCCCAAAATACTCCAGCTGGGCCCCACATGCTTCTAAGACCAGTTAATGCTTAGAAGGAAATTTTCCTCATTCCCAACCCCCGAGGAATAGATATTACAATATTTTAGAAATATGCCCATATTTGAAAGAAATAGTCCTGACCCTTCAGTCATTCAGAAATGGTATTTTGATAAGCATCAAGCCCAAATCATTTCCATAAATGCTAGGATCACAGCACAGACAACAGCAGCCCAGAGCTAGCGTGCTCTTAGAGAATGGCGCACTGTGCTGAGGCAGAATCTTCTTCAGAACACAGCAGCAGCTTTCCAAATGCAGAGCCATTAGGACACAGCGACTCGCCCGGTGAGCAAAATGAGAAGAAAACCCGACACTGTTTCAATATCAAATTCAAATTAGTGCCTGAATTTAAGAGAAGAATCCTGAGCAAGGGAAGGCCAGCTCTCCCTTGTCACAGCTCTGCACTGGTCTGCACGGGCACGTTCTAGAAACGACCTCCTGAAGCCAGGAGCCAGGGAGAGGGAGCGCAGCTGTCACCACTACCATTCGCTGCTCTGGAAGCTCTGCCCAAGAGTGTGAAGCAAGAAAAAGAGTAGTTGTCAAAGTGTCAGAGACAACACCGTCTGTGTCTACAGAGGACACTGTAGTCTACCAGGAAACAAAAACAGATCAACAACAAGCAGAGAGGTGGCCAGTTACAAAGTAAGTATTGAGACTCAACACTGTATGCATATATACATGTAAGCATTGAGTGTGTAGTGTATGTGTGTGCATGTACATGTAAGCATTGAGTGTGCAGTGTATGTGTGCATGCACATGTAAGCATTGAGTGTGCAGTGTATGTGTGCATGCACATGTAAGCATTGAGTGTGCAGTGTATGTGTGCATGCACATGTAAGCATTGAGTGTGCAGTGTATGTGTGCATGCACATGTAAGCATTGAGTGTGCAGTGTATGTGTGCATGCACATGTAAGCATTGAGTGTGCAGTGTATGTGTGCATGCACATGTAAGCATTGAGTGTGCAGTGTATGTGTGCATGCACATGTAAGCATTGAGTGTGCAGTGTATGTGTGTGCATGCACATGTAAGCATTGAGTGTGCAGTGTATGTGTGCATGCACATGTAAACACTGAGTGTGCAGTGTGTGTGCATGCACATGTAAGCACTGAGTGTGTAGTGTATGTGTGCATGCACATGTAAACAGTGTGCAGTGTATGTGTGTGCATGCACATGTAAGCACTGAGTGTGTAGTGTATGTGTGTGCATGCACATGTAAGCAGAGTGTACAGTGTATTGATTGTGTAGTGTATGTGTGCATGCATATGTAAGCACTGAGTGTGTAGTTATGTGTGCATGCACAGATGTGCATGTGTATGTATGTGTGCATAATGTATATCTATACAGGAGTACATGTTGTGTGTTGTGCATGCATGTGTGTGTACTGTAGAGTATGAATGGTGTGTGTGAAGTATGTATTATGGGTGTACATGCACAGGTGTGTAGTGCATGTATACACATGTATATAGTGTGCTTGTACTGTGTAGTATGAGCTGTGTGTACTATGTATATGTAGAATGTGGTATGTGTGTGTAGTGCACGTCTGGGTGTATGAAACCACCAGTTAAAACCTAACAAGCAAAGCAATATGCAAAAAGTCAAGACCTAGAAAGGGACCTTTGACATGGAGACACAGTCTTCTGGAAGGAAGGAACACACACTTTAAAGGCGACTATCTTTGCAGAATTAATTTGTAAATTCAATAGTTTTCGAACAAATCCACAGAGTATTTTCCTTAGAACTTTAAGTAACTTTGAATTTCAACTGGATTTAAAAAAATGAGCTAGAACTACTAAGACTATCTTGAAAAATAGCAAGACAGGAAATCAAAGATGATTCTGGGGCTGGAAAGACACACAGTGGTTAGGAGCACTTTGCAACTTGTGCAGAGTCCCGCTCAGGGGAGATTTAGCGCCATCTTCTGACAGCCATGGGTACTGCAGTCATTTACACATACCCACACACAGATGCATACACATCATTTTTAACAATCTTTAAAACAAAGGTACACATTTGTAATAAATAAAGGTGTAGCTGTCATTAGGAAGTTTATCCAAGCCAACATGTCAGGGAACCACAGAACAAACTGTGCAATATGTTATGGTCATTTAGAACTGCCTTTCAGATATGTTGTTTAAAAAAGAAATACAATGTCATAGCGACACTGGTGAGCAACGCATTCTTATCCCAGTCATACGACAAAAACTGATAGGTGAATTTTAGATTTACATGTGAAAAAAATAGTACTAGGATTACAAAAGACAGAGAAGGCTCTCCTACATATAGTAACAAAGACACAAACCAGAAAAGAAAACTAAACCAAGGAAGAACATGCCAACAGAAAAGCCATCATGGCCAAGGCTCACAAGGCACTCCCTGCTCACCAGACCACAAGGACAGCGGGTAGGAACCTCTGGCCAAGTCAGGAAAGTGCAGTCACACACTAACAGGAAGCCACACTCCCCCTTGCAGACAGACAAGCCTTTGAGACATTAGCAGCCAGTTGTGAGGCCTGGAGGCAGGACCCAAATGGACCTCCTTTTCTGAATGTGCCAGCAGTGTAAACTAATTCAACCAGTGTGCTGGGCAGTTGATCACTAGATACTACAATGGTTAGACCCATTTCACCTACATATTCACCTCCAGGAACAGCCAATTACAGGTGCCAACTCCCCGTGGACTTTACAAACTCAGGTGTAAGCTCTAGCTGTCTGCAAAGGCCAAGGGTTTGGGAAATCATCGCAGCACCTTAGAAGCCACAGCGGTTCCCAGTGCGACTGTGATTTTACACGAGACCTTTATGCTTGCTTACATTTCTCCTGCCCGCAAATGGTGCTGTGCGCCGTCTGTGAAAGCCGAGTGCATGAGTTTTGAGTTGTGTAACTACCTGTGTTTTATGGTAGCCAGCAATCAAACAGATGATTAGCTACATATATTTTATGCATTCATGACATATTTGACTTTTTCTTAACTTTCTATAGTCCTAAAGGTTGCAAGTTTCACCTGCAGGAGTTTTTCAAGTCCTCATGAATCTCAAAGAAAAAAATCTGCATATGGGTGCCTGGTTAAGCTTGAAGGCCAAGCCAGTGCTGCTCACAGATCCCTCTCAGAGGCAGGTGAAGATGAGACTCCAGGACCAGGAGTGAGATGCATGAAGGCATCATAGATACTTAGCCACAGCAAGGGTCAAACTGCCCATACATACAATATACGAGGCTTCACGATGTCAGGCTGGGAAGCACACAGGGTGGGCATGGCAGAGGCAGACCCAGGTCACCAGGACTGTCCATGGGGGAAGGGAGCAGCTAGAGTGGACATGAGAGGACTTTTGGGGGTGAGAGGTATATTCTATATCTTGCTTCTTGAGGAGGGTTGCCATATAACTCAGCATTCTTCAAAACCACTGAGCTGTACTCGTAAAATAGATTGTATTGTACGTAAAATTGTACTAAAGTAAAATTTAAAAATATCCAGAACAGACAATTACCTTTGCATATAAATGCCACCCGCCAATAAAAAGTCAAGAAAGGACAGTCTCTAAAACATTGTTTTTCTGAGCAAGGAGATTCTGAGTGGCATTTATTTTCTTCCCACACTTTCATGTATTTTCTTTTCAACTTTTGTTTTTAGTGTGAGCATGGGACTTTTATAATTCATAAAGGAAGTGATTTGCATCTGGTTTTGATCTAACAAAGAGAAAAAAAGAACAAAAAATCCATCAATGAACCATGTGTCTGGCAAAGAGCCTTGTATCGCTTCTTTTGTTTTTTCTTTTTTTTTTAAACGCTCATTTTTTGTTATTTTTAAGTGTATGTATTTGTGTGTGTTGGTGTGTGTGTATGTAGGCACCGGTACCCAGGGAGGCCAGAGGTACTGGGTCTCGCTGTCGTTGAGGTTGCAGGCAGCTGTAAACTATGCCATGTGGTGCTGGGAGTGGACCGAGGGCCTCTGCTAGAGCGGTGTGCACTCTCAACAGCGGAGTTTCCCTCCAGGCCCCACTGCATTAGCTTCCTAACGGAAGCATTGGCCTAGCTCATGTCCAGTGACGACCTCAGCCCCACCAGCACTGGGGGCCCATTATGGGATACCTGAGGTCCAGCTCCTATGAAGTGTGTGCTCTCAAAAGGGGCTCTGAGAAGAGAGGCTGAGGGGCAGCTTCCAGGAGGTGCATCTGGTCCAAAGCTTCATTTGCATGTTAGGAGAACAAACCCTGGAGAAACAAGGCCACCTTGTAAAGTTAGGAAAGGAAACAAACCTGTGGGACTCAAATTTGATTGACCTGTAACGGCAGCCACCTGCCCAGATGCTTGGACAGCAGTCTCAGGTGTTGAGGGTGTGTCCCTAGCTGGCGGTGCTGTTTTGAGGCTGGATGTCTGGAAGACGTCCCATCATTCACTGGAGCTGCGCCTTGGAATCCTTTCTCTGCGCCCTGCCCTCCCCATCTTCCTCCTCGCTTCCTGGCCACCATGATGGGAAAGCTCCTGCTGTCTCATCCCACACCACAGTCGGATTCATGGTTTTCCCCAGTTCAGTGCTTGGCTCTGTATTCAGAATGCCTACTGCTGATGGGTGGCCCTGAAGAGTCTGACTGTTCTCAGTCAATGTCATGGCAGGATGGAGCTTCCTGCCCCACTGCCCCCAGCTGAGCTGAGTCTCTAGCCATGTCTCACGAGAGGACGCAGGAGTCATTGGCCATGCCTTTTGGGTTTTCGTTGTAAAAATGTCTATAGTAGGGACTGTGCTCTCAGTTTGGATCCCTGAATGAAAGGATACATGCAACAGGGTCCCAGCCAACTCATAGCCAACCGGTGAGTAATCTGACAGACACTAAAGTGGGGTATGGTAAAGCTAGGGGACTTTTTGTTACTGCAGTATACTTCAACAAAGACTGACAGATACACACATTTCAATATTCTGAATGATGGCACCCAATGTATGCTATTATGGATGAAATAGATTTTTTTTTTTTGAGACAGGGTTTCTCTGTAGCTTTGGAGCCTGTCCTGAACTCACTCTGTAGACCAGGCTGGCCTCGAACTCACAGAGATCCACCTGCCTCTGCCTCCCAAGGGCTGGGATTAAAGGTGTGTGCCACCACCTCCGGGCTGAAATAAATGGTTTTAAAGGCTACTGTATCTACTCTAAAATCACATCCCCACAGTACACACCTTTGAGAAACACTGCAACAATCTGAGAGAGGAGGGAGGGGAGGGGCAGGGAGAACAGACAAAAGAATCAGCTCTGAGATGAGGAGCCTCCAGAGCCATGAAGACAGACTCCAGAAAGACTGAATCATACTCTAGAACAGAGCTCTGTCACCAGTGTACAGCTGGCTGCGCTCTGGGTGCGTGCATCACCGTTTACAAAGTGTATTGGGGCGGGCAAGATAAATCTGTGGTTAAGGGACTTGCCTCCAAGCCTAAAGGCCCGAGTTCGATCTCCAGAACAAACACGGGAGGAGACCTGATTCCCACTAGTTGTTCTCTGCCCTCCACGGGAGCTCCTGGTATGTGCACACTTGCGTACACACACACACACTCACATACACACATGTATTTACTTAAACAACTTTTATTTTGTGTGTGTGTATGTATATCAGTTGGGAAAGATCCCAAATTCAGAATTGCTAATGTGAAAATTATTTCTAAGAATCAAGGGACATTGACAGACTCGGAGAAATCAAAGTCAAAAGGCCAGTTCCCTGAGCAGGTGGCGTCATTATGAAACCACTCAGCCATTAACTCTTGTTAAAGCAAAATCCGCTGGACTGCCTTGCTGACCCTACCTCTAATCTAGACATTTGACACAACGGGTTCCATTCGGTGACCTAGAACTTTCAGTCTGGATGCATCATGCTCTAATCATTAATGGTCCACTTGTTTGGCTCAGGTAAATGACATTTGCATATTCAAATCATTTCTAAATATTCTGTACTATTAATGCTAGCACTAATTACATAATAATAGTTACCAATTTCCACACAGATCAAACTTACAGTTTTGCAGCTATTAGGGAAATTGTGCTTTGTAATTAAGATAATCCTCATTTCCAGATGCTAATTAACTATATAATAATTAGTCTCACTCACTAATGCAAATGAAGGATTTTCATCTTTATTGATAAAGGAGTTACTTCTTATCGGTTAAGGAGCGGTCTCCCAAGAAATCTTGCCGAGAAATGCTTTTCCCTCTAAAGGTTAAAAGGTAAACCCATTTTTATCAGCCTCATTTGCAAATGCAAATGAGGTCTGATTAATCAAGTGGAAGATAAATGCGCGGGTCTTCTATCAGGACAGCGTGTAGAGCTTGCCGGTTCCCTCTACAAATACCGGTAAACAGAAGTGCTGCCCAGCCACAGACCTCACCGTTATTCCACCCTCTGTTCCTCCTTCAGGGAGGAAGGACCAAGGCGCAGTGGGGACTTATGTTCTGGCCCCAGTGGGAACAGGGGAGGAGAGAATTTCGTGAGTAAATACGCAGGCGAAAAGGAAAGCACATTTGCTTGGATTATGAAGTTTTCGGAGCTGCGACAGAACACAAACTGGCACCTCCCATCGTGACTAATGAGAGCTGCCCTGGCGAGAACAGAAGGGCTGACAGCCAGCGAGGCCTCGTTGGCAGGCCCCAGCCAAGGCCTCGCCGCATTCATCATCCGCTAAACCAATCCACCAACTCCGCACCACCATTTGTCATTAATTATGCTAATCAGCACGCCATTACTCTCTGATGACACTGTGGCTGTTATTAGCTAGTTACAGCTTTTCAGAAGTAGGATTGTGTATGCACGGGCTGTGCCTGCATTAGCCTACAGGGAAGAGATGTCCAATTACGAAAAGGAGAAATTTGCTATTATCTTTTTATAACAAACCAATTTAGTAATTATAAAAGTCTCTGAACTCACACATTCATTCCTTTTCTCCCCTTTCACTTAAAAAATAATTGAAACCCCCCAAAATGTGCTTTTCAATAATTCTCTAAAGAAGGGGCAAAACAGAAACACTTAAAAGTGGGGCTTGGGAACCAGCCTGCTCTGCTTTGGGGATACCCGTTCTCACAGGGTAACCTCCCATCAGGCCTCTGAATTAGCAGGACTACTTCACTGTGTATATTTCAGTCACGCTGAACTCCTAAAGATGGACGCACACCCATCTGACCTTTCACAGCACGCTCACAGTGGAGCGAGGCGAGGCAGCTTCACAAGGATGCCAGGCTCTGCCTGACTCACCTGGCAGACACTTCCACAACAAGGATGGTGACAGCCCCTCTAACCCCTCATTCTACCTATGACGCTGGTGGCCTCTCAAATGACCTTGGAGATGACAGGTTTGGTCAAGTTAGCCCCTGCGTTTTCTGCACATGGTTTGGGGAAACAAGGAGACTGACCCTGGGCATCACTGTGGACAGCAATCATGGCAAGGCAAGGGAAGGCCCTTTTCTAAAATGCCAGGCCTTGGCAAGAGTCAGTGGGACTAAGCTGTGGGCACTTGCCTAAAGCAGGTATCAATCTCAAGTCTCTGAACTTGGGCTGGAGTCTTTACCACTAGTTTGAGAAGCTCCAGCTGGATTAAGAGCTCATTAATATCATCAGAGTAAATGGGCCTATTAAAACATCTTTAAGCAGTATCTGAACATAAATCTCCCTAAACTATATTTAATGACTGTACTTAAGATACATTATATGCAAGTCTTAATGAGACATTAGATAGCATTTTGAAGATTAAAATTAGAGAATCCATATAAAGCCTGTCCACTTAATGTAGCCGTAAGCTATCCCGATGAACACATTACTACCAAATTATACTGCATTAGAACAAATATTTTTAATCATGTCTGATTTATGCATTCCCTTTTTGCATAACTTTCATTTAAAAAATCCATTTGTAGTTTACAGAAGAGTATATGTGAAAGACCCTAAGTTTCTGGAAGTACTGTGGAAGAAGACAGAAACAATCTCGGGGCTGCAGAATGCAACTGCCCAGGGTTCCGAACTGTATTTCTTCGTGTGTGGTTTCATGGGTTGTAGGCACACAGATTGTACTTTAAATTTCCTTCAGACTAGAATGGAAGTAGCATTCCGCCGAACATACTCTGAAGACTGGACTCTGCAACTGGGCATGTGTCACAGATGCACCCAGGCACCAGCATCCTCCCCGAGTGCTGCCCTCTGCCATGCCCAGCACTTCACCCCAGTATATCCACATGGCACACTCTGTTGTGGGGTCACAACCTTCTGTTTGCCTCTGGTTCACCAGAGGTAGAGGTGTCTGTCCTGTTTCCATGCCAGGACCCCGTGAGAAGACCACTTGGTGTGGCTACCGGAAGAGGGATCGGGGCTGAGGGGTTTAGATTCCTTAAACAGCTAAATCCCCTCCAGGTCCGCTCAAACCAGAGCATGTTCTCCAGGACTGCAGAGCACTGGGGTGCTGGCCACGCAGGGAACTGTGAGTCACCACAAAAGGGTGCCACAAGGTCTCTTTGGAAAACAAGTCAAACTTCAGATTATCTGAACTGTATTTAAACTACTACACAGCTTAGTGAGATTTCTGGGGATGGAGCCCAGGATCTCAGGCATGGTAGGCGGGTGCCTGCCACTGAGCCACACCCATGCCCAGCCCCGACCAAAGGGGGAATTTTAATGCAAGAGAAAGCCAGCTACACCCACCTTGAATGGGTATGACCCTTGAATCAAGGCAGTGACTTGAGGGTGGAGACCCTCCTTGGCTGAGTCTGTGGGGGCCTCAGATCCTGCTGGCAGCAAACCTGAAGATGGAGATGCTTCAGGACCTAGCCAGGGCTGGCTGTCACAAACCACTGGGAGCAAGGATGACTCAGACTCAGACCTGATACCAGCTCAGACACCTGGCAAGAAACTGACACCTTGGAAGAAGTGAGAACTAAATCGTTCCTGATGCTTCTTTCTTCTTCTTGATGCCCTGCACCAAAGTGTGACCACCTTTTATGCAAGCTATTCAATTATGGAAGGCTTCTGGGATTATGCAAATCGAGATGAGTCAACCCGTGACATTTCTCTTAATAGAATGAGATTATGCAGGCTCCCCCCACCCTCAAAAGAAGAGAGTAACACGATTCAAATACAGCAGTCATGAAAAGAAGACTCCTCCCCTGCAATGTGAACTGGGAAGCCTGTTTCCACCCACTCTCTCCAGATAGCCTCTCCCAAAAAGGAACTATTCCATAACACAATTTTGCGTTTTTAATGGCACAAACGAGGGCATTCTTCATAAATAACAGCCACGCTCCGTGTACAGGAGCTCCTTTTTATTAGGGACACAGTGATGAACAATGAGCAATGTGTTCTATTATTCTTTGTCAAATCACAAAACGCTACATTAGAATAACTGTGCTGGTCAATGTAATATAGTAGATTAAATTCAACTTCTGTGGAAAAACCACTGTAAAACAGCATGATAAGAAGGCTATAAAAAATTTAATTTTACTCTAAACTCCATCACAAAAAAAAAACGGTGTGAAAAGTAATTTTGCATAATCAGTACACGCCATCTGGAACAATTAACCGATTTCTATAGAAGTATGAGGATCAGTCATATCTGCTTATTAAAGATCAGAAATTATACAAGTAATAAATCCTTGAAAAAACTAAGCGTACTCCCGCCTGTCAACGCTATTTTAACTTCAAATACTGAAGAACGGCTGATAAGGCTGAAAAGAAGAGATTAATATATGCAAATTACATCCAGCATTTAAAATCCCCACAACTGTCTCTGGTTTTCTGTCCCTTATTGCTGCCTTTATGTTTTATTCATATACCAACTCACCTGTCACTTCATAAGCTATAATATTATGGGGGTATTATTAAACAGCATAAAACCGTGCTTTAATTGGAAAGCTTCATTGCATTTTCCAATTATTTGGAGTAAATTAAAAGCAGATGCACATAGTTTAATAAAGAGTCTAATATCAGTTCCGGGAAATCAAAATTCATTGTCATTACTATGCCGTGAGAGTTTTGCAAACTGTACTCAATTTCAGAGGTTTTCAAAAGAAAATCTGTCTATGCAATCTGTTAATTGTCATTCGGTTAATAACTGTTTAAATATCCAAACTACACAGCAGCTTCCTATTAAAAAAATTAACTATAGGCTTCCTGCAAGCAAACAAACAGAGGCGCGCTCCTGGGCTGCGCTGGACCCTGCAGCCTTGCAGGCACCTTTAAACAATGGGTGGGTTGGGTCGAGACTCCGCACACGCACACCGCAGCAGCTGGGAGCCGAGGACAAAGAACAGCAGTCTGTACTTCTCTCAGCTCAGGGGTTACAGTCCTTGCAGACGGCTCTCTGTGGAAAAGGGCAGACGCTGTTCTAAATTGTGCTTTCAGAGGTCTGCACGGCTCAGCAAAAAATTAGCCTCCAAAGTTTTAATTGGTACACCCAAAATAAATCCTTCTAATGAGTGAATTAACTGATTCAGGGCACAGATATGGGGAAAATCAAAGAAAGCGAATGTTGTGAGTAATTTGTCCTTAGAAACATGGGCAGCACAGGGCTGCGCTGGCCTAGCTCCCCGCCCCAGGGCACCAGCCAGCCACAGTGCCTACGAGTGGACTGGATGGCCTGGTGAAGGGCTGTGACCAGCACTGCTGTGAGTGGCTCTCAGGGCCAGTCTTAAAGGTTAGTCCTGGTGAGGAATCCAGCGGGAGACGGAGCCCAAAGCTACACGCTGCAAACACACAAATACATGTAGCGAACGCGTTTACAAATGGAGAGTCAGAAGTGCACGCCAACTGGTGTGCGTAACCTTTTCATTTTTGTACTAAGTGACAGACTCTCTCAAATCCGAGGTGTGTAAACTGTAATAGGACCAGCAATAATTGACTTTTAAACTCCACCCACAGCCAGGGCTGCAATTAAGAACTGCTGCTCAACAAAGTTCATAACGTGTAGGCTCTTTCCCCCAACCAATTAAAACCCAAGTCTTCTGAGAAGGTAAGAGCGTAGGATTTACATCGAAGCTCTTGTTTCAAAGGGCAGAGTGGCCAACATCCAATCTGGCAAGGCCAGTCCCTCCAGGCCAGAAAGAACACAAGCGTTTTTTGCCCAATAACCGAAAACTGTGTTCGGAGATGAAGATAAAAGCAATTCTTGTGCAGTGATCCAAAAAATAGCATCTCTTTCCCCCCCCAAAATTACTTGTTTTAATAAAGTAGACACACTGTGCCAACTCAACCATTTAATTATCTGCAAAAATGATGAATCAAAACAATAGTTTGCAACAATAAATGACTAACCTCTGATTAAAATGTCTGTCCTCATTAAATCAAAATAAAAGGTGTAATATCTTTTTTTTTCTTTAAAGTAGCCTGAAGAAATGAACCACCTCAGCCTCTCAGCCTTATCTTTAACAGTGACCATGATCTTCTGCCTGGACAGCAGAGGAAGCTGTTGCGTCTTCTCTCAAACTAAAACGACGCAGGAAGAAACGGCTTGTATTGGTGCTGAGCCCTTAAGAGGGTTGTAACATGACCAGGGTGGTTACAGTGGCAAGGACAGGGGCCTTTTATAACTATTGATATTATTTTTCTAAAGAGTCTAGGGAGGGGTGTAGCTGGGCAGGAAGGAATCTGAAGAAACCTCACTTAAAGGCTGGGCACATGTAAAATTCTATCTTAGATAGGCTAAGCAGGACCAGAGGAAGGAACCCAAGGCCGCAAACCTTAAAATCTTAAATCATCTTTACCCAGTAAACTGGGGTCTCGAGCAATCAGTGAGAGGCAGAAGGGTGCTTCTGCCCTGCAGGACACAGAAGGCCCCCTACTTCACAGCTATCTTAGCAGCCTGGGGAGTCTGCACAGCAGGCCAAGTGAAGGCAGAACTCTGGGCCGGGTTAGAGGCACATACAGCAGTTATCATTTCTGGAGTGCCCTTTGTGGATGTTATTTCTAATCAGATAAAACTAGAAGAGAAAAATGTGATTCAAACTTATAAAAGAGAAAATGGAAACGTGGCTACGTAACCTGTCTCTGTTCACACATCTGGACAGGACAGCATCAAGATGGGAACAGTAAGACCAGTTCTTCTCTGGAATAAGATCACAAATACTGAGTACTTCCTGTATGCCTGGTCTGGGGCTGGGTGCTCAGCATGCTGGGAAATGAGATGTCTTTGGTTTGCTCTCCTAGCTGAACCCTGAACTTTGGCTGTGAAAACAATCACTGTGTGTGTGCATGTGTGTGGAGAACAGAGGTCAGCTTCAGCTGTCATTACTCAAGAAGGCTGTCCGCCTCAGTTTCTCTGAGACCGAGTCTCTCGCTGGCCTGGAGCCCTTGGCTAGGCTGCTGGCCAGTGAGCTCCAGAGAGTTCTGTCTCCTCTCTCTAGCATTTCATGGCTGCTGGGGATTGGTCTCAGGTCCTCACACAAATGCTCTCCTGACTGAACAACAACTGAACAAGACAGTAGCTGAAGGTTGGGCTCCCTCCTTAGACTGGGCGATCAAGCATAAGGCCAAAGTTTTGCAAGAACCAAAAGCAACCAAGAAGATCACTACCCTAAGAAGACGTCTGCCCTGAGCCTTCAAAGGTGATATCAGCAAGAGTTGGGGACCAGCTGACTCTCAAGACAAAGGACCTTCTCTAAGGACAGAGTTCTGTTGGCACTGGATGTATTTCAAGCAAACACACAAGGGAATGAACATAAAAGCCCAGAGTGTTTATTGCCTCTAGGTAGTGAGCAATTAAGGATGCCTACGGGTGTCACCAGAAGCGATGTGTAGGGCCAACAAGGCAAGCTTTATCTCTCATTCAAGATTATGGATGTTGCCTCGCCAGTGGATCAAGAGATTGCTCATGCTATAAAGCATGCCAGGCGTGAGAAAGCGCTCGCTGACAAAGGATCTCACCTTGGAGGCTAGTTCAGCGTCATTCACCATCTCTGAGACAATGCTAAGACAAATCTGAGTGTGACGAGCCTCAGTCTCTGTGACGTGTGATAAATAATTCCATCCCAATACCAGGCTGGAGGACGGAAGGTGCTTTATTTAATTGTTTGTTTGCTTGCTTTAAATAAATAACAAAGGGGCTTAGGATCATCATTGACTACAACCAAGAGGAAGGAAGGAACGCAGTGGGCATGCAGCGCAGCACTAAAGGAAAGAGGAGATGTGGGGGCTGGGGTAGACTCAGGTGCTCTGGCGGCAGCTCCGCTGTTCTTAAGTGGGCTGAGGTCTCCTCTGTGCAGCTGTCAGGAGTTAGATGCATTTGTCTCCAGAGAAGGAAGGACCCTGGTGGGAGACACTAGGCGGCTTCTGAGCTTATTACCCACACCTGTGCAGCTGGTCGGCCGATGCCTGCGCCATTGCCTGGTAAATCTTACGATGCCAGTCTGAGCCTCAAATCCTACGAGGCCAGGCGGATGGAGAAAGAGGGGCATGTGAGGTGGAGGGGAAGTGGGCTGGCGAATCATGGGCCATCAGCTGGGGACCCAGAGGTGGCTGGAGCATAGCAACCGCAGCTGTGCATTTTTCCTGGCTCTGGCTTCAGTGAAGGATGGCCCTCTGAAGGCCTGGTCTAGAGACTGAAGGAGAGGCAGGTGACAGGGAAGTGCCACTAGTTCAGGTGGGACCCCTACTGGGGGGACAGAAGTAGGAACCCAGGGAACAGTAAAGCCCCCAATAGGGAGAACAATGTTGAGGGTGGCATGTGGGCCTGGGACCACTTACCATCAATTAACGGTTCACAGACCCACAAGGGGACACTAGTACTCAGAGATTTCTAGACAAAGGCTTACACAGCAGTCAGTGTGGCCCCACCTACTGATCACTGATAAGGAGTTGTTGAAGGTGCTTCCTAGAGCTCTTACCTGTCTGGGAAAGGGTCTGAGGATAGCTGGCAGGGGCTCAGAGTGCTGTGGTTAGCAGCAACCCTCCTGTGGAGTCTGTGCCTGTGTATGGCTCCAATCCTCACCAAAACCCACCCACAGACCCCTTCGCAGACAGGGAAGCAAAAACAGAGAAGTACTCACTCCATGTCCAAGGTCACTTCCAACCAAGAGGCCCCAAGCTCCCCAATCATGGCTCTGCCCAGCCAGAGCCCATCATTCATGAACCCCTTAGGACTTAGAGATCCTTATCAGCCACATGTTCAAGGTCTCTCTCCAGTGAGGTCCCAGAGGACGGGGCCACTCTGTGACTTCAGACAGCACTGAGTCCCAGACTGACACATGCATCAATCATTTTGGGCTTGTACACTTTCAGCTTTCAGTCTGACAGGGGAAAGAAACACAGCAACTTGGACTGAACAAAAGTCATGACCTTGGGGCCTGATGTCCAAACCTGGATTAAATCTCAGGCCTGGGTGCAACTCCAGGCAGGTCCGTCTCTCGCCAAACTCCCTTTACCACCTAGAAAGGGCTGTCTTGAGAAGGATATTTTAAATTACTGACAAAATGCACAAAAAAATGCCCACAGGGGAGTCCTGCATATACCAAGTACTGGGGAGGGGGTAAGTATTATTAAATTCATTATTTCAATGAACTCAGCCCATTTTAATAAAGTAAAACTAACTTCAGCTCCTTAAATGCATTTAAATGAAAGAAATTATCTTCGCCACACTCTCTCCCCTCTTAGCTAATGGTTATTACTGAGAGACACTGGCAGAGAGCAAAGGGCAAACACACAGCCCGTCCTAGAGCAGTGTCCACAGCAAACCCTGGCAGAGGTCGACAGCAGATGAAGAGCTAGGGTTGCGTACACATCCTTGGTTATTAGTATATTCTGGACCAGGTCTGAAATGGTGTCCTCTGCCAGACAGAGAAGGTAAATACCAGGGAGGAAGGAGTTCCCAGACTTTCTGTCAGGACAGTGTCTGGGCAGAGTGCCTGTGATGTCTCAGGCCTGTGGATGCATAGCAGCAGGCAGCATCTTGCACCACCTTGAGCTGCACGTATCCATGGTACCTGTGACCCTGACAGGGGTGTGACCACACCTGTCTCAGACAACTGCAGCTGTTTTTGCCAAGCTGACCTGGGAGATGGGCTTCCATCCGGTCCTGGTGTTCCTCAGATCCCTGGAGGGGGAACTCAGGCTTGAAGCTGCTCTGCAAGTCCCTGCCAAGGTCCACCCAAGGCCCCTTGTCTGCCTCACCTATAGATTTAAGGCACTGCTGCCCATGCTCCACCAGGCTTTCAAATCAAACACAGACTGAGGGTGCAGTGGGAGGCGGCCACCTTCTTAAGCGCTCCAAAGTACCTGCCACCTCATAATCTTTTTATTTTCCACAGTGATGAAACTGGAGTGTGTCTTGGTGCTCCCCCAGCTGCAGAGTGCACACAGAGGCCTCGGCAGCCATCAGCTCCCATCAGGCATTTTTCCTGCAGCCACCAAAGGTACATACAGGAAGATTTTATAGACACTGGCAGGCTCTGCCTGCCTGGCACTTCCCTCCTTCCTGACCCTGAGCCGTCATCCTGTCGCCTCCCCAGAAGGGCCTGTGGGCTGTCTGCCATGGAAAACAGGCCACTTCTAAGTGATGATGCTGTCGGCATCCTGGCTTCCAGAGGTGCTGGCTGAACTGTGGCGGACAGCCTTTACTGCCCGTTTCTCTGGACTGGGGTCGGGGAGGACATATTTTTTCTAACATTCAGAAGAGACCATTTCCATCAGAATTCTGTAAGGGAGAACCAGGCTACAGCTACAGAGAAGGCCATGCTGGGCACGGGCCAGGATATCCCGAGTCATAACTCCCCACAAATCTTTGGGCTCCTCCACAGATCACGCCCTGCAGAGAAAGTGCCCTGCAGAGAGCACCCATATTCTCACACAGCTTCCTGCCTTGCAAATTGTTTTTACCAAGCTCTGAATCCTCCCAGCATTGGGGGATGGGGCTGGACAATTCTTGTATTTTCCAGGTGTGAGAGTAACTACGGCATTGTGTCACCTGCCTGAGTTAGCATAATTCAAGGCTCCAGGGGACGCTATTCAAGTATGTTATTCAGTGTACAACCTGGGAGGCTGCTCCTAGCAGCTTTCTCTCTCTCTCTCTCTCTCTCTCTCTCTCTCTCTCTCTCTCTCTCTCTCTCTCAAAGCTGGGAAGCATGTAGTATCAAGATTCTGAACATGTGTCCTGTCAGTGACGTGACAGCCTCTGTCAACAGGTCTCCTGTTGCTCACAGGAGCACAGGGCCTGCTATGGCCCTGGGAGTCTGATAACCAAGGGAGGATGAGCAGCCTTGCTCCTTCTGTGGACTACCTACATCGCCCTGGCTTAGGAAGGGAAGAAGGCTACCCCCAGATGTTTGAACCGGACTCTTGTCTGCTGACGATGCTCAGCATAGGCCAAGTGGGGTGAGCCAGGAGTATGGCAACAGACTGGAGGAGACCCCAAAGGCTTTGAGAGAAGCTTGCCAATAGGTCTTTGAAGATAGTTCTGGAAAGACACGGAAAGGTGAAGTGGGCTGAACTGCTGTTGTGCCTGGGAAAAGCAGAGACAAAGGCAAAGACTGAGAGTGGTTGGGCTTGCAGGACACAGCTGTGTGCAATGTGGCAGGTGAGGCTTGGGGACTTGGGGAGACACGCAGATTTGACCTGAGAAGAATAAAGGACCCAAGCTGTGCTTGGAGAAAGCATTTCCCACCTGGGCAGTGGGAGGTGAGGGTTAGAAAGGCTTGGTCAAGCAGGAGAGCTGGAAAGCACTCAGCATGTCCAGACACCTGTGTGGGCTGCACCATGAGCCTCACAAAGTGGGAAATGCAGAGAAAGAGAAGTGGACCATACTGACACTCAGCGCTGCGGAGTCACAGGGCACTGGGCAGCCATGGGCAGGGGGTCAGGCTCAGTCCCTCTGTGGAGTTCTGTGGAGACACTAGCAGCCATAAAGCTCCAGAAGGCTTGAGCTCTGGGTGCCCTGTGAATGTGCCTGTGCCGAGTGTTCATTAACTCCCGTGACATGGCGGCCATGGTGAATGTACAAAACACACCCAATTAGCCGGGCCTCTGTGAGCGTTCGCACTCTTAAATCTTCCTGCATTTCGAAAGGGTTAAAGCTTATTATTAGCATATAATTTACAGTCCTTTCTCCCAGGGAAGGAATAATGCACAGTAAATGCCACATTCATTTTAATAATACATGCTACAGTCTGTGCCCACATCTGCACAAAGGTAAAGGAGACAGATTTTTTTGACATGTCCCACTCTGCCATCTAAACACAGGCTTTTTGTTTCTTAAGTGACGGAAGGTTTAATCAAGAAAGCAGGCAATTCATCAATCGAAACGAGGCAGTGTGCGTGCGCCTGACAGCACACACATGGTTGTGTGCAGAGCGAGCCTGGCCACCTGTCAACCACCCCTTTACATCAGGATGTACAAATACGCGGGCTGATCAATTCCCCGTCCGCGCCTGTTCAGCTCTGCTTTTCCTTATTATATTTTTCTTTAGACTCGATGTCACTGTCAGGGCTGGGGCAGATGGGTGGACAAGGTGAGCCATGGCCAGAACAAGTGTGACAAAATTCCTCTCACCTCTGCCACGCTTACCTCCCTCCTGACCCGAGCACTGCTGTCAGTCACGCTTTTCACTGCACTCAGGAACTTTCCCTACACACTGCACTCCCTGCTGGGGCCTTCGCTGCATACCCAGGCATTCTCCTAACACCTTTCTACCTCCTCCCAGGTGTTCCTGAGCACCCCAGTAGAGGATAAAGGGAAGCCGAGCTCACTCAGCCCAGGAGAGCATGTCCACCAAAGACAAAGGCCATAGGGACACTGGGAACACAGCCCCCGTCCTTTGTGCACTCCCGCAGACACAAGGTTCTTTCCTTGGTGGCAATCATTAGCGACCCACTCAACCCATGTACGAGCTAAAAGGAGACCTGAAGCATATGCACAAGTGGAACCAGGTACAAATCCTGTTACCCAAGACCTTAATCCTTTGCACCACGGCCAGGAACAGCACGCCACACAGGAGATCAGGGCTTCCCTGCTGTCTGAGCCTCAGATCTCTCATTCCAACCCTGCAAAGCTTCACTGAGGCATGAGACTTACTTTCAATGTTTTGTTTGGGCAGTATGGTCCCACTCTACAATTCAGGATGGCCCAGAGCTCACCACAACCCTCACACGTAGCTTCTTCCGAAGAGTTAGGGTTACAGGTAGGAGCAATCACACCCAATTTTATTTGTCACCCTCCTTCCCCACAGAGAGAGAGAGAGAGAGAGAGAGAGAGAGAGAGAGAGAGAGAGAGAGAGAGAGAGAACTAATCACTCCAAATGAAAGGACCGGTGCTTGGGATGAAGTGTTCTGCTGGTGTGGTTTAAACAAGCAGCCTCTAAGAAACACAGACTCTTTGCCATAAAGCACCCTCCCCACAAGACACACAGTCTTTTCTACACAAGATGAAGAGCTGCTGGCAGAAATTTTATCTCATTGGATGAAATGTATAAATCAAGAGTTTCATAATACTGATAATTAAATGTCCATCTTCCAATTTAAATGAGAACTGGATTAAAACTGCATGGAGAAAGGCTGATCCGCAGAAATCATTAATTATTTTTAATTGCTTCGTGCCTTCGCAGCCCACGACAAAGCTCCACAGCTCATCCATAGATCTGTATTTCAGATAAAATTGTCCCCTCTTCTACTGGGAGAAGAAGCTGGACTTTGACCCAAGAACCTTCAGTCCTCCTTGGTATCAAACACCTTGAATGGAAGTCGGTTTTTAAGAGAGTAGCCATGGAGGCCAGGAAGATGGTTTTTCTAGTAATCAAAGAGAAGACTTGGGTGGCTGGGGGTAACCTAATGTTGGGGAGTGGGGAGCTGAAGCCATCATGCCCCGGCAGTGAGCCAGGGCAGATCTGGGTGTGGCTTTCACTGCTGTCCACGGGGCTACCTGCCTGGGCAGTGAGCAAAGATGAGTCCCCACCTCTGCTCAGCACTGGTCCTGGTATTTCTGTCCTGTGGCGCCTCTTCGGGGCCTGTGTGTTTCCCTACCTTGCTTCCATTCATATTTGCCTTAATTTTACTACCTTAAACGTCCACGTTAGTTTTTCTTGGAAAAAAAATTAGTTTTCTGGGGTTTAAAAGGCAACTGGAGGGAGGAAAAGAAAGGGGGAAAGCAATGTAATTATATTTTAATTCCCAAAAAATATTTTAAACAGGCAATTCTGCAAACCATGTAACTGCAGTCAGCAAAGGCCTGAGCAGCCCAGCTTCTGCTGTTTTGGGGGCGTGTTCGTTACGCACATCTGCCACGGAACTGAAGACGCACCCTGGGTTAGGACTGTGACATCGAAGCCCTTTGGCTAAGTCCCTCCTCACAGGAGCCTTCTGGCACAGATGTGCCTCTCCTGGTAGAAGCCTGGCATAGCACTCCACAGCTGTGGGCACAAGGCTGTGCCCTAATATGCATCTCACAAAGGTCTCAAGCAGTGCTGGTCATTTCAACTGAGAAGGGACACTTTCCCCAGGGCTGCATGGACTGTTCTCATCAAACGCCATTATTGGCACAGAAAGTTGGGATGTGCTATGAAATTCACCCCAATGTACATATTCATAGTTCTCTCACCCATGCACAAAGTCGCCTGATGGACCTGCTACTTTCAACATGTGTCTGTGGGGCTCTCATCCATCTCGGGTATCTCACAGACAGAGCAGAACTGAGGAGACAGGGCTGGCTGTGACAGGATGTATGCGTGCACAGCCACTCCGTCTTTCTGTCCCACTTTCAGGAGAGCACACCTGGAGCTGTCCCCCAGTGGCAGTGCTCTAGGAGGAAGGGTGTTCTCTGTGATCATGAAAAGGGATACTCTGCTTTTTCATCTTACCCACCAGAGACTCACTGCCAGACAGCCAGACAGCTGCACCGACATTCCCATCCTATTCCCAGACACTATCATCTTCTCACATCCAGTGAAGGGGTTAACCTCTCCCACTCTCACAACTGAGTTTAGGTTTCAGTTCTCTGAGAAGGGCAAACAGGTGTCGCTCCCACAAAGGGCCGTTTATCCACAACGCCCTTGCATTCAGAGAGGAGGCCTGAGCCAGCCTCACAGTGTCTCAAGGACAAATCCAGCAGCCCTTTCTGAGTCACTTCCAAACTTGCACAAGCTTGTGCAAATATGTCCAAAGATGATACAACTAAACCTCGGCCAATTAAAAATATACTAATATAACTGCTGCGTGCTTAACCAATCGTATTCAAGACAACCTAACTGTCTCTGAAACTCCCCGTAGCTGCACTTAAAAGGAGCCTGCACATTCCTCTCAGGGCTGTCACCATTTCACACGGGTGAACGACCCTGCACGCAGGCTGGAATAGTAATAAACATTCTTTGCTTTACATATTATTTGAGTCTGGGGTTTCCTCTGGATCTTACACAATGTTGATTTTATTACACGTATTTGGGGATCTACCTAAGAGCTTTCACCAGCTGATCATTGAAAATCCCAACACACTTCCCCCAAACCTACAGTTTTCTAGAAGTCTCATCAGAAACCCCTTACAATGAAAGTATACGCCCTAAACCCTTTGTATGACTGTAGAGGGTCCGAGTTTTATCCATGGATCATACAGAGTCCCAAAACAATCTTATTTATCAGAAAAGGAGGAAGTGGTTTCTGAAGAACCCTTTGAGGTTAACCCAACAGCCACTGAAACTGTACACAACTGCTGCTGAGTTGAGGCCCGTCTTTGAGACGCCCACTCCACGTTCTTGGTGTGCGTAACGCTTCCCGAGCTGCCTCTCTAGTCTAATAAACTACCACGCTGCTTCATGCTGGCTCATTTTGAAATTCCTTTTAGTATCAAATCCAACTGTGTCCTGTTTTACTTGAGTCTGGGTTCCTAAAAGAACGCAGGCATGTCAGGCAACAGAGTGCAGCTCTGCCTCTGTCCTTGCTGCTGCTGACAGGAACCAACCACAAAAACAGAGCTTTTAGTTAACAGGCGATCCTGGGCTGAAGAGCTGGCTCGGTGGGTATGAGCCCTGGCTGCTCTTTCAGAGAACATGAGTTCAATTCCTAACACTCACATTGGGACTAATAAGCATCTGCAACTCCTGTTCCAGTGGATCTGGTGCCCTCTTTTGGCCTCCGCGGGCATCAGGCAGCACACAGAGCATATACATACGTGCAGACAAAACATTCATTGACATAAAATAAAAAGAATAAAAATTTTTAAAAGTAGCTTAAAAAATAAGATACGCTCAAAAAGAAAACTATTAGTCAGGGACAGTCTACAGGGTTGGCTGTGGAAAGACTCAGCCAGATCCACTTGGGGTACGGAGGCCAAGAGGAGCTTTCAAGGGGCTCAGATCTCAAAGGTCCATGCAGACAATAGTTATATGTCTATGGAACTCGCTCAGGAAAGGACTGCAAGAGAGAGGCACAGGCAACTGCTTGTCCACAGTAAGAAGAACATGACTTAAACATGTTGGTCCGAATCTTTCTTCAACTTATATTTTAAAAATGAGATCTCACTGAACATTCAGCTGTCTTTTTTTTTGGCAACATTCTGTGTACTTTATTTATGGCTAGTTAAAAAGCCAGGCCACCAGGCAGTTTGTAGGACACCCTTGTCCTAGACATGGAAGAGATGCCCCCACCTTCTCTGCCCGCTTCACAGGAGCACCTTAACAGGGACAGTCCTCACCCTAGTGCATGCTCTCTCTTCTTCTCATAAGTCGGACTGCAGCTCTAAGAATTTTCTAGAAGACATTCCCATAAGAGGAAGGATGAGGCTCAAAGGACCACTTCAAATCTTTCTTTTTTAGAGGTGGGGGGCTTCAATATGGCAGCACAAAGGATATAAATATTTTAGAATTCTAGCACTGAGCCAATGAGTTTCTCAGTCTTTTCCATGAGCAAGAAACAATCCTCTGGACTAAGCTGATCAAGACTAAACTGACGAGTGCTGAGAACCAGAAACCACTGGATGTCTATGAATGGGAAGGCCTCCCAGGCAGGGAACAAACTGGCTGGAGTCGGTGGGCCGAGGCCCTGGAAACAGTCAGCTGGCAGATCATGTGACTACAGACAGAAGCGTTCTCACACTGTATTTCTCAACAAAACAAATGCTGGCTCAGTACTTCCTGCCCTGCCTGGGAGCACCCTGAGCTAAGGCTCTCTATGTGGTCATCTGAGCAGGGACTGTCCTGGCTCAGGGAACAGGGATCCACACCACTAGATATCAGTGAACAAACACTAGAGAGTCAGTTCCCCACACTATCCAACAGGGCTGCCTTTTACATTTCTAGTTCCATTGTTTTATATCTCCTTATTTCAGGAGAGGGCCATAAGTCAGAGAAGTGGTTATCGATAGCTCCGGGACCACAGAGAGCATGTCGGAAGTTTGCATCAAAGGCTCAGCCCTGGAAGAGTGAAGTGACCTGCGCTGATGGCTGGGAGGAGAGCAGGATGATTCACGGTATGATCTGCAGAACCCCTACTGTAGCCAAGTCCACACCAGGCTAGGCTGGCTGGGGCACATATCACCGTAACTGTTTCTGGACTAACCTCTGGAAACCCTTATGCCAAACTGAGCTGTGTGCCACTTGGTACCAGATAGTGTTTATGTTGGGGGTGACAGGGTGGTCAAACAGGTAGTTAGTATGGGAGGATGGAAGGGAATGGATGACCTCCCCAGACCAGTTACCATGGTGAGTCTCCAGGGCCTACAGGGTACTTCCAGTGGCCCTGTGAGAGCCTGCTTCTGGCAGTGATTGATTTGGTGCCTACAGCTGCTAGGGAGACTTGAGCTGTCTGTGGCCTGGGCTGAAGCCTCAACTACCTCTGAAGATAAAACCCCACAGATTGTTATTTGCCTAATGGGACAGGAAGTTTCTGAGCAGCGTCCCGTGTATCCCGAGGCTGTTACCTTGCTATTGCTAAACCAGCAGCTGAAATGAGCCCAGTCAGCACCTCATCAAAGCTGCATTGAGAAAGCAGCGGTCCAGAGGTAGAGTAGCATTCCTACCAGACCAGAGTATGTGCCCTGTGGGCCATTTGCTGAGGAAGCACCGACAGCTGGGAAAGCCATCAGAGGACACAGGCATGGCGGGTGCAGCCCAGTGCAAACCCTAAGATTTACACGCTGCTGAAGAAGAGCAGTCAGTGAGTGCATGAGGGCGCCGTCCCTGCACAGTCTGAGGGAGTGGACCTGGGTGTCACAGTCCTGTTACGAACCACTCTGCCGCCAAGCATGTGGGAAATAGTCAGCTTTTCTACCAAGCAGGCCATCTCTCCACACTTGTTAAGTTCCCTGGTGATGCTGCTGAAATAGCCATGGCGCAGAAGCAATGCTCCCCAGAGACACACTCACCCTCCCACCCTGGCTCCTGGAATGCAGCCAGAGCCTTGACTTGGGGCTCCCCCCTCCCAGCAGGAGTGTCGCCTAGAAATGGAACAACCTGCCTTTGCGTTCACTTCCAAACCTATTAGGGAGTGATCATAACGACAGAAACGAGCGCTGACAAGAATTACGCCACTGCAGGAGTTCATCTGTTTAGTAACCCGAAGTTGCAGTTTTTAGAAAAAAAGAGAGGGAGGGAGGGAGGGAGGGAGGGAGGGAGGGAGGAAGAGAGAGAGAGAGAGAGAGAGAGAGAGAGAGAGAGAGAGAGAGAGAGAGAGAGAGATTACCTTTTAAATGACCAATTCATTATGGGACATGAATGAATGTCATGTTCCCGTGTTCAAAATGTCACTCAGCATTAAGGATGTGTGCTAGTAAGTGGCAACGATTTACCACAGTCGCCCAATAGACAAACACACCCGTCTGGGGCCCCAGCGATGGGAGGCATTTGTGGGTTTCCTGGGCTCTTAGCAAGTCACCTATATGGCCTCGCACCTCATGAATCTTGGTTCTGCAGTGAGGCTGCCCCACCTCCCCCCTCCAGTGAAGGTGACAGGAAAACTGGGGCTGGTGAAGCTCCTGCCACAGTAACGCTATCCATTTCCAGGTCGAGTTCAGAAACCACAGACTCCGGGTGAGTGAGGGGAAGAGGCTGTGCCCCTGTGGGTGCTGGCTAGCTGTGAGAACATGAGGCGAGGACAGGCAGGAACATGGCAGCTCAACACTGCTGTGTGTTTGGGGGCCCTGCTTGGCTGGCAGGTAAAGGATATGGTGAGTACCCCTCAGCCTTCCCTCAGCCCGAGAAACCCACACATTGTCCATCACTAGCTTCCAGACGTGCATTTGGCCTTTCTCTAAGTCCCAACACAGAAGAAAGAGAAGGCCAGGGAAAGGACAGGCTGGTGTACAAGGGGAGGTGAGAAGGCGGCCACACGCACAGTCTGCACTGGCCTGTCACAGTGGCCCGCATACCTGAGATGGCGTACAGGTTGGAGAGCTGGTACTCATAGTCGGTACTGGTGTTGTTTCTGCCTCGGAAGGTAGCTGGTAGTGTTAGTGAGATGTGCCTGAGAGAGACAGGGGAGAAAGGAGGTTACGAGGAGACTCAGAAAGCACACGATGTCATCCACAGGTGAGCAGCAGCGTTCAGTGGCCAGGGCAGGTCCTTCTGGAGACCTCCATCTTCTCCCTCCGCCCCGGCCCCTCTCAAGGAACCAGCAGCCATTTCCTGCCTCCTTTAGGGTATTCCACAGAGACCGGCAGTGAGGCCCAGGCCTCAGCATGACCAAAACACCCAGGCTCAAAACAGTGGCTTCCACACCTACCACAGTCGGTGGGGATTTTACTATCAGGTCAACTGAGGAGACTAGCAACCTCTGGTAGTGAGCATGGTGCCCTGGTTTGAGCCACTGTGTCCCACCCGGGCCAGAGGACCCAGTAGGTGCTCAGGAAAGCACCTTCCATAAGTCCACAAAGCTGGTTTAAGACTGTGTGCAGACAGTAGAAGCGAGCCTATGTCAAGAGCAAGTACCCCTCTCAACATGCTCATGGTTGTCTTTAGCCAATACTGTCAAGGAGAACCACTGTGGTACAGTACAGAGTCAGCAGGCATGGGAAACACAGCACCCCTAACTTCCTGGAGGGATGGATGCCAGGGGCTGCCTAGGGATTGTTCAGTCACATAAGCTTGGGCTATACCCAGGTTTTGCTGGCAGGATGATGATGTCAAAATTCCTGCTCTCCCTGCGAGGCCTCACCCACCTGCTGGAATGTTCTCTCTCAGGCTGAGGTGTGCTCGACAGCAGTGACAGACCTCAACTTTGCACCATTTTCTAGGACACTTTCTGTCACAGAGTAATTAAATTATTGAATACTTGTCAACCCAATCAAGTGTTGAACTTAATCCTCTAGGTCCTTCTGTGGTACCAACTGCTGCTGGCTCAGTCACCGTACTTCTCTGCATGGTGTTTCCCAGATGGACTTGTATGTCCCATGCTTCTCTGCCATGGAGAGAAGCGGGTGGGTGAAGAAGGCAGCAGCCGCAGCAGCCACAGCAGCCAGGAGCTCACAAGAGGAGAAAGGGAGGTTTCTGTTTATATACATGGGGTGACACGGGGGTCTGGGAACGTGGAACTAAGAGAGCACAGAGACAGGAGTATTGAGGAAGAAGCTGCTGAACAGGCAAGTGTTAAACAGAAATCAAGTTTCTACATATTTTGCGTCCACTCTTCTCAGGACGGAAGCAGGGACTCGGGGTTGAGGAGAGATCTACAGTGCTCAGGTGAGAGGAGCTGAGTCTGGAGTTCCAGTTCCGGTTCCTGGGTGCCAGCCTTACACCCAACGTTTAATCTCCATAGATAATGACTTATTGAGGAGGAACTGGCCCCTTCACAGCAAAACCAGTAAGAAATTTGGGAATGAGAGACAGTAGATGCTCACATCTTCTGGAGGGAACGGCAACTATCAGGATGAAAAGGTCACTCAGGCAGGATGGCAGTGTCCTGCCACATTTCTGAAGTTAGACTCAAGATCCCTGGCACACAGTAGCCCAGCAACCCCAACGAGTGACAGTACACTGCACACAGATGGACAGCGAAGGGCACTGCCCTCCAGAGTTTACGGGATGTGGGATTCCATCCCAGTGCCAGAACCTTGGAGCGGGTGGCCTCTGAAGGATGTCATCTCCAGGCAGACACAGGTGCTGCAAACAGAGTAGCTGTCACTCACACGTAGTATAAGTGAACCCTTTACCTTGGTGCAAGGTTTAACCTTATCAGCGTGATAGGATTTAGAATCTCCATGGAAACAAGTCTCTCAGCATGCCAGGAAGCAAGTTTCCAGATTACTTTGGGGTGGGAAGGCCCACCCCAACTATGCGTGGCACTGTGCCATGGGCTGGGGTCCCTGACTGAACAAGGAGAAAACAAGCCGAGTGGCAGTGCTCATCTGTGCTTTCTGACTGTGGACACAGTGGTCAGCCACCTTAGCTGCCCACACCTTCACCACCACCACAGACACTGTGGACACACTGGCCAGCCGCCTCAGCTGCCCATGCCTTCACCACTACGACAGACACTGTGGACACACTGGCCAGCCGCCTCAGCTGCCCACGCCTTCACCACTACGACAGACACTGTGGACACACTGGCCAGCCGTCTCAGCTGCCCACGCCTTCACCACTACGACAGGCTGTACCCTCAGGTGGTGAGCCCAAATAAACCCTCCCTTTCTACGTTGCCACCATCCTAAAGTCCTGACTCCTGAGGCTTCACTGGGACTTTCCCCTGCTTTGGACTGCATCTTGCTGGCTGTGAGGTCCTGCCAGCTCAGCCTGCCCTCCCACACTCCCGTTCACCAATCCCAGCTTCAGCTTTTCGTGTTCTATCCCTTTGCTTCAGACCTGCTCAGGCCTTTGTACTTGCTATTTCTGTCTGCCAGGAATACTCTTCTGCAGCTTCCCAGACGCTGGCTTCTCCGGCCAGGCTGCCTCACAGATTCCTGCCTTGGCCACCCTTGGAGAGATGCCCCCTCCTATGAGGTCTTTTCTAATGATGTCCCCACCTTGCTTACTGCACAGTCCTCCCTCTATGGGACAGAATTTGATCTCCATCACTTTCCTCCGCTCAGTACTCCAGTGTTGAGAACAGAGCCCTGTACAGTCACACTTGCACACTTTAGGGGAGATCCTGTAAATTATCTCAGACTTACTGAATGAGCAAATTTGATCTTGACTTGTAATTAGGGATAATTTTGGGAATCTTCCAGCAAGGCTTTCCACTTGCTTCCTTCCCAGCCTCAGTCTAGGCTGGTTAATGGTTTGGAAAATGCAGCTCCCTCTGATTCAAGGATAACTTTACACAAACAATAAATACTTTCCTTGTGGCCTTGCTTATAAAGCCAATGATATCAAACAATTGGGGGACAGATGAAGCTATGGTACAAGTGTATGCAGAAATAGTTCAAGATCTTTGTACAAATCTCAGGAGATTGCTAGATGGACCAAGCTGGCACCCATGAAAGAGGGGACAATCTAGTTTCCACTTTTGAAACTGGAACCTGCCAGCCCCAGGCACTCCCAAATCGAGACGAGGTCACGGCAGTGCACCGCAGCAGAGAAGGCAGGGACAGGACTGCACAGGGGCCAGTCTGTTTGCTCCGCCCTCTGCAGCTGAGCCAAGAGCTACACAGCTTCAAACGCCACCAAGATATTCCAGGAGGTGACCGTAGCTAGTGCTCACTTTGCAACAGAAGCAGCAGGATTACAGGAGTGGGTTCCAAAGGGACCCCATCTATGGGCAGACACAGTGGCTGTGGAGATACCCCTCAATGACCAGGAAACATAGAATGCAGGCTGCCCTCTCCTTGAGAGTCTCGGGGATCATCAGTGATAACAACTGTTACTTGATTCAGATAACAATTTTTCCAACATCAGCTGACGGAAGGCATCAGGGCAGCCTCTGCCCGGCTCTCCTCTCTCAGGATCTGCCCTGGGAAGACAGGTCAGACCTGCAGGGCTGGGGCTGGGTGCTGCTTCTGCAGTGACCACAGCGCAGAGGGGCTGGCGTTTTTGTAACAGATGAGCACCATGCTGCTGCCAACAACAACTCCAGCTAAAGATGCTAAGGGAAATTTCACTCTTTTTTTTTTTTTTTTTTTTTTTTTTTAAGTTTTTCGAAACAGGGTTTCTCTGTGGTTTTGGAGCCTGTCCTGGAACTAGCTCTTGTAGACCAGGCTGGTCTCGAACTCACAGAGATCCACCTGCCTCTGCCTCCCAAGTGCTGGGATTAAAGGCGTGCGCCACCACCGCCCGGCGGGAAATTTCACTCTTGCCCCCAAGTCAATGTGAGGCACCTTATTCAATTAACATGGCCACTGAGCCTCAGACAGCCCTGAACAAAAGTCCTTTAGTTACAGATGACATTTTATTATGTGACAGTAGTTGCCAGCACAATTTATTTCCTTTGAGTTTGCCTTTTTCTTGCTAATTTAAATCTGTATTTTCTAGTGTTGATTCCAAGTCTGTGTGAATTTTTTTAATGCAACCATCAATCTTGTGGACCCAGTGGTCAAAAGGAATGGAGACGGTGCAGCCGGGCTGCAGCAGACGCTGCTGTCTCTTCAAACTGCTAAGGACTGCACGAGGAGGCAGTGGCTAACTTGCAGCTGGAGATGGCTACTGTTTTCATGTTGTGTCCCTATGCAGACATGTACAGCCTTTTGTTCCACCACCTTTTGAAGCTGCAGACTCCGCATGTGCTCCAGGGACCTAGGGGCTCCTGAAATTTTGGGTGGGGTACAAGGTCAAAACTTTCTACAATATTGAGCTATTTGGAAAATAAAATGACTTTCCTTAAAAGGGACATTAAAAAAAGCATAAACAAAGCCAGGTGTGGTAGCTTATACCTATAATCCTAGCATATAAGAGGCTGAGGCAGTAGCACTGTGAGCTCCAGACCAGCCTGGGTTATATAATCAATCCTAGTCCAGTCTCATAAACAAAACAAAACAAGAAAACAAAATCCAAACCAGCAAAAACTATAAAAAATTCAATAAGTGAACTTTGGAATGATGCAGCTAAAAAATGAACAGAGGGCTGGGCAGCTTGCTCAACAGTTAGGAGCACAGTTTGTTCTTGCAAAGCACCCACATCAGATGGCTTATAACCACCATTAACTCCAGCTCCAAGGGCCCACACCCTCTTTGGATTTCATAGGCACCTGCACTCACATGTGCATACCACACCCACAAATACTCATATAATCACAAAATAATAAAAACAAATATTTTTAAAATGACAACAAATGCTAAGCCTAGAGAAAATAAGCACAAGCATGACTTCCGCCTTGGGGCACATTCAGAACCCTTACTGAAGGGGACTCCCACACGGGGAGCGGCGCTCCCTCCCAGACCCCAGATTAGGCACACCTGAAGACAACGCTGTACGCTCACCACAGAAAGTTAGACATAAGACAGTGGGTAAGGGGTCAGGGCTGGGAGACGGTGGGGAAGGACCATGTGTGGAGTGGAACCTCAGCCGCCAGGAACCAGGTCTTCGGACAGTGAATTGGGGCTGCTTTGGGGACCTCCTAACATTGCTGGGGCAGAACAAGGAGAAGGGACGTATGAACTGATGTGTTCTGTAACACAGCTGTTAGGCAGCTCCAAACAGCATGTCACAACCAGCCCTGAGGGACAACCAACTTCTGTGTGTAGGTTCAGTGTCAACAGGCCTGAAGGATGTCCAGCTCTTGGAAACGTGTGTGGTGTCATCAGCATAACCCGAGGGGAGAGTGGACCCGACCCACGCCACTCATTCCTGCTTGTCATCGCTAGTGTTTTTTAATGAAACAAGGGCAAAGCAGGGAAAGCCTCTCGAAGCTGCAGGCAGGACTCTAAGAGGTGGCACGGGGGGCAGCCCCCAGCACAGCAGTCATGTGAAAGGGCTGTCTCACCATCATACATCATGCATCTGTGGGACTGTGGGGCATGACCATGGGCAGTGCACAAAGGAGAGCTGAAGACGGTGTAAGAATCACGCAAAAGCAATAGTAATTGAGTTAAAGTGGTGGTGGGGGCTGGCAAATGGCTAAATGAAATTCCCTTTTATTCACGCAAAACACCACTGGGAAGGAGTCGGCTGTGAGGCGCCGCTTCAGCGCCAGGTGTGAGGACATGCTTAATGAACGCCACTTAATGAAGAAAAGGGCTCTGATAAAACACCTGGTGTGAGCAGGGCGCGGGAGTCACGGGGAAGGGACCTTCACTGCACCTGCTGGCATTTTAATCAGCACCTTTTGGAGCATCCACACTACAAGCTGGTCAACAGTGTCAGAAAGAGGTCCCTGGCCAGTGCCCACACTCGCTGACAGTCTGGGGACCCTTGCTTCTTAAGGACCATATGCTCAGGGGCTGGCACACCCTGAAGGTAATTAAAATGAATCGTTTTCAGCTGGGAGGACCTGGCCAGCATGCAGACCTCTTAGCCTGGCTCCTGCTTCCGGGTCCTCTGAGCACCACATCGGACTGAGCTCTGAAGGGTTCCAGTAAAGCGTCTTGGACCCAGCTCCTTGGAAACAGAAAGGCAGCGCTTCAGCAGCTACGCATCCCACCCGCCACGTTCTCAGTTGTGCTCATTCTTCTCTTGCCGTTCCGGAAGGCCATGTCCAGGAAAAGCCACTGCTGTCACTTGTATAGTCTGATGTGGCACGTTTCCACACCAGCGAAGGCAAGTGAGTGCCGTAAGCTTAACTCAGAAGCACTCCACGCCCAGACAGAAACTGAATCCTAACCGTCCTAGTGAGCAGGGCCCCATCCAGGAAGAGGGTGGTGGTATCAGTGTGCACCAGGCTGCTTTCGCTAACAAGGGGCTACAACTAGCTATTTTTGTAGTTACGTGCGTGCCATGGTGTGCATGTGGAGGTCAGAGGTCAACCTATGAGAGTCAATTCTCCTCTGACAAACTTGGTGGCAAGTGCCCTTACTCACTGGGCCATCTCACCACCCCTGTCCATTCGTCTTTAACTGGGCTCCTGCTGTAAGCTAAGCGCTGTGCTAGCTGCTACAATGGTTTAAGAAGCCAGAGCAAAGCAAATTCTCCCAGTGGGAATCTACTGACCACAAACTGAAACAAATACATAAATCTACTACAAAGCGAAAAGCTCTAAAATTCTAAGGCTAAAGGAGTAAAAGTTTGCAGGTTTTGGTTTTAAAATGATGAGGGATAGGAGCAACAGCCAACATCTGTTGAGAGTCTCCTGCATGGCCTTAGCCAGGAAAGGAAGAAAAAGCTCAAGATACAAAATAGCTATTCATGTGTCAAAATAACAACACAAAAGATGTCACATGGCGAGATATAGGCAATGCAGGGTCTGAGAGGGAGAAGTGGGAGACAGGTGCTGACTCAGATAACGGAGAAAGGTTTCTGGGGAAGGAGAATGCTAGGGGCTTTGTCCGTGCAAGCACCCAAGACCATGACAATTGCCACTGTTCTACAGGCCTCAAACCATTTCAACAGCCCAGTAAGGTATACAGTATTCTACAACGGGGACAAAGTGGCTCACAGAGGTTAAGGAACTTGCCCAAAGTCATATAAAGTCAAAGAAAATGGCCGGGCTCTCATGGAAACCATGCTCCTTCCCTGCGCCCCGCTACCTTCCTGATCCACTCACTTCCATCCAAGCCGCCCATCTGCCTGGATCAATATGACTTCAACTACCAACCTGACTATACAGTGAGCTTCCCTCATGGGCCATTCCCCCCGGCCCCCACAAAAGCATAATGCATTGGATAAGTCAAAAAACAAAAACAAAAGCTGTCATAGGAAGACTAAGGAAATCATAGCTCCCCGAGTTCCTACTGTGCGGCTTTTAAGTGTGTGCAGCTCGACAGCATATGGCAAATCAATTACTGGTTTAAATCTTAAAACAAAAACATGGCAAATGCAGCACGGAAACAATCAGGTACAATGGTTCGGCTCGGATTACAGCGGCCACTGGAGTTTTGAATACAATTAATCATCGTTCCAGGCAATGGGAAGCCATATTGACACTTATTCCTAATTTGAATATTTAATTAGGGTGAAGTTCTTCATCAAATTATCGCAGAACTGGGAGAAAGCCTGGAAGACTTACACAATTTCTACCTTAACCCCTTCCCAGCTGCTCGCTGCCCAAGAGCACTCTGGCTCCCAGACTGGGGAGTTAAGACTGCGATAGAAGGAAGCCGAAGAAAGATCCCAGGGTGTGAAGCAGGACTGTGCTGACCCATTTCTACGACCAGCCCTGAAAAGCAGGGCACTACAAGCTGTGTGTGTGTTGGTGGGGCACCAGCTGCGAGGCCTACCTACACTTCCCACTGAATTGTCGCGAGACCTGCAAGGAGAAACAGGCTCGTAGTAGTGCTGAGAATTGCCCAAAGGGTTAAGAAGTCAAGTTACTTGTTACTCAACAGTTCTGACAGCAGCTTCCCCCAACACTGGTCTGATCCATCAGTTAACCAATATGAACTCTCGGCCCACTTCTGAAACCTCCTGACCTCTCCGACGTGCATTCATTCCATAATCCACATCCAGGTTTATGGTGTGTTGTAAGACAGGGGTTAACATTAGTAATTAAGATGGGAAGGAGAGGGCTTGCATTTGCCTTGGCCAAGTTCCCACGGAAGGCAGGTTTATGAACAACTGCTGTCATTAGGACCCTTCAGCCTTGGGAGTTTAAGGGTAGTCAGTAAATTCTGACTCTGTGGGGAGACACACGCCTGCTCATCCGTGTCTCTGGATAGCATGCTCACGTCACCCGCCACTCCTGGCTTTTCATGTGGGTTCTGGACACTGAACTCCGTCTTCACGTCTGCCTGGCAAGCACTTCACGTTCAGTTCAGTCCCCACAAGACGTGGGGTGGCATTTCATTACCTACCACTCCAGTGATTACACAACCTGGAGTCAACAGTCTCTCCTCCAAGCCGCCTCTACTCACAGCCCACCTCAGGCTAAAAGCCTCTTCTTAGCTCATACAAAGGAGCCATGACAGACACAGGGCCACAGTAGCAAACATCTCTTAACTGACTCAAACGGGCTCCATCCCCTGCGTTCGGAGGGCCTCCTAGCTCCCTCTTCAGCGGGACAGGGGAAGAGCCACTCCATATGGCCCAGCACCACTGCAGCCGTCTCACCAGAGCCACCCACTATCAGATCTCCTGAGTCCAGTCGCACCAGGAGCCCTCTGCATCCATCAGGCCTGCTCCGAGCAAGCTCAGGAGAGGAGCAAATGGCGTCAGGAACTCTGAAACTTTCCTTTGTATATTACATTAATCCATAGAAGAAAATCTCTCTTTTAATGAGGAGTGATGTAGTCACAAACTCTCTAGAGCCATAATTAGAGCAAACTAATTGAAGTTGTGTTTTGACACACTTTCCAAATTCACGGGTGCCGGATGACATATTCACAACACTGCTGCCGCACAACCATGGCGACGGCAAAATCATTAGGCTAATAACGCTTATTTGCATTCTTATCATGCCGGCAGCTCTCCCTTAAATACTGCTTCTACTACTGCTCCTTTACTGTAACTTTCCACTAGACGGTATTAACAGTAATTATTAGTGCTTTAGTGGAATTTTAATGTTAAGAATAACAACGTGCATTAGCATACACTGAATAGCAATGCTGTCTCTTAACCACCACCCATCTGCAGGTTTGGGGATGCTCCTCTGGCCCCTGGCCCCAGGGTGACCAAGTGCCATCCTTGAAGCATTTATAACAACTGTGCAGGGTCTACACCCAGTGAGAGTTGAAGTTTGGGTTCCTTATTTACTGTTTCAAATGTATGATGAGAAAGTCTTCTCTTTCTCCTCTCTCTTGTAAGGACAATAAAATGAAATAGTTAAATAGGAATTTTTTCCAATCAGTTAAAAAAAATTCTCAATTTATAATCCTGTCTTTGCCAATAATACTAATGAGTTCCAGGACGCCAGGCTTTGGTCAGTCTCTGTGGCCACCCACCCTCATGTGATTAACGGCAGACAGGGGACAACTCACTTGTGGGGAGGGCTGGGGAGGGCTGGGGGTGGGGAGGGCTGGGGGTGAGGAGGGCTGGATCTACCAATGTGGAGACACTGTTTGGTACAAGCAAGACCAAATTTTTTGGATGTTTAAGTCAGACAGACAGACACACAGACACAGACACTCACACATACACGTCCATGCACACTCACACCGAAGACTCGACAGTTCTAAATGATTATTAATGACACGCTCTTTGAAAGTGACAAATTACTTCTGAAATTTAGGATCCAAGAGGTACGAAGAGCGATCATGTTCCATGGAACATGACAGAAAAAGACAGCGAGCACACAGCGCTCCCACTGACTTGGGAGGGAGCGGGGTCCCCTCCTTGGGGCACTGGGCTTTTGTACAGGGGTGGTGACCAGAGTGCCCCAGCTCTTCATGTGCTGATGGAAGGCACATCCTAGCAGGGGTGCACACCCTAGTGGTGTGCTCATCTTTAGAGGAAAACTTGGGGTGCTTGCTATATTGTGGAGAGACCTGGGAGCCACTGAAATCCCAGACTTCTTAAGTATCCTGGGATTAGAACATCGGGGCTTTGCTCACCACCACGAACATGCACGGTAGAGCGCCCAGCTGGTCAGTGGACTGCAGGGCACTGTCAACACCACTGTGAAGAGTCAAACAGGCACAGAACACCATTCCTTAGAGAATGGCCAAAGACTACCAATTCCCTCAAAGCCAGGAGTTTTCTGCTGCCAGCTTACAATCCTCGTACCAATCTGCTGCTTTTCAAGTCATAATTACTTCCAAAATATAAAAAGGGGAGCAAACTCTCAGAGCGGCCGCAGCTCTCCAATTCACTGCATTTATTCACTACACTTAAGTTTTATTACACTCGAACCATGCAATGTCAAACACCTACCTCTCATATGAAAGAAATGAAGAAAAAGCCAAGCCTTGGCCTGGGGCAGCACCCTTCCATCCCAGATGATCAAGTCTAATCCTATAAACTGAAATATTTAAAGAGTCTCTAAACCTTGCTGACCCAACTTCTAAAGACCAGGAACACATGGACACTGCTGGCTTTTCATCTCCTTCCAGCTGTCATGGTTGCCTTTCTGAATTTCAGAAGCAGGCGGCCAAGCCTATAACGAGCTGCATGCATGAGAGCCCAGAGTAGGCGAGCGGCCAGGTGGTGCTCAAAGCCCCAGACCCTGAACAAGAACCCAGGCAACAGTTTCCTCCTCCAGCCCACTCCATCTTAAGAGCTGTGGAAAACATCTTGGTTAGCAGAATAAAGCTCTGGAGAAGGGGGAGGTGGGATGTGAGCCACGGGATGGACAGCTGTGTTTGGTCTGATGCCAGATCATACCTGCTGGCTACAGAAACACTGAGGGAAAGGGCTGAAAAACCAGGAGGCCTGAGGCTCCTTGCAGGCAAGCAGGGTGTGCCTGTGGCCCTGAGGTCTAGTGTTGGCGTCTCCTAAGCCTCATTCTTTGCAGGCCAGTCTTCGCTCTAAAAAGAGGGACCGGATTGTTTACCTTAGGAAAGATGCACACACATGCACAACTACAGGCATGTACTTAAGCGTTTAAATGATGCCTACTACAGGATGCTCAGAAACTTGTAGCTGAAATGATAACTGTATGTATTCTAATACTCACTATTAATATCATTCAACTAGAAAGAAAGCATATGTTGTTCATGAAGAATATTTGAATTGAATTTTACCCAACCCATGGGCAAAAATCCAACACACATAAACTCAGAAGGTTTTCTGAAAGTTAGTGAAGGCAAAGGATTTTATTAAATATCCAAATTAATAATTGAAACCCTGTCTTGAAAAAGAGCAGTCTAGCGAGGAGGGAGGTGCTGGCGAATGCTCATTTGTACTGTTTCAGATTTCCACTAGAGACCCAGGTGAAATATTCCACAGAGCTACCCACACTCCGAATGTCAGCTTCCACTCTGATGAAAGGTAAAACATCCTCCTCTAAGTGGCCAGGTTCACAAAACCAACCCCAAAGTGAACTGGCAAATCTGACCCGACATACGAAGAACTGTTTTCATAATTCTGAAAAAGGCCTTTCTCCAAAGCTGGGAGCTGACTGCACTGGAGAGCGGGCCTCAGAGAGGACGTGGTACCCAATGACCCAGCTTTCCAGGATGGCCTCCATGCAGAAGCCCCACAACTGCCACTGTGAGAAATAAGACCCTCGCTATGTCACACAGGCTACAGAGCTCTAGTGAATTTGCAAGCGGCAGACACCTTGTTAAAACCTGGTGTGAGGGGCTGACAGCCGCCGTGGCTCAGAGGTAGCAGCCATATTGACTAATAGTCAATTCTTCATTAAATAGAAGCCTTGACTTCCCAAGACGCCATATTAAAAATATCTAAAAGTGTTGCTCAGCCTAAAGTCATCATTCATACCGAACAATACCAAACTGCATCCTAATGAAATTTCACCTCCAGAATTACCCTGACACCAGTGCTAAGCTGGGTTTGGCTTCAGAAGAGGCCACTGGGCAGGAGGCTTTCACAATACTCTCAGCAGGGTGGAGCCGTGCGAGGGGTAATGCCATGGGACCTCTGTGTGGACTGCAGGGTCTCTGGCCAGCAGCTACAGCTCAAGGGCACTGCACTGGACCTATGTAAGTTCAGACTATTGATATTATGTTCAGTCAGGGGGCTGGGGAGGCGCTGTCTAACCCTTATAATCTTTGGGAAGTCCCTGCTGCCCACTTCCCACTCTAGCTGCCTGTCTAAGACAGCTAGGTATCAGGAATAGGCCCAGTTCTCAACAACTAGGAACCATGTGATCACAGGCTGTGGGCACATGGGGAGCTTGCAAGCTGAAGGGAGCTGGCCTATGGGCTGAGATCTGGGCTCTGACACACCAGCTATGGGACACTAGGAAAGTACCCTAACTTCTTCGATCTCCATGGGGCTATTATTAGGACATGTGTTCATTGCTTATAAAGTCCCTGAGGCAGGACTGGGCAGCCCAGCACTGCTGTGTGGGTCTCTGCTATCTGGATGACTGTATAACAATACATGTGAAAGGAAGGTGGAAGTACACACTCACACTAACTCCCAGCTCTACACCAGCTCACATTATACAGTCAATACACACTTTCTGAAAATATTTCCCATATGCTGAGCACCTGGGACTCAGAGGTCCTAACCAATATGCAGCCGCATTTCATCCCGTCCACTCCCTGCATCAACAGAAATGGCACGGCTGAAAGGTTTCAATTCACAGTGCCATCGAACAATCATCATCATCGCTGTTTCTGTGTGACCAGTCTCTTTTGGGGCGACCGTGGGCCAGGAGGGTGGTCAGCCTAACTCTTAAGGAGGGAAGAGGCTAGCTAGCACAGGAGGGCACTCTCATAGTGGCTGCCAGAATGAGTCATGGCTGCTCCCCAGCAGCCTCAGCCCTGCCCTGGCTCTGGAGCCCAGGCCTGGCCCCTCCAGGGCTCTCTTGTAACAGCCAGCTGCTGGCCCTCTCTAGGGAGTGGATTCAAACCTCAGAGCAAATGTTTGTGCACCATGGGGGAAAAAAAACTCCACACTGTGGTCTGTACCTTAAAAACTATCTCATTAAATAAAACCTGGGTGGGTTTCATTAAACAAAACCTGGGTGTAAAAGAAGGAAAACCTAACTGTAGTGGCGTTGAACCCCAAGTTCTCTTGAGAGGACCAGCATGTGCCCACCTGCCTCCGAGTCCCTGTGGCTCACTGTGGAAGAACTACTCAGACCATGCCATGGCATGTCCACTAGCAGGGAAGAACAATTCCTTGGAGCCGTTTCTCAGCCTTGTCTGCTAACCTGACCAGGAGGCAGGGTACCATGGCCCTTCTGGAAATGAAGAAGCTCACACCAAAGCACAGCATCTCACTCCATCGCTCAGGGCAGAGATATGCTCTGCCCACCCCCACCCTGCCCCTGAGACTTTCTGGTACTCTCACGGGGGGCTCAGGCCTGCAGTACCCGTCTTCCACCATGCGCAACAGGAAGCACGCACAACCACGAGAAGAAAAGACACCGCCTTGCCTCCCTGGCCTGAGCGTGTGGGCCTCTCACTCCAGTCCTGCCTCGACAGGGGAAGCAGCAGTTACATCTGCGGTGCAAAGACAATCTGTAATTGAAAACTGACAGGAGGCAGTCACAAGGTTTGAGGCTGTTGGGACAGACGTGAAAATTCCATCCAGCAACTGAGGCTTCAGCTCCAGAGAACTGACTTTGCTAGTGGACCAGAACATTTCATGAGGCAGCAGAACTGGGCCCTGGGTCCAGCAGGGAGGCAGGATCGGGCAGGCTCATGAGCTGTGACAATGGACATGAGAGCAGTGAGGAGGTGGCATGACTTCTTTTCTCCTGCAGGAAGGGCCATTAACCTTTCAGATGACAGCCCTGGACCTGAATGATGGAACCAGGTTTGAGGTCAGCAGGATCTATGTTCTCAAAACCTGACACCGACATGCAAAAGTTGTGACTGAATCCCCGTGTCCCCGAGAGGAAGACTAAGTGCATGTGACAGATCTGCCATCAAAACGCCCCATTTCCCAGACTAAACAGTTAAGTACAATTATGTCTGTCACTGAGAAACATACCTGGAAACTGACTGACAACTCTCTGGGAGTTAACAAATCACTGGGAAATCCTCAAACACCTCTAAGCAGCAAGCACCAGGCCACAGAGAGGCAAGCTCGGCTGACTGACACCAGGGAATGGCTCCTAGCAGCTGCACCTTGAGGGGACAATGCTGTGATCCACTGCTGGAAAATGTGTGTGCTAGAGTGTGTGTGTGTGTGTGGGGGGGTGCACTCTGTGGCTTTTGGGGGGGCAGTAGGAGGGTGTCCATGAAGGACAGGGAGGTCTGAAAGGGCTTCTCCTCAGGACCACGGTGTACAAACAAGAGCTCATACTGGAGCCCTGTGTGTGGGGCAGAGCACAGCCACTGTGTGCGTGCTCCAGCTTCTAGGCATCCCCATTCAAGGTCTACACTGAAATGAAGTGTATTAGCATGTCCAGAACACTGGGGTCCTAGCCACTTATTTCAGATGGATGCTGGAGGGAGTCACACAGGAAATGTTTGCTTAAACACACCAATGCTGGGTTGAGACATACTGTCAGCACCACCGATGCCTGGCATTCTGCAAGGCCTGTCTGTACCCGTCCCAGGGATATGGCAGCTTTCCTCCCACTGGAGCCTCTGTCACTGCCACCAGCACTTGAGTGGAAGGGGCAGTGCCTGTGGAATCTGGAGCAGGCTTCAGTGGCCAACACCTACTCTGAGCCATCCCAACATGCCCCTAACAAAGTCTACCCCTCCCGGGCCCCCTCCCCAGGCAAGGTGTCTGTTGAACCTAAGGGAGGAGGAGTACTATGGTTGGTTTTACCAGCTTGACACAATCTAGAAACTCCTGTAAGGAAGTCTCAGCGAAGAACTGCCTAAACCAGGTTAGCCTGTGAGCGTGTTAACTGATGTTTGAACCCCAGCCCAGTGTGGGTGGCACCATCCCCTAGGCAGGGGTCCTGAACTGTATGACAGTGAATAAAGCAAGTCAAGAACAAGCATGAGGCATCCGTAGCTCTTAGTTCCTGGCTATGGCTGAGCTCCTGGGTTCTGGCTTCCCACTATGATGGACTGCAGCCTGGAAAAACAGCTGAAAGAAATCCTTCCTCCCTGAGCTGCATTCGCCAGTGTGTTCATCACAGCAAGTGGGAACTAAGGTAGGCAGGGAAGGAGGGAGACGAGCACTTCTGACTAAGGTGTGACTCGCCCCTCCCTTCTGCTACTGTGCACAGTGCACCCTGGATATCAATGCTGAGAGGAAAGGCTTGGCTCTCAGTGCCAAGTGTTCACGGCCAGCCAGTTCTGTTACTCTGCGGTGCAGGGAAGCGTGTAACTGAGCTGAGTTTCTCACCTAAAGGTGTCCAGAAAGCAGAGAGAGAGAGAGAGAGAGAGAGAGAGAGAGAGAGAGAGAGAGAGAGAGAAAGAGAGAGAGAGAGAGGTGGGGGGTGGGGCCGTGACTCTCCTATCGAGTCCCACCTTTCCAGTGTCTACCATTTCCCAATTATCTGTTCAAGTACAAATTCATCAGTAGATTAGTTACTTATACACACACACACACACACACACACACACACTCTACCTCTGGCTCAGGTCTTCTGGCCTGTGCTGTGGACCATGTGACCTTTGGGAGGTCCTTCTTCGCACCCACTGCCCGTTCCCACGGGTGCAGCGACTGTGGAGTTATATAGGCCTGACCCTATCGTTGGGCACACCTGCTCTCCTTGGCGACTGTGACATCTGTGGGCTTGATAAGCATGACTCTGACATCTTTATCAAGCTTCTGATTCCACTGCTCGGCAAACTGACCCAGGCACTCTCCACCACGGATCCCTGGAGCGTCTCAAATCTTGGTCCGGGCAGCCACAGAACTCACCTTCCCCACAGTCACACAGACCCCTTGTGTGAGAGGCGTGGGTGTTTTGTCTGAAGGTGAGTTCACTATTGGCATCTGTGCCCCCAGGTGTCAGCCCTGAGCAGAACAGGAAGCATCCCTGCTTACTGTCTGGAGGGAGATGCAAGGCTCCAGGTACTGGACAAAGTGGCTTACCCTAGAGACCTAAGCAGAAGTTTGCGGGTGAAACCAGGGCTCACTATACAGAGGGTGAATTCTGCCAAGCCATTTTATGCTGCTTTTGACACAATTTCCACTGCACTCAAAGATCGCCAACCAGAATGCTAGCTACCGAGAGCTCCATTCAGGAAGGCAGGGAGGAGGCTCCAGATGAGTCTCATCAAGAATGCCCTGCAGCAGTGGGAAGGCTCAGGCTCAAAAGAGAAAGCAAGCCATGGGGCTGCAATGAGGAAGGTGACGGCGGGCGTCACCTGTGAAAAGGTCAGCAAATGCCCCTTTTGTCTGAGGTAAAGCTGGAAATGACAGCTCTCCGAAAAGCGGCTGGGAAGGCTTTAAACCCCGGTGTTGGCAGAGCTCATGTTCTTGGCTTGAGATTTCCAGGCTCAGGAGACAGCTTGTCTGCCACCCACTCCCTCTCCCTCTGGCTCGTGGCTCCCTCCCAGCACGCTTCCTGCCACCTTCTAGGTAGCCAGTAGAGGGCACCCCCACCACGCCCTGGCAGCCATGCTTTGGGGACTGGATCAGGTGTCCCCACACAAAGACCAGGGAAGTACCTGATATTTACGATTTTCCGCTCCATGGGAAAATCATGACCGTGCTATATATGCGATGATGTCACCTACATAACAGTACACAGGGGAAGGAGCTCAAGGGAAATGTACCAAAAGGCTATAAGAATTTGCTCACTGAAAACAGGTTTTGTTTTTCCATTATTTTCTATATTTTGCCAATTTCCCACAAGCATTTATTGCTCTTGTGATTGAAAAACTCTGCAGTGCTCATGGATGGGGAGTCACCGGGAGGTGTAGCCACACGGGGTCCTCCCTGTTAGAGAAGCATGTGCAGTGACCGTGACAGTGGGGGACTGCTCACCCAGTGTGACTTCAGCACAGGCAGCCCAGAGGGGTGCAAGACACAAGGGAGGCACTGTCCTGTGACCACAGGCTTGAGAGGAGGAAACAGGAAAGAAGTATGGGGTACTAGCCGGACTTAACTCTGGAGCCTGAAGCTGGACAGGGCGACTGAAAGTCACAGGGGCGGGGGCGGGGGTGCAGCCTATGGGGAGCCGAGTCTTCAGTTACCACCGTGAAGCTGTCACTCCTTACAGAGACCCAGCATCTGGAGGAACAAATTAGCATGCCCAACCCTTCCTGTCTTCAAAAGAAAATTGAAGTCACTAGAAATTCTTTTCAAAAAACAAAACAAAACAAAGATGCTGGATAGGAAAGAATAAAATCCCCAAGTCAATTCATGAAAGATAAAACACCAAACCCAGATGACTTAAGAGGCTCACGCAGGCATGCACACTGCCTATAAATCAACACCCAGGCAGAGAGGAGAGCTGAGAGAAACACAGCAGCATTTGCATACAGGAGGAGATCCTCCTGAAGGCTGGCTGACTTAACTCAGTCAAATTAGAATACATTTTATATTGACTATTTTGACATTTGTTTTATTTGGCAAGTAAAACAGAACTGATCCAATTTCCTTGCAGCCATTGTAAACCATAAACTGTGCCCCAAGGTCATAAAACATATAAGCCTTAGAAGCACTGCGTTGGGTTACGCCACCTGCAACTTCACCAGCTCCTAGAGCTGCCTGCTGTGGCGTAGGTAACCTGGTTCTCTTGTGACAGGCAAGCTCAGAAAAGCCTTGTTTCTTCTGGGACAGTAGGGACCCTGTACAGTACGTTTTTTGTCAACTCAACACAAACTAGGATCATTAGGAAAGAAGGAACCTCCACTGAGAAAATGCCTCCATCAGACAGGCCTGTATGCAAGTCTGTGCGGGCATTTTCTTGATTCATCTGTTTCTGCGCTGTCTTCCCGCAATGACGGACTGCGGCAGGAACATATGAGCCAAGTAAGCAGTCTTCTCCAGGTTGCTTTTGGTCAGTGTTTTGTTTTGTTTTGTTTTTCCCACACTAAACAGGAAACAAATTAGAGTGGCTTCATTCCATGCAACAGGAACTAGCAACTGCCTGAGGTAATGCCCATTTCTGGGCCCTTCCAGACCACATGTATCTTTAGGGACTGGCTCTATTTATTCAAGGCAATCGAGTCCCAAGGGCTTTGCGTCCTCTGCAGTTAACCCGAACCTGAGCTGACCATGAGCACCAGAAACTAATCTAAGTTGACCTCACGAGCACAGGTGATGACCTGAAATGATGCTGGCAGAATGAATTATTATGACAATGAATATACTCTCCCCAAAACTTGCCACTGTCTAAAGACTTCTAGTTTGTAGCCCCTGGAAAGAACAAACGTCACGGGCAGCTGACTAGAGCCTGGCAGAGCCGACAGAGAATTCTGCCCTCTACAAACCAGGGCCCTGGTTACCTGGCCGGCACACAAACCAGTGTGTCTCTAAGTTCACTTGAATGGCAAGACAGTTTTTGTGTTTTTGTTTTATTTGGTTTGGTTTTTGAGACAGGGTCTCAATATGTAGCCTTGGCTGGTCTTGCTATGTAGACCAGGCTGGCCTCAAACTCACAATCAGTCTGCCTCTGCTCTCTTCCTCTGAATGCTGGGATTAAGGGTGAGAGACACAACACCTGGTTTGAGCCACACCTCCTGCTGTGTTGGTAACCTGTAGTGTGCCCACGATATAGAATATCGAGAGGCCTTTCCACACGTGGAACATTCCTAAGGCCAAGTCCAGTCTTCTGCAAATCTTCAGCAAATGTTAAGTGGGTGTCATCTAAACTGCATGGCTTGGCGGGACCTAAGGCCACGGAGGTGCACATGTGAGACCCTCAGCAAAGCCTCACCTGGGAAGGTTTGGGGCTGGGGTGGAAGCAGCTGACGACTGTGAAGGTGTGGTGGGTTGAGATGAGTCGTGGTTTCTTGGCACTCTGCCCATGCGATACCAGATACCCATGTTGTTCAGTTCCCTGCAGGAGAAAAGAAAAGCCTTTAAGGTGCTGCTGAGCTTGAGCACTGACCTGAGCCACAGAGCCAACTCTACCTCATTAGGAGTGATCTCAATCAAACCCCAGGGAGGCCACTCTCACCATGTAAGCCAGGCCCCACCATCTCCCTTCATGCCTTGGGTGCCACAGCCAGAGTCTAGCATGACTGCAGCTGAGCCATCAGACAAGCTTGTGATGTGGCCGTCTTTACCCACCTGAGCATCCTGCCTGACTTGCTGGCATGTCTGCACTCTTTGTTTTCCCATCCCACTGTCTCAAGCACTCTACGCGGTTAGGCTGAGGCAGCTGGGGAAGGGCCTGGCAGACATAGGCCTGATCTCTAAGCATGAGAAAGATTCTTCTTCAAATCCACACAATACTTCCAAATGTCAGGATTTGGCCCCTCATAGCAGGGGGTCATTGTGTGTGGCCTCACTCCAAGGTCAGTTGGGAAGATGGTTTCAAATCCTCAAACCAGAGGCTCACAGCCCACAAAACAGGTACAACCAAGAGTAGATGCACACATTCTGTGGTGTTGACAGCAACAGTGGCCATGCCCCACGCTGCACACCTGTGAAGCGAATGAGGCAAACTCACCCTTGGCAATAAGACAGAATGATTTCTGCCACATGCAAGTCCTCTCTACTGCCCCCAAACGCTGTCTGTGAGACTAGAAACCAAGGGGCAGCATCTCTTCCAAAAATAAAAGACATTTATCCTGTGGGTCTTGGGTGTAGCCTGGGGGCTATTCTAAACCAGACCTTGCCTTATCCAAAGAGCGAGCCCAGCTGCAGTACCACCAAGTCCATCCATCGCCACCCGGCTGCAGGCTACCCCTGCTGCAGCTTGTCAGATTCAGTGGAGGCTGTGTCTTTCCCAGTCTGAGCTTTCTGTCTCTCGGAGCACAAGTTAAGGCCCTTGTCATGTGGCACTCAGATTAAGTGACATTGGTACTGAATCCTCAATTCACTTCTCTTCTTAAAATCATGCTATGTCTTCCAGGAGAGTATGTTATTGTCCAAGATGAAATAAAAATTGTACTTTGACAATTTAAAAAATTATACCAGGAAGATGATTCTAGTTTTGTGTATCAAGATAAGTACTTATTTTAAAAAATCCATTCTTCAGAATTGTTTAAAACAGTTAAAATTGCATCTCTTAAAAATAGTATTGTAGGCAGCTAGAGAGATGGCTCAGTGGTTAAGAGCACTGGCTGTTCTCCCAGAGGACCTAGGTTCAATTCCCAGCACCCATATGACAGCTCACAACTGTCTTAAACTCCAGTTCCAGAGGATCTGATATCTTCACACCAATGCACATAAAATAAAGTTAAATAAATTATTAAAAAATAGTGTTGTGATGAGAGATGTAAACAACAGATGCAGTACACTTTAACAGTGCAGTGGTTGGCTGTGCTGTGTGTGTAAAGGGGAGCGTGTGGGTAATGTGTGCAGTACACCTTAACAGTGCACACACCTTAACAGTGCAGTGGCTGTGTGTGTGTGCTGTGTGTGTGTGCTGTGTGCAGAATACCTTAACAGTGCAGTGGCTGTGTGTGTGCTGTGTGTGTAAATGGGAGCATGTGGGTGATGTGTGATTGTTCTATAACTGCTTCCAAACCCTGTAACCTTCTTGCACTGTTAGTTTAACTCAGGATGCAAAACAGGATTTGCAGGCATGGTAGCTTTTCCTTTATTTGTTCATTTTTGGTGCAGGGGATGGAGCTGAGTTTTGCGTACCCCAAGCATGGGCTCTACCACTAATGCCCATCATGAAGTACATGAATCCACAGTGGAAGAGGTTAAAGCAACCTCAGCTACAAGAACCTAATCTCAACCCCTTGAGTGCAATAAACATCCATTTTCTTTAGTTCACCCGGCCCCGCCCAAGCCCTGCCCACCCGACCTTTTACCTCCTGCACATTTTGACGGCTATCCTACTTCACTGTTCTTCCTTAAGCTCTGCTGAAGCAGTCCTTATTTCTAGCTCAGGCGGGTCAATGAGGGGATGACCTTGCCCAGATGACAGTGCCCAGGTAGGGGTGCACCTGATGGTGAGCACATGAATCAAGCCAAGAACACTGAATTCTAGACTTGTAAAGGGAACCACAGGAAGGCGGACCTGCTCCTGAAGGGCAGCTGGCCAAAGGACAGCAGTGCCTTGTCTCCACAGAGGAACAGGTGTCAGGTGGGGTCCCAGGACTGAGAGGGCAGGAAACGAGGTGTTCGCATCCTCTGAGTTCCTACTTCTGCCTGCTGAAGCCCGGCAGTAATGCCAGCCAAAAAATGTTCCCTCTTGTTTAAGTCACTCAGGCGCATGGGGGCCCAAAGCGAAGTGCTGGGATTTGCCTGCACTTGGAGTTTACAGTGCAGCTTTGGAGCCAGGCCCTGCGTGCCCACAGGTGGGCCCCTGACCCCAGGACGTGCCACACTCCCTCCCACTCTGCTCATCACCTGCCTTCCCTTCACAGCGGTTCTCCTATCTCCGAGGTCTTTGCTTAGTAGCCCGCCTCCTGTCGTAACTGGCACAGCCCCAGCTCACCCCTAGTTACATCCCCCACGGTCTGAGACGACCTTGTCTATCTCCATGCTCACTGCTCATCTCTCTCTTCAGAACAGCTCTCCGTAAGGGCAGACCTTTGTCACTCTTTCCCATACACAGCATTTGTCCAGTGGCACGAAAATGTTAGCCATAAAATGCCCCACACTGATAAGCAGTGTGAGGAGATGAGGCCCACAGCGGCGCTGACAGCAGCATGCAGAGGGGCCTGAAAGGTGACTGTGCAGGAAACAGAAGGCCCTAGGGTGGAACTACACTGTTAGCTGAGGTGGACTGAGGTCAGAGTCAGTGATGAGCACCAACTCTGAGAGCCATGGATTATGGCTGAGCCTTGTGAGCCACACAGACTTCTCAGTCTTGGTCCCACGAGTGGCCCAGGCACTCCCAGGGGAGGGAGATCTGTGTGGAAATATTGTTGAGACTTACCCAATAAATGTGTACTGGGGAGGGGCCTGCTTGGTCCGGCCCATGATGCGAATGTCACAAATGGCAGCTTCAGTTGAATCCCGGGGAATAAACTTAATGCACAGCCTCTTCTTCCTGAAGGCCACCTCCTCTGAGGAAAGGACAACAGAAAGGTGTGAGTCTGATAGAGATGCCACCTCCTCTCCGCTTTGGGCAGCAGAAGGGATGGGCCATCCTTGTCCTGGAAGAAGGGCTAAGCTCCAACCCTGCCTTTCTTGAGGCTCCTAAGGACAGGCGATGACAACAGAGTATACCAGTCACCCTGTCCTGTGTGCAGGGCTGACCCCAGACACGCTGGCCAGGGAAGAGCGCCCAGAACAGCTGCCACGGTCCCACAGCCTCAGCCCGTGGATGCCCCCCGCGGCAAGGCTCCCCTTCTTTTCACTTTCCACTACAGAAATCTTCAAGTACACCCCAAGGGGTGCAAGCTGCAGGGCAGAACCGCCTGCTCCTGCTCAGCACACACCTCTAATTTTTCTCTCTGGATATATGGAACAACCCCCTAACACTAGGTCATATTGCCCAGTCCCACCCGGGAAGGCATGGCTGTCATGTCCCTGTCATTTCCACCCAAAACGAAGAAACTCCTGAACTCATAGTCTGAATTTGAGTTTCTTCATCACGGGCACAATGCCTGCCCTGCCCTGCCTTGCTCCACATCTGAGGCTGTGCTCTGCAGTGGGCTGGCAGGTCCCTTGGGTCCCTTGGGTCCCTTTTACTCTGTAACCACCCCTCCCTGTTCCTTGGTGCTCTGTGACAGAGAGGCGGGAAAAAAACAAAACAAAATAAAACAAAGCAAAGCAGTTGTTTTGCCTCCATCCAGCAGCACATTAGAGCTGGCTGGCTTTGGTCCAGGTCAGACCTTTCTGGAAGGCAGTTCATGTGTGAGCTCCCAGGACCACTGTGTCCCACAGCGCCGGCCTAAGACCTGGATCACAACACTCCCGTGCATGGCCCTGGCTGTGGTTTTTCAGGGTGCTTGTAGCTAAGAGCCACACCTTGGCAATGCTCCAGAGTCTGCCATTCCTTCTGCACTGATGAGCTCAAGTTCCACCTGAAGCCTAACTCCTCTTCCCCAGCCATTTGTCATCTAAGACAGACGGTGAGCAGGGGTGAGAGCCAGTGTGGCTCTCTTCTGTCACTTGTCCAGCCTGCTCGCAGTGGGCTGGACTCTAGCAGTGGACGGCGCTGCCCACTGAGGTAGCAGTGCAGCTTATCTGCGGTTCTGAACGTTTCCCAACAGTCCATGACTGTTGGATTTGTGGTTTTTTTTTTAATTTTTAAGACATTTTTTAAAATTAAAATATAATTATATCATTTTCCCCTCTCCCTTTCCTCCCTCTAGTCCTCCCATACACACCCCCTCTCTCTTAAATTCACGACCCCTGACATTAGTCTTTGATGTTGCTGTATATATTCCTAAATATATAGCTACGACCTGTTAGTCTGTATGTTTTCTGTGTACGATTTCAGGGCCCACCATTTGGAGATGCCCTCTCTGGGGAAGACTATTTTTTCCACTCTCAGCACCCAGTTGCCTGTAGTGGGTTTTGTTTGTGACGGGGTCTCATTATGTACCCTAGTAGATCAGTCTCAGAATTGTAATCCTCCTGCCTCAGTCTCACATCTGGCTCCATCAGTAGGATCTGGGTTGGAATTCCAGACCTGCCATTGCTGGCACTGGCACCTCAGAAGTCACTTAAACCCTGAGCCTCAGTTCTGTCATCTGTAAAAGGAACCTGGTGGAAGCCCACTCAGGAGGCATGTGGGTAGATGTGTGGTAACATGATTTCTTGGCCAGTTCTAGGCACATGAAAAGTGCTCAATAAAGAACAGCTAGGAGCGATGGCAAGGCAGCCCGGTGTGCATTTAACATCTGGGCTTGGGACTGACCCTCAGGTTGTAGAATCTGTGACCATTTAGACATGGTCCTGTTGCAGGTAGAGAGGGGAACAGTGGTTATGCAGGCCTGGTAGAATCAGCAGTACTGTTTGGTCTTTGTTATGTTTTGGGGAAATGTGGCTTTTTAAAAAGCCAGGTTGAGTCAGGCAGTTGTGGCTGGTAGCACACACCTTTAATGCCAGCACTCAGTAGATGGGCAGGCAGACCTCTGAGTTCAAGTCCAGTCTGATCCAGGATAGTCAGGGCTACACAGAGAAACCCTGTCTCAAAAAGCAAACAAACAAACAAGCAAACAAAAGGTCAGGCTGAAATGCCCAAATCCTGTGTTCCTTCCCAGAAATAAAAGCAAAGGGCTACATCCTCAACCACGTATCTTAAAGCTGTAGAACTGTCTGTAACCCACAGAGCAACCATTCTCAGAGCAGCGGCGGCATCCTGGAGGAAGGGGGTGCCACAGCAACCCTGCACCTAACACCATTAGCTACCAAGTTAAACTCCTGAAGGAGACGTACTACGGACCTTCCCTGAGGTAAACGGTACTCCGCTAGCCTTTGCCACAGCTTGGCTCCAGTCTCCATCTGCAGCCAGCTAAGTCAAGGACGGATCCACTCACTCATTACACATGCGTAAGCAGGCCTCATTTTAAGTAAACATATTATACATAGTCAATAGAAATGTGTTCAGTCATGCTAATGAACACAGGGAGAGTACACAGCACTTTACTAAAGCAAACAGTCTTCCGGTGTTTAAGTGCTGTATGGACTGCAACAGGCTATATTTTAAATTAATTACAGGAGTCTCATCTTTTTGGCTGACTTCATGAAATCAAGGCTTTAAGTACTCTCAGGAGCTAATTGGGCTGACCATGAGGTTCTTTGTCCCCAGGAAGTCTTTGAGAAATGGTCCCATGACCTCAGGTGTGCTTAGACACCTGACGGAGAGCACAGGACCCTCCGGAGAGCAGAAGATGCAAACATGGGGACTGAACTCCCAGTCAGAACCACAGGCCCACAACAGTCACAGCACAGGCCCACAACGGGGTCTCCTCACTGCATGAGCTCAACAAACCGGAAATGCAGAATGGGAGAAATCCCTTGTGGCTATGCCATAGCCATGAAATTACATCAAATACATCAATTAGCTGTCAAAATGAACATCAAGAAAATGTTTAAGACTCTGAAAACCTTAGGAAGAAAACAGAGCAGGAATGAATACAAACCAACAAGGTCATTTTATTTTGTAAGCAGAGAATTCACCTAAGAAGAGGCAAAGTTAGCAAACATTTACAAAAGCACCCAGGCTTGCTAATAAATAGCGAACTACAAATTAAATACAATTTAAGCAGTGAAACAAAGAGGAGGGCTGCACTGGTAGGCCTGGGGAAACAAGCCTTTGCTGCTGCCGACACTGAGATACCCTCATGGAGGTCATACAGTTGGCAAGTCCAACTAGAAAGAGACCTGTGTGCTCCAACAATATTACAAGGCACAGAGTACCCTCCTGGCCTGACAAATGGGTAAACTGAGCCAGGAGTCTAAGAGGACCTGCTTGGGGTTCCACAAGCACAAGCAGCAGGCCAGATGGAACATGAGGACACCGCAGAGACAAGAGTCCAGGGTTGGTCCCAACAGAGGACTCAGAGGCAGACAGGGCCGTTCCTTCACTTTCCTGCCTGGTCTCTGGATTCAGGTCCTCTTGTCTGTGCAGCAAGCACTTTATCCACTGGGTCATTTCCCAAGTCTGACATGACTATGTGTAGGAACTACCAGAAACAGGCAGAGCTATGCAGAAAGCACCGGCTGGTGGGGGCAGGGAGGCGAGGGCTGGAAATCGATGTCTCCATGACATCGGTGCCTGCTTTGAGGACAGCGGTGACAAAAAGACTATAATGGAGGGTACACGAGTGTGAATATTCCAAGAAGCACTAGATTGTGCTCTTTAAATGAGTGAATTACATGGTATTTGAATTGTATCTTAAACCATTATAAAAAAAAATTTCCTGGGCTGGAGAGATGGCTCAGAGGTTAAGAGCATTGTCTGCTCTTCCAAAGGTCCTGAGTTCAATTCCCAGGAACCACATGGTGGCTCACAACCATCTGTAATGGGGTCTGGTACCCTCTTCTGGCCTGCAGGCATACACACAGACAGAATATTGTATACATAATAAATTAAAAAAAATTTCCTGATACTTAGAAAATCTCTATGTGCAAGATGCTGTGTACATGTGTTTGTCCATGCAGCATGTGTGTATGTGCATCTCCATGTGTATGTATGTATTTGTGTATGTGTATCTATGTGCATGTGTGTGCATGCATGTGCATTTGTATATGCATGTGCATATGCACATGATTATAGGCATGCATTTACGTGTATTGTGTGCATATGTTAGCATGTATGTGTCCATGTGTATTTATGCATGTGTATGTTTGCATGTGTATATGCACATGCATGCATATGTATGTGTGTGTTTGTATGTGGGTGTGTTCTTGCACTTGGCTAAGATGCAGTCACTGCGCCTTTCTTTTCTCATATGCAAAACAGGCCTAACATCCATCTCTACAGAGGTCTCGTAAAGATAAAATGACATCATGAGAGTGAAGCATTCATCATGGGGCCTTACATGAAACATAGCAAATACGTGTCCTAAATCATTATGTTTCTGTGATAAAATGCCTGACCAAAGGCAACCTGCGGAAGAGTAGGTCTATTTGGCTTACACTCAGGCTATCACTGAGGGGAAGCCAAGGCAGGAACTCAAGTCATGTCACATCTAGTCGAGAGCAGAGAGAAACAGGCTTCCTCCAAGTTTACAGTCAGCTGCCCCCCTGCACCCTCACACAGCCCAGGGCCTCCTGCCCAGCGAAGGGTGCCACCCACAGTGGATTGGGTCAGTTAACAATCATGACAACCCCACTGCAAGCATGCCTAGAGCTCACTCTGATCAAGACATTCGCTAGGACGCCAGTGCACACGTGGAAGCAGTCAGAGAGGGATCAACTGCTTTGTTGAAGTAAGTTCCACTGGGGGGGGGGGCACTGTTCAGTTTGAAACGGGAACAAGAAAATGGCAAGGAAATAATGGTTCAGAAATGTTTGCACCAAGGAAATATTGAAACACACACACATAATATAATATAAATAAAAACAAGGAACAGGGTACAGAATTCCATAAAGGAATTTCACAGGTAAAGGGATCTTTGTTCTCTTATTCACTGCCTCACTGCTGTGGAGTGGGCTCATGAGTAATTGCAAACAAAGCGAGTTCATATATACACCAAAGTAAAGAAGTTCCCCAACAGTATCTTCCAGCCCTGCTATTACAACCAGCACCCCAAGACCCCGGCCCTGCACAGCAGGATCCTGAGGCAGCTTCTTCATTTCCCCAGTTCTCTGCTGCTCCACTCAGTGCAGTGTTGCTCAGTTCAGAGGTCGGTACATCTGGCCTATTCAAATCTTGTTTTTATTTGTTTTAAGATTTTTTTTTTCGAGACAGGGTTTCTCTGTGGTTTTGGAGCCTGTCCTGGAACTAGCTGTTGTAGACCAGGCTGGTCTCGAACTCACAGAGATCCGCCTGCCTCTGCCTCCCAAGTGCTGGGATTAAAGGCGTGCGCCACCACCACCCGGCTTGTTTTAAGATTTTGTTGCTGTTTTGTAATAGACAGGGTTTCACGTAGCTCGAACTGGCCTCACGTTCTTGTTAGTAGTGAAGGATGACCTTGAATCCTGGATCTTCTTGTCCCCACCTCCCAACTATTGCGACTACAGCTATGAGCCAACACACCTGGTTCCAATTTGATCCTGCATGCTCTAACTTACAGTCTTTCTGGTTCAGGCCTCTTGCTCACTCTGTGAGTCCTACACCAGCACAGAGCTGTTTCGTGCAGCCCCCAAGCATCCTTTGATCTCTGCCCTTCCTTCCTTTTGCTCTGGGGTCTTGTGCCAAGCTTGGCTTCAGCAACAGCTGAGGACAGACCAAAGACCAACTATATCCCGAGCAGCAGGGGGCATCATTCTAAGAAAAGTGCCTCTGCTCACAGGCAGGCAGGGTTCCACATACTCTCCAGAAACACAGAGAACCAAGGTGGATGTCACAAGTGACATGCTTTCTTCACCATCCACAGGAAACCCCCCTCAGCTGTTTCCAGAGAAAACCACACAGGAAGTATTTAAGAGTCCACCTGGAAGAGAAGGAGACTGCCCCCGGGGCCTGCATGCTAAGGGCTGACTCACGTGTGTCCACTGTCTCCTGGATAGGGATGAAGCCCACAGGCAATGTGTCCTTGACATCGATGAGCTTCATGTCCACCAGCACGTTCCCCAAGTGACTCTTGGGAAGAAGAAAAGACACACAGACTATTAACTGGAACGTTCAGTCTGCTTGCAGTCCTGGCTTCGGGATGTGTATTTGATACAGTGACTGCTGCAGCTTTACCATTGCAGGTTAGTTAACAAAGATACCTAATGTTCCCCAGCATGTTACCCAGGGACTATAGTGTGCCTCAGGAGGAGGTACCCTGTAGACAGAACCCAGCAGAGGGCAGGTGGGCATGTGACCTGGACCCCACCACCTCTCAGGGTCAGCAGGTTTTGAGAGGAGGTTCTGGGATGCTTGCAGGAGAGAAGCTGCACCTGAAATCAAGAGGGACTGATCATACACCTAAGGGATTGTTGGTTGCAGACAGTTTTCAGTTACAAGATGCATTTTAAAAAATCCCAAGAATCATAAACTAACAGAATGGCAGCCCCGCCACCTCCGTATCCCACACCTCTGAAATGACTTGCTAGGGGGGCTCTTAAGAGTTCCTATTTAGTGGTGGCAGAGGGGTCCACAGTGCACAGTTTCCGTAAAGACATCTTTTGAAGATAGTAGGTGGAGCACCATTCTATAATTGCAAGAGAGAATTCTCTGCAAACACGCCAGCACTTGCAGCCTCCACTTCATGCTAGAAACGGCTCTCAAGAAATCAATGCTACGCAGGGCTGCTGCGAAGAGTATATTCACATCTTCAGCGTCATGGCAGCCTCATCAGAGCCAGTTAAGGCAAGAAAAATGGGTTTCCAGCCCAAATCTCTCCTGGTGGGATTATGGCAACATGTTCTGTGTGCCCACTCTGCAGAAGCACTATCCTCCAAAGCCCCGTTTGAATGCACGCTCGCTTTGCTTGTCTTCAGTCCTAGGAAAACATCTAAGAGGTCAGCCCAGGCTCTGTCTTCACAGGAATCTCTCTGGCCAGTGTCCCCTGTTGTTTAGAGAAAGGACTCAACTTCATCTCTGAGCTTGGAAACACAGACTCCACCTCCATCCTGAGAGCACAGCACCTCTGAAATCCATGAAGGGAATATTTGCCTTCTGAACTAAGACACACACTGTCTCCTGAAGCTCCTTTTAACTTCCTATCAGTTTATGATTGGGTTTTGTGGTGGTTTAAATAAGAATGGTCCCAACAGATCCATAGATTTGAATGCTTAATCATCGGGGAGTGGAACTACTTGAAAAGGATTAGGAGGTGTGGCCTTGCTGGAGAAAGTACATTACTAGGGATGGCCTTTGAGGTTTCAAAAGCTCATGCCAGGCCTGGAGTCTCTCTCAGCTATTGCTCCAGCCTGTGTGCTGCCAGGCTCCCTGACATGAAAGTGGACTGGAGGCAAGCCTCCAGTTAAATGCTTTCTTTTATAAGAGTTGCCTTGATCATAGTGTCTCCTCACAGCAACAGAACAGTGACTAAGACAGACACCATCTACCTACCATCTTCGAAGATGTCATTATGAAAACTGTGCACTGATGGCCCCATCTGCCGCCACTAAATAGGAAACAAAATGATCTCTGCTCCTGCTGCTCAACCAAGCTGCTATAGTTCTTGGCACACAGTAGGGACTCAATAATTATTGGCTAAATGTTTGGTTGTTGTGAAATATTTGTTTAACCATAATGCAAAGATGTGGTGTTTCTTTAACTATATAAAGATGTATTGTACTTGCTTAATTCTGTAAAGATGTACTGCTGTGTTACCTTGCCTACCTAAGGCACCTGATTACAATAAAAATCTAATAAAAGTCTGAACAGCCAATAGCAAGAGAGAAGGTATAGGTGGGACTTCCAGGCAGAGGGTAAGTAGGAGGAAAAACTTAGGCTCAGGAAGAAAAAGAGACACCATGGAGCTGAGGGGCCAGTCACACACAGGCACGGAGGAAGCCGGAAAGTAGGACATACAGAATGGAAGAAAGGTGAGAATCCCCTAGACAGAATGTAGATGAAGAGAAAGAGGTCAAATGCAGTTAAAAGAGCTGGTGGGACAAGCCCAAGCTAAGGCTGAGCATTCATAACAGTCTCTGTGTCTTTATTTGGGAGCTGGTTGGCAGCCCAAAGAAAATTCCAACTACATTTGCTGGCACACTTTTCAGCAGGGTGAGTGCTGGTGGTTAAAAACCAAATCAGACTCCCTTGGATGGCAAATGGAAATGGTCACCCAAATTCTGACAGCTTAGTATTGGTTATAGTCAGAGTGGCATGTGTAGTCTCTGCCCAGCACTTCCCCTGCCCTCTTCTCTTAGAATCCCTGTTTGCCAACAGCCCCCATGCTATCGCAGCACGGGCAAGGGCTCAGGAAGACGTGTGCACTGCGGCGCAGCACTGGGGAGCAGGCACTCTAATGTGGAGGAGACTTCTGACTACACAGGAAGGCCAGGCTCAGCCTAGAACCTGGGAAGCACCGGCTGCCTTTATTTCCCCCCGGGGCAGCTGCTCTTCCAGTCACCGCTGCTTTCTGCTGAGAAATTAACAACTGGGCATGCTCTGCTGCCCCATAGATGGCTGGGCATTCATCAGGATTGTGCCTGAATGTTTTCAGCTTGACAAGCTGACTCTGTAGAAGTCAACAGCAAACCACTTAGCAGCCTCGCCCTCCCTACTCTTGAGAAAATGCCCTAATCATAAAATCAGAGCATTGGTGGTGTGGCCATTAAAACAAGCATCAGGAAACCCTTCCATGCAAACAAAATGAGAGGCTGCCCTGTTGAAGCTTCCAGCAACCCGAGTGTGGCCCTCTTCCATGGGGCGGCCACTCGGGGATTTTTCCTTCTTCCTGTTTTTACACCACAGGCCTACAACACCATTAATTTTGCTGGCTCCTCTCCCCTCACCCACTTGTGCTCTCTTTCATTTCCTCCTCATAAATATGAAGAGCGCATTCCCAATCCTTGTTGAGCAAATGATTCATACCAGAAGCCCAATATACACTGACTCAGGGTATTTATATTGTCTCTGGTAGCCAGTATTTGCTAGTATACTGTAATTATTTTTGACAACTTTGCATTTAAGGTAGCCACAGATAACCAACTTAATATTCAAATGTTCATAAATCCTTCTGTTTAACATCCTCCCTACCTAATCTATGTACATTATTATTACAGGTAATGCAGAAAGTACGGGGCATGAAAAGTGCAATTAATCTCACTCCTTCCCCAGGAAGCAATGGCCCTCTAAAGCCAGGTTTCTATATTAATGGCCTGATTGGGGGAAAGGAATTTAGGATTCCAAGGAAGCTCCCCAAACTCCTATCCTCGGCATCTCAAGTCACCCAATTAAGACTTGGCCTGCTCTGGAGATCCCACACCCTCCCGTATGGTTGTAAAATGGTGCTCTGCCAAGCCTGCGTTCTGACTCTAGGCCAGGACAGACAGGCAGCCACCACTGGTTAGCATGTGCCTAGCTCCTGCCTCACTCGAGTCCTGGCCAAATGGGCACAGCCGTTGGCAAAAATTTGATCCCAAAGCAAATTTGATCCCGATTTGATCACTTGGATGTTGTAAAGGAGACTTTCATTTCTTTTTCTTGGTGCTGATGATGGAATTGTTAAGCACTGGACACATTCATTCTCTTTCCATAAAAAATGGTGCGCCCAGGCTTCAGTACAGGGTGGGGCTTCTCTGGCTGCCCTCCTGGCAGCCTCACACCCCTGTCACCCCAGCACCCAGCTACTGATGGACAGCAGCTTGTTTTCTGGCAGTGCCAGGGACTGAACCCAGGGCTCCATGCATGCTCTACCTCCACCCCCAAGCCCAAGAACTGTGTTCTCTATAATCCATTTCAAACTAATTTAAGTGCCTTTTCTGAATCATAATGGGCTCGTGGCTGCCCCAACTCCCAGGGCTTCAAGAGCTCTTCTGCCTAGGAAGAACAAAATCTCATGGACCTCAGGAAGAAATGTAGCGAGCCCGTGCAAGCGACCCAAGGGGCTGTGCCTATCCCCTGAGCACAGGGCTGGGGGGAATGCGTGAGAAATGTCCCACAGAGTTTTGAGGATGTGAATACTTGGTCCCGGTTTGTGGGGTTGTTAGAGGAGGTCTGGGAGGTGTGGCCTTGCTAGAGGAAGTGTGTCACTGGGGGCAGACTTCGAGAGTGGAAAAGCTCACACCACTTCCAGTTCTCGCTCGGCTTCATGCCTGCAACTGAGGATGTGCGCTCTCAGGTTTCTGCTCTTAACATCTTGCCTTCCATTTGCGGCCACGCCTCCCTGCCTTGAAAGACTTTTATCCCTCTAAAGCATAGCCAAACCACGCCCCTCCTTCTGTAAGCCACCTTGGTCATGTGTGCTATCACTGCAACAGGAAAGTCACATAGACAAGGTGTTCGAGCAAATTTTCAGAACTTCCTTTTGAGAGTCCGGCAGCAGTGAATCCATGGCGGCTCACAGGGAGCAGTGGTCCCCCAGCAGAATAGAGGCAATGGGAGCAAAAGGCAGAAATAACTTTTAAAAGATATTTGGGTAGAATCCAGGGGCAAACGGACTGAGCGGGGCATAAGGGTGCAGGTGCGTGAGGGAGGGGGTGCGTGAGGGAGCAGGTGCATGAGGGAGCAGGTGAGTGAGGGTAGGTGCCTGAGGGAGCAGGTGCATGAAGGTGCAGGTGCATGAGAGAACAGGTGCACGAGGGAGCAGGTGCACAAGGGAGCAGGTGCACAAGGGAGCAGGTGCATGAGGGAGCAGGGGAGTGAGGGTAGGTGCATGAGAGAACAGGTGCACGAGGGAGCAGGTGCACAAGGGAGCAGATGCACGAGGGAGCAGGTGCATGAGGGTGCAGGTGGAAAAGATCGTCGATGGGTCTACTGATAGCCCAGCATTTGTTGTGCTGATGTCACCTCATCCCTGCTCTGTGCGGTCACATCAGGCTACAGTGAGCCCAAAGGATCTGTGCAAACACACCACAAACACTGTGCAGCTGCCTACTCTGGCTCGGCTGCCACCATCCTGGTATTGAAAATGCATTCAAAGTAAAAAGATTCTCCATTTCAGTCATAAACGCTACACTTTACAAGCAGCAAATGTATTGCTCTTGTAAATAGAGGGGAACTTAATGAGATTACTTCAGCCATTGCCCTGAACATGTTAGGAACAATACTCATAACAAAGAATTATCAATGAGCAACAGGTAGCGTCCTATCACATTATAGTGCACATTAAGAGACTGTTAAAGGGATGAACCTGGGACTGGCCATGAGAGCCCAGGCTGGGGGGCTAGGAAGAGAAAGGCTATGACAGAGAGGGAGGCTGTGACAGAGAGAGAGGCTGTGACGGAGAGAGAGAGGCTGTGACGGAGAGAGGGAGGCTGTGACAGAGAGAGAGAGGCTGTGACAGAGAGAGAGAGGCTGTGACAGAGAAAGAGAGAGGCTGTGACGGACAGGGAGGCTGTGATGGACAGGGAGGCTGTGACGGACAGGGAGGCTGTGACGGACAGGGAGGCTGTGACGGACAGGGAGGCTACAGTGAAGAAGAAGGCTTCTACTTTTCCTTCTTCTGAACAGCATGTTTTATGTTGTGTTGAATTTTTTTTTAAAACTACAACCTATAATACCATTATAATTAAATTTATAAATTGGTAAATTTATTTCCAAAAATAAATATCTGAACTAGAAGAGACAAATTATCTCTGCCCCCAGAGAGGGCAGTGACTTCACAGTGGGAATAACATGGAAGACCGTCTAAGGAAGCGAGGCACTGTCACAGGTGGGCCTCATGCAAGGAGCACACCAAACAATTGCCCTTTCTCCTAAAATGCCTCAGTGGGAAAGCTCTTGTGCTATCTTTAAAGTTTCTTAGTTCATGGGCTCAAATATCAAAAATCAGTATAAGAGAACTATACACAGGTGGATACCTCTCCATCAAACATAATGACACGCCCCATGTCATACAGAGGCTCTTTAGAACAAGGCCATGGCGTGTTTGGGGACAGGCACGGGGAGCGGATGCTATGGTCTGCTCCACCCTGAAGGCTCTTCGTCCACAGTGCCCAGTGAGTTGTCGTTTGCAGGAACAGCAGGCAAATGAGAGAGCAGAGAGAGAATCCTGGTCTCCTTTGGAGAAACATCTTAATGGAATTCACAGTGCACTTGGGGAACGTGGTTAATAACGTTGTTAATAAATGAAACATGGTGCTGGCTGCCGATTCTACCCTGCTCACTGAAACCACAGATAAATTAACACAGCAATGAACATAAAGCACACACAAAAAGAGGAAGCCCCATCCAGGAATGCAAATACTCCTGCCCACTCAGCAAAGGGAGCCACCACCAGACTCACATTTTCTTTGGAAAACGATCTTGTGAAACACAGGTATCTGGTAACCTTGGACTTGAATAAGCCGTCCTTCCAGAGGTCAGCATCCACGCCATCTGCTGTCTGTGCAACCTGCAGCACAGAGATGAGAAGAGCGTCACAGGTAAGATGAGAAGGGGCTGGAGGCGGCGCAGGCAGCTTCCTCTGTACCTGCTCCAATTAGCACGGCCCAACTCTCCCGGCATCTCATTAGCGCACCGCACTCAGCTCAGGGAAGAACGTTTCCAAAAGGGAAAAGGAAAGCCTGTGAAAAATACAACTTCTAAAAATACTGTCCCTGGGGAAGCCATTGATTAAAGACACCCTGACAGAGATGGCTCTAATGAGGGAAGAATAGCTTTTGTTGTAATGGGCTGTGAAGGGACTGGGCGGTCAGCACATTAGGCTGTTTGCTGCCACTTACTGGGAGGGGCACAGGGCACAGGAGAAAGCCTGATGCAAGGGGCACCCCCTGTGCTGGGGATGGTGTGTCTTCCTGCCCATGGGGGCCAGAGGGAGCTTAGACTGCGGCGGTAGGTCAGGAAATTGGCTCCACTTGGCATCTTCTTGGTGGAATTCAAGGTCAGAAACTACATCATGATAGGAAAATAAACCAGGCTCAGTCGATTCCACTTCTAGTCCCACTAGGAAGCCTCTTCTCAGTTCCCCTTCAGGACACAATCCAGGGTAAATTGAGCCTTTATTTGCCTCACTGGGCATGCCATCCAGTGGTGAGTCTGGGCTCACAAAGAGTTGACAAGGGAACTAGAGAGAGGAGCCTGACTTCCAGTCTTAAGAGAGCGACCTACACCATCACAGAGCAGAGCCAGGAGACCCGGGAAGCAGCTTCACATTGTGGCACAGATCTGGAGGGGGCTTCAAGCAACCCGTTTTCTGACAGAGCCATGCCTGACTTTCTAAGGTGTGCACAGGGAAATGGTCCTTGGTCTGATTAGCCCCTGGCCATCCCAGTAGATGGCTGGAAGTGGTTCTGTTCCCATGAATCTGCAGGCACCAGAAATCATCAACAGTCCCTAACACACATGCAGGAGCTTGCCACTACATCACCAAGGCCACCCTAGCTGCCTCCTTGGAAGCTGCCTCAGAGAAGCTGAAGGCTAGCCAACAAGAGAAATCCACTCTCAAACTGAACAACTGTCAGTTAGCAAATCTGAGGGTAAAGAGAAGAAAGGCCATTACGCAGAGGTGGCAAATCTAGCCTGAAACCTCATGAAGAGGGAGGTTCTGGGAAAGCTAATGGTTAGGTAGTGGCCTCAGCTGCTGTCCCTCGAGGCAGGCACTTCTCAACCCACTCAAACAAATTTCTCCAAAAGCCCAAATTTCTCCCCCAAGTCAAATGAGCTAATAGTCTGTGGGTGCAGGCAGGAGGATCAGGACCTCTAGCAGGCAACAGGGAGCATGGAAGGAGAACTGCAGCCCTACCACGGAACAGGCAGCAATGGAAGGAGGACCACAGCACTGCCACGGAACAGGCAGCAATGGAAGGAGGACCACAGCACTGCCACGGAACAGGCAGCAATGGAAGGAGGACCACAGCCCTACCATGGAACAGGCAGCATGGAAGGAGGACCACAGCACTGCCACGGAAATGCAGCGTGGAAGGAGGACCACAGCACTGCCACGGAAATGCAGCGTGGAAGGAGGACCACAGCACTGCCACAGAAATGCAGCGTGGAAGGAGGACCACAGCACTGCCACAGAACAGGCAACGTGGAAGGAGAACCACAGCACTGCCACAGAACAGGCAGCGTGGAAGGAGGACCACAGCCCTACCACGGAACAGGCAGTATGGAAGGAGGACCACAGCCCTACCACGGAACAGGCAGTATGGAAGGAGGACCACAGCCCTACCACGGAACAGGCAGTATGGAAGGAGGACCACAGCCCTACCACGGAACAGGCAGTATGGAAGGAGGACCACAGCCCTACCACGGAACAGGCAGTATGGAAGGAGGACCACAGCCCTACCACGGAAATGCAGCGTGGAAGGAGGACCACAGCCCTACCACGGAACAGGCAGTGTGGAAGGAGAACCACAGCCCTACCATGGAACAGGCAGCGTGGAAGGAGGACCACAGCCCTACCATGGAACAGGCAGCATGGAATTCAGAGGCAGATCTGAACTTGAAACCCAGTGGCCTCAGTAAGCCCAGGTCCTATGTAGAGCAGACATGCTGCCTTCCCCAGTGGTCACAGGGGATACTACAGATGCAAGAGCACTCACTGCTGAGCACCGGCAAAGATGACTCAGTGCTTCCAGACTAAATCTGAGGGTGCTCAGGCTGATGTGGAAGTGGATATTTAACACAATGTCACATCATCACTGACAAAGCCCTAACTCATCCCACATGGGTTAACTGTGACTGGTCCTGAGATTCCTTCACCATCTCTGGGACTCAACCTGCTCTTTTAAACACAGGTGACGTATTATGTGACTGTTAACCCTTCCCTACCATCTACACCACGAGCTGACACAAAGAGGCTCAATGGAACTCACTAAAGGAATGGGTAAGCAAGGCAACTTTTCAACCACAGTCAAGTGTTAGAAACCATGGCCCGTGCAGCTCTCCTAATATTGCTCCCAGGACTGAACCACCCATCAAGCTAAGCAGGCGGCTCACCCATCCTCCACTCTACCAGGCACATGCTGCTAACGTTGAGGCCACTGTGCTGGGCATTGTTGTCTGTTCTCTGCCTCAACCCTAGCAAGGCTGCTGCTGACGTCAGTGCCCCCAGATCTGAAGGAGGCAACGCATCCTCAGAGTCCAGGCTTGGAGTCAGCAGACACACTGAAGACACTGGCCCCTCCCGTGGTACCCAGTGTCTGCACTGTCACAAGACGTAATTACTGAGTAGAAATTTGTAAGAAATTTGTGATACTACCTTAGATGGGGGAACTACAAGACCGCTCTAATTTGAAAAAGCCAGAGACCTGGAGAAATGATCACAGTTATGGTAGCAGAATCAGGGGCTTTTCCAGCAGCACGTAACGTCATGCCTTGCTAGATGGTATCACCGCACTTCCCAACTGGTGACTGGGCCTGGGTAGCACAGGCAGCTGGTTCCAGACTTCTCTGTTGCCAGTAACCACTTTCAGGTGCCCCAAGTTAGAGCTTCCAAACCCAGGGAAGTTCTGAGGGGGGTGACAGGCACAGCAGGGTTATGCAGACCTCACAGGCCCAGTCTCCCTCTGCCGTCTCCGCCTGACCTCACCGGTCACCTTTTGGCAGTCACAGGAGAAAAGTGCCTGCCAGAGAGCACCAAGCTGCCCTGCCCTGTTTATAAACATCCATTCTGTAGTATTCTGTTACAGAAGCTGAACACAGGCTGAAACAGGGTAACAAATTTCACACCAAACCACCTCCTTGTTTTTATTTTTTAGGCCTGAGTCTAAGCAAGATGCTGAATGATTTGAAAGGTCTCTGCATCCAGGTATGACCACTTAGGCTTTCGGCAGTCCAGAGAAAGTTGCATACCAAAGATTACCAGGCCAGGGAAACAAGGAAAGAAACAAGTTCACTGACATCAGGAAGACTCTGAGCTGCAACCCAGGGAGAGAAAGCATGCTGGTCCATCTGAGGCCTGGATGCCCTTCCCTCAGTTTTCCCATCTGAGGCGTGGATGCCCTTCCCTCAGTTTCTTTTCACCATGCATTATTTATTCCCCTTAAATAATCAGTATAAGTAATTCCTATACCACAGCAGTGCACACAACAAAGCTATGGGAAGTAAATCATTGTCTAGTTTACAGATAAGAAAACTGAGGCACAGCAAGTATTGGTTACATAAAGTCCACAGGATGACATATGCCTATGGGCTTATGCGCAGGGTATGTTATATAAAGGAAAATAGCTCACCAAGAAGCACATGAGAGAATATATGCAAACAGCTCTCAGAAGGCAACAGAGCGGGCAAACCCTCTGGCAGGCCATACACAGCCGCCAGCAATGGCGCAGAACCATGTAAAAGTTGAGCAACCACTGGGCTTTGCTAGTGATCTAAAAGGAGAGCTCCCTGGGGCTTTTTCAAACTGATAATGACATTTAAAGCAGGGGCTGGTGCACTTAGTGCAAGGAAGCCCTGAGAACAGGCGTAGCTATCGCTGCCAGGTGACAAGAAGGACAACCAGGGCCCGTGAGAGAGACGCCTTGGCGGGTAAAGACACCTCCTGCTAAACCTGATAGTCAGAGTTTGATCTCTGAGACCTACAGAAACAGACTCCCACAAGTTTCCTCTGACCTCCACACATGAGAGAGAGAGAGAGAGAGAGAGAGAGAGAGAGGGGGAGGGAGGGAGGGAGGGAGGGAGGGAGGGAGGGAGGGAGGGAGGAAGGAAGGAAGGAAGGAAGGAAGGAAGGAAGGAAGGAAGGAAGGAAGGAAGGAAGGAAGGAAATGAAGGAAGGGGAGGAGGAAGGAAGAAAGGGGAGGAGGAAGGGAAAGGAAGAGCCAGAGTTAGATGAATTTGGAAGCCTGTACCAAAGCCATGAGAACACACACACACATACATACCGCGAGCTAGGAGCCCTGCTTCCAGTAGACTCTGGGAACATGGATGCTCATTACCCCTTCACTGAGGATGCCGGGATTCTGAGGCCACACTGCTGAGGATAAAGTGCTGAAGGAAGATGCTGGTCACATTGTTCATGGGGCAAGACACATGGTAGAACATATACGGGCATGGGCTAAGTGTTTAAAAAGGCTCGCAGACAGCGACTTGGAGGAGACAGGGACGTGAGCTCTAAGGCAGCAGCTCAGCCTGGCTTCTGGGTGGGAAGAAAGTGACCCGGAGAACAGCAAAGAGTGGGGGAACCCAGGGAAGACAGAGGCGGGGAGGGATGATGACACAGGACACACAAACCTCGTCCTGGAACGGGGAGAGGGGACTACTCACCTGTGCCTTCACTAGGGCTCTGCCCATAAACAAAGGAGAGAAAGATGTCTCTTAGGATGACAGTACAACCTAGGAATGATGGCCCTGGGGCTCTGGTTTTATATTTTAACAGACTTGTACAGAAAAGGATCTAGAAACAAAAATGCAAAGGATTTTTTGGCTCTTAGAGTTGGGACTGGGGATATACAGAGATACATGGGACTGAGGGGTGGCTACCTGGAATGGATCAGTCAGGAGATGTCAACAGGGTAACTATGAGAACTGGAGTTTGCAATACCAACCCATGTAAAAGTCACACGGGGGGCTGGAGAGATGGCTTAGCGGTTAAGAGCACTGACTGTTCTTCCAGAGGTCCCAAGTTCAATTTCCAGCAACCACATGGTGGCTCACAACCATCTATAATCAGATATGATGCCTTCTTCTGGCCTGCAGGCAGGACACTGTATACATAAATAAATATATCTTTTGAAAAAAAAAGTCACACGGATGTGGAATCTAGCTCAGTGCACGGGTGATGGAGATGGGGGAATCCCCCCAGCAAGCTGAGTAGACACAGGCTGACACAGCAAGTTCCAGGTTCAGTGAGAGACACTGAACAATACATAAGGTGGAAAGCAATCAAGGATAGAAGAGTGTACCTGGGCACTGAATGTACTCACATGTGTGTATACACATGTACACTCACCCACAATGCTCCCCCACACACAAACATGCAAACACACATGCATACCACACATAAATACATGTGAATAAATACATAATGGCAGTAGTGTTTTTAACTGTTCCTCTGCTTTGCTAGCACCTGTCTCATTTCGGGGGGGGGTCAATGAGCTCTTACATCTTTTATAATAGGAAAAATAGCAATTGTAAACTTTACTTGATGAGGTGAGGAGTTAAAAATCTGCTGAACTAAAACTTGAGAAAATCCTATGAACAAACTGGTGCCCAGCTAAACATCCAAAGCAATGACAGCCCTAGCCTAAGGAAAAGCAGTCCCCAGGGGTGCCCAGTTCATACCTGCTGTTTCAGGAGGACCTGCCCACAGCTCAAAGCTGAGTTTGGCAGACACAGCAGTGGGGTGAGGGGGGAGAGGGCAGGAAACCCTGCAGACATTCTGGGGGCAACTTCTGGCTGACTCTGTCAAGTTCAAAGTCCTTCAGGCATGGCAGCTTGCGCAGGTCAGACTGCAGAAGCCTCATATTCTCAATCAGACAAGACGGGGGGCCCCCAGGAGGCAGAAACAGATCCCGCAGGAGGTGCACCAGGTGACGTTAGTTAAGAGCCGGGCTGCCCCGTCTGGAGTCATGAACTCTTTGGCTGCTTTTGTCTCACTTCATAATTTTGGTTTCTGAGTGGCGAGCTTAAGTCAGCCACAGACTTTTCTGTTGGAATGTCTGATGTTTCTCCAGGAAAATGCATGGCTCGGTCCTGGAGACAGAGCATTTATTTCTACCAGTCTCAGGGTTGGTTTCTCTCACACAGGCACAGGACACCTCAGCCCTCCCCATCCCTGGTGACCTGCCTGCAGACTCCCCTTTGCTCTTTCCTCAGACAAGTCTTCCCTACCTGGGCTGCTACCCTCCCTAGCACAGCTTCACACTAGGCTGGTCTTGTTATCTGGACTTTGGCTGAAGGACCCGCCACAGCACAGCCTCCATGAAACCAGACAGAGCTGGGATTTTTGGAGTAATTTGGATCTGAGTTCAAGTCCTGACTCTGCTGCTCACATACATCATTCCCAAGTCATACTTTCTCATTCCACCTCATCAAAATGTGGAAACACTAGCAGGCAGTCTCCACAGGGTTATCTGTAAGGACTGATAAAACACAGAAGACTCGTCTACAGGGAGAGTCGACTCCGGACCTTTTACAAAAGCGGTAGACAGACCGACAACAACAAGCATTATGAGGACATGGGCAGCATGGAATCCTGCTGGCACTGTACCTGGCATGGTCACTGTGGACAATGGGGTGTCAGCACAGGATTTAGCAGTTCCTCTCCTAGATACATACTCAAGAGAACTGAAAACACAAAATCATGTACATGAACTAAGTCACAGAATGATGGGAACGACACAAATGTCCACTGACTAATGTCACTGCGCAGTTATCCACAGTGGAATATTACTGGGTCACAAAAGGCATGAAGTACTGATGTAACACACCATGAAAACACCATACTAAGTAAAACAAACAGTCACAAATGCCCACACATTGTGTGATCGTAACTCTTAACATATTCCAAAGGAGACAATCCTTAGGGAAAGAAAGGAAGGCCATGGTAGTTGTTGGGGGCAGGGAAGGGGGAAAGCAGGAGGTTGAGAGGCAGGGGAAGCAGAAACAACTATCTAAGATTAGATATTGGTGATTGTTAGGTAAGTCACCCACTGAACAGTGCACCCCAAAGAAGAAGCCACAGCACGTGTACTGTGTCTCAATAGAGAACGTAGCACAAGACAGCACATGGCAGACACTCATCTCTGGCCCTCAACTCAAAGGTCCTATTTTATCTAGCGAGCACTTTCCCGAGCATCTAACCCAAAGTCTTATTAATATGTACTCAGATATTTGCCAACTGGCTGCATGAATCATTAAGAAAATGGAACACGGACAATGCAAGACTGGTCCTGGCATGGCATGGCAGGGACCACGGGCAGCTTTCCTCATTCAGTGCTCAGGTGTCGGCCAAAGCAGCCTCAGAGAAGATTGCCTCTTGGGCTAGGCAGGGTAGAAGAAAGCAGAGTCTCAGTCCCAGCAGACATGGTGGAGGTGCAGCAGTGTGCCTGGCCTGATGAAGCTCCTCCTGGGGGAACAGCAATCACACAGAAGCCAGCTCCTGGGACTCAGGAGAGAGAGGCTGCCAGAGGGGCCGGCCAGGTCTAGAATGGCCCGGATTTTACCACACCCGGATGGCCAGGTCAGGGCTCTGCCCCGGGCCTCCATAGAGCTGTGAGGAACAGCCTGGTGGCCTAGAGAGTTCCTCATGGCTGATGGATATGCAAGGGGAGGGTCATTCTTCTTGGTCAAGGAGCGTCTGGGGACTCTAAAGGCGGAGGTAAAGACCGGTCGCTCAACCACAGCATGGAGCTACAAAGGCTGTCACAGCTACATCTAGCAAAACTTGAAAACTTTAAGCAAAAAACAAGAGATCTTTGCTTTAATAAAAGGAATTATTAAAGAAATAGACATGTGTACAAGGATCCCAATAAATTTTACTTCACTAAAATAAAAAAAGAATTGTGTGCTCATGTGTGCTTGAATGACAGCCAAATAATGACCTCGTATGTTACCCCTCCATTTCCACTCTTGAAATAGGGTCTCTCACTGGCCTGGAACTAGCCACGGTCTCTCATTGGCCTGGAACTAGCCACGGTCTCTCACTGGCTGGAACGAGCCACGGTCTCTCACTGGCCTGGAACTAGTCACGGTCTCTCACTGGCTGGAACTATCCATGGTCTCTCACTGGCCTGGAACTAGCCACGGTCTCTCACTGGCCTGGAACTAGCCACGGTCTCTCACTGGCCTGGAACTAGCCACGGTCTCTCACTGGCCTGGAACTAGCCACGTAGGCTGACCTGGCTAGCCGGAGCTCAGGGATCTGCCTACCTCTGCCTCCCCAGCACCAGGCTTAAATGGGTGTAACCACCACAACCAGCATTTTAATTTTTTTTTTTAAGATGGCATTTGAAGATCAAACTCAAGTCCTCATGCTCACTGACTGTACTGTCTCCCAGCCCTACAACCAAACCCTCAGACTACAGGAGCACACATGCTCACTGACTGTACTGTCTCCCAGCCCTACAACCAAACCCTCAGACTACAGGAGCATACACGCTCACTGACTGTACTGTCTCCCAGCCCTACAACCAAACCCTCAGACTACAGGAGCACACATGCAGGCAGTTTTCTTTCAACTCAACACAGAAGGAGTCACTAGAAAAGAAGAGGTCTCAGTTGAGAAAACACCCAGATCAGATTGGGCTGTAGGGCATTTTCTTAATTAGTGATTGATGGAAGAGGGCCCAGTCCATTGTGTGTGGGGCTATCCCTGGGCTGGTGATCCTTTGTTCTATAAAAAAGCAATCTGACAAGATCAAAAACGCTGATGATAATTTATGCTGGAGAGGTTGTGGGCAAAGGGAACCCTTCTGCAATTGCTGGTGGGAATGCAAGCTGGTACAGCCTCTCTGGATGTCAGTGTGGAGATTTCTCAGAAAATTAGGAAACAACCTTCCTCAAGACCCAGTAATACTTTTGGGTATATATCCAAAGGATGCTCAATTGTGCCACAAGGACATGTGTTCAACTATGTTCATAGCAGCTTTGTCTGTCATAGCCAGAACTTGGAAACAACCTAAATGTCCCTCGACTGAAGAATGGATAAAGAAAATGTGGTACATTTACACAATGGAGTACTACACAGCAGAAAAAAGTAATGGCATCTTGAAACTCGCAGGCAAATGAATGGATCTAGAAAACATCAGATTGAGTGAGGTAACCAGACCCAGAAAGACAATTATCATATGTACTTACTCATAAGTGGTTTTTAAACATAAAGCAAAGAAAACCAGCCTACAAATCACAATCCCAGAGAACCTAGACAACAATGAGAACCCTAAGAGAGACATACATGGATCTAATCTACATGGGAAGTAGAAAAAGACAAGATCTCCTGAGTAAATTGGGAGCATGGAGACCTTGGGAGAGGGCTGAAGGGAAGGGGAGAGGCAGGGAGGGGAGGAGAGAAAAATGTACAGCTCAATAAAAATCAAGAAAAAAAAGCAGGCTGAGTAAGACATATGGAACAAGCCAGCAAGCATGTTTCCTCCATGGCCTCTGCATCAGCTCCTGCCTCCAGGTTCCTGCCCTGCTTGAGTTCCTGTCCTGCCTTCTTTCAATGATGGACTATGATGTGGAAGTGTAAGCCAAGTAAATAAAGCCTCCAGAACTGTCAGGACCAGAAAGACCCTGTCTCAAATAACAAACAAGAAACAAAACAAAAATCAGACAATAGACATAGAAAAGAAAAGGATTCATATACTAACCGACTGTGCACAAGGAATAGAGAGACACCCAGTTAAACTGTAACTTCAGACAACAACTTCTAACTTGTTGCCTGAAAAGTCACCTTGTGTAAGATATGGAAGTGGATGTGGGGAGAAGAGTCAGGGCCAGCTTTGGGTGGGATATGGGGGGCCCTGCAGGGACCCCAGGCTCTGTGGGTGCCAGCAGGTCCTGAGAGGGTACTAGCAGGATGTCTGCGTTGGAGGCTGGAACTAAAGAGAGAGAAATGAGGCTGAGCCATCGTCATCTATCACTGAGCATCCCGTGGACGACTAGTCTCTCGGGCAAGGGAAAACACAGTCAGCCACTAGGGAGAAGGCAGCTGTCTGACACAGCTTTCAGTCTGTATAGTTGGACTGGGACAGGAGACAGGAGCTGTAGGAGCCGAGTCGGAGCCTGAACTGCCCCCACTGCAAAGGGGAGACCAGGAAAACAGAGCAGCAAATAGGGAGAAATGGGAGATCTGAGACAGGACCACAGGAGAGTTGTGAAGACCTGAGCCAATACTGTAAATATTAGAGCAATGAGCTCTGACACAAGCTACAAGGTAATGCCCACAGTGAGGAGGCAGTGAGGGTTAAACAAAAACCCATGGCAGAAACCCCAGAATCCCTTTTCTCCTAGTGGGAGAACTATGGGTGCTCTTCTTACTTTCCGGGATCTTTTTAGTCTGGATTCCAGGTGAGCACACTAGGGAAGAAGACAGAGGTGAGCTGAGGTGGAGAGCAAGGACTAGACACCTGTGAGTGGGACTAGCATGGGGGATGGGGCTGACACCCAGTGGATACCCCAGGGAAGGGACAGCAGGGACACTAGTGTATCCACTTGTCCAGGGGGCAGCAGCAAGATTTTGTGTCCAGGAGGTGGTAAAGGAGGTGGAGACTAGGGGCTGGAGAGATAGCTCAACAGTTAGGAGCACTGGCTGCCCTTCCATAGGTCTTGGGTTTGATTCCTAGCACCCACATGGTGATTCACAACCATCTGCAACTCTAGTCCCAGAGGCTCCAATGCCCTCTTCTGACCTCTGTGGGTACCAGGCACACATGAGGTACACACAGGCACAGATGTAGGCAAAACACCCATAACATGAAATAAAATATATTTTTAAAAGTGCGACTGAGGAGTTGGCTCAGTGGTTAAGCATTGCTCTGATATGATTCCTGGTACCCACATAATTAGCTCACAACCATCTTTCACTCTAGTTCTAGGGGATCCAGTGCCCTCTTCTGACTTCCATGGGCACCAGTCATATACATGGTATACATAAATCCATGTAAACACTCAATATACATAAAATAAATCTAAAAAAGTTTTTTAAAAGTAATAATGCATTTATCTTTATTTTTTAAAAAGGAGGAGAGGGAGGGAAGGAGGGAAAGAGGAAGAGAGAGAGAGAGAGAGAGAGAGAGAGAGAGAGAGAGACTGAGACTGGCAGGGAGACTCACCAGTGAAACTCGGGCAGGAAAGTACAAGTGAGACATACCTGGAGGAGTGACCTGGGACAGAAGAGGGACGGAGGGAGGGAGAGAGGGAGGGAGGGAGGAAGGGAGGGAGGGAGGGAGGGAGGGAGGGAGGGAGGGAGGGAGGGAGGGAGGGAGGGGACCAGATCCTTTGCCAGTTCTCCACTCTCGGACCCTTCTGGCTGGGAATGGAAGTTCACACAGGCAGAGACTATGCCAACTCACTTCCCAACTGATTTCTAGAGCCCAGCCTGGGACCTGCACAAGGTGGCCCTGAATATATCACTCTACTTAGGCATGCAGCCAGCCCCTTCCAGAGCTTGGCAGAATCCCCCTTGAGCCGGGAGGGTGGTGGTCAACGGAGTCTACATTCACAAGTCACGTGTGCTGCTCACTGTCGATCCCCAAAGCCTTTAGATATCTAGATGGCTTCCAGAGAAGAAGGAAACTCTGCCATCAATCAAGCCAAACCAACCAACTCTAGGGAGGTCTAGTCATTGGACAATTGAATACAACCAAAGCAGCTGTGAAAACCATGTGGCTAGGATGAACGGGAGGCCACACCCCTAAGTGATTTTAGCTTCGGCTTTGCACATCCCTCCCTAGGCTTGGAAAGGAGTCTGGTGTGGGTGCTGGCATAGCCCCTCCCTTGCACCCTTGTGCTGCTTGTCTCTGCCCAGCTCTCTAGTTAGACCACCTGGGGGGCGAAAGCCCATCAACTCTGGCCTTGGGCTTCTTGTGGGCTTAAATAAAGAGGCCCTGAAGAAAGCCCACAAGAGAAGGCAGCAAGAGGTAAGCAAAGGGAATTAAGAGAAACTGAACTCATGAGTCACACGCAATGACAGCGAGCAAGAAAGCCAAGGAGATGAACTGGCGCTGACTGAGTCACTCTTCTTATTCACTCTATTACTCGGCTCTCAAATCACATTGCCAGCTGTAATTGCATTTCAATTCATGTTTAACACACACATAACTTAGCTGGGTGCTGGCATCCAATATCCCAGACACAGAAAGGCAGAACGGAAAAGAGCCAGCTAATTCAGTGAGCATTCTTCACGGGTCTGGTGGAGCCAATGTGTACCCAGGCACTGTGCTGAGTGCGGGTGGTGCAGTGATGTGAAGGACACAGTTCCCTAGTCTGTAGGGCCTGCTGCACGGAGACAGCACGGCTGCATGGGGAGAGGAGTGGTGTGTGCGTGGGCAAGGCCATACAGGTACAAGGGGCAGAGCATGGCAGAGGAGTTCCGTGGAGTTCAATCAGGTAGGAGTAAGGGCAACTCTTAGAGGCCAGTGAAGCCTATCTAGTTGATAAACATCTACCCAGTGCTAGGTGCTGGAATTTCTCTAGAAAGCTAAACAATAAATTTGCCTTGAAGTGAAAGCCAGACAGCCAGGACCCATTCTGGATGGTTGCTGATTGGGGGCTATGGATGGGGGAGACTTGCCAGTCGTGGGTCAGGAGGGATGGGGGGAGGTTGAGAGTGGAGCTGTGGGAAGCTAGAAAGATAGTCCTTATCACTGAGTAGCAGAGAGCAGAGTGGCTGGGGACTCGCCACAGTTTCAAAGTGTCATAGAGACTTTGCAAACTCATCATTCTAAATGATGACCTGAAGGGCAACAAGGCGGGGAATGAGAAACAGTGGGGAAATAGAATGAAGTTCTTGGGCTACACATGAACATCAACTTAAAGTCAAAACAAAACAAAAACACAGCTTTCTCCTAAGCAAAATGTAGCAAAAAATAACCAATAACCACTTGAATACACTGCAGGAATCCAGTTATGCAGAAGTGAGGCCATTGCCAGCACCAAGCCTACTTTCTGAAACAACCTGATCCCTATGTTTTTGTCAAAGCTTTGGGAAAGTCTGGATGATGTGTGACACACCTGTTCCTTCGCAGGTGAAGAAACTGTAGCAGTCAGGGCTCTCTGGGGGACCAAAACTGATAGAATATATACGTGTGTGTGTACATATACATACACATAGACATACATACACATATACATACACACATACATATATACATACACACACACACTAGAATGGCTTACAGGCTGTGGTCCAGCTAGTCCAACATTGGTATCAAGTAACAGTATGTCTAAGGATCCAGTCCACAAGGCTGGATGTCTCAGCTGGTTCTTCAGTAGACACTGGATTCCCAAAGAAGAAGAAAAAAAGATCTATTATCTATCACCATGCACAAAACTCAAGTCCAAATGGATCAAAGAACTCAACATAAAGCCAACCACACTGAACCTTCATAGAAGAGAAAGTGGGAAGTACACTTGAACACATTGGCACAGGAGGCCTCTTCCTAAATATAACCCCAGCATAACAGACACTGAGAGAAATAATTAATAAACAGGTCCTCCTGAGACTGAGAAGCTTATGTAAAGCAAAGGACATGGTCAACAAGACAAAACAGCAGCCTACAGAAGGGGAAAAAAATCTTCACCAACCCATCAGACAGAGGACAGATTTCCAAAATATACAAAGAACTCAAGAAATTGGTCATTAAAAGATCCACATAATCCAATAAAAAAATGGAGTATAGACCTAAACAGAGAACTCTCAACAAAGGAATCTAAAATGGCTAAAAGACACTTAAGGAAATGTTCAACATCCTCAGCCATCAGAGAAATGCAAATCAAAACAACTCTGAGATTCCATCTTACATCTGTAAGAATGGCCAAGATTAAAAACACTGATGACAACTTATGCTGGAGAGGTTGTGGGGAAAAGGGAACACTTTTGCATTGCTGTTGGGAATGCAAGCTGGTACAGCCCCATTGGATGTCAGTGTGGTGATTTCTCAGAAAATTAGGAAACAACCTTCCTCAAGACCCAGTAATACCACTTTTGGGTATATATCCAAAGGATGCTCAATCGTGCCACAAGGACATGTGTTCAACTATGTTCATAGCAGCTTTGTCTGTCATAGCCAGAACTTGGAAACAACCTAAATGCCCCTCAACCGAAAAATGGGTAAAGAAAATGTGGTACATTTACACAATAGAGTACTACACAGCAGAAGAAAGTAACAACATCTTGAAATTCACAAGCAAATGTATGGATCTAGAAAACATCATATTGAGTGAGGTAACCAGACCCAGGAAGACAATTATCACATGTACTCACTCATAAGTGGTTTTTAAACATAAAGCAAAGAAAACCAGCTTGCAAACCACAATCTCAGAGAACCTAGACAACAATGAGGTCACTAAGAGAGACTTACATAGAGCTAATCTACATGGGAAGTAGAAAAAGACAAGATCTCCTGAGTAAATTGGGAGCAAGGGGACCATGGGAAAGGGCTGAAGGGGAGGGAAGAGGCAGGGAGGGTAGCAGAGAAAAATGTAGAGCTCAATAAAATCAATTAAAAAAATAAAAAAAAGAAAGGTGGCTGAGCAAATCAGGGGAAGCAGGTAAGTGCTCAGCACTCCTCCATGGTCTCTGCTCCCTTAGCACCCCTGATGATGGACTGTCACCACTAAATAAACATTCTCCTCCTAGAAGCTTTTGGTCAAAGTGTTTACCACAGCAACACAAAGTAACTAGGACACTTGGTTAAAATGTGACCTGTGCTACAGGGTATATGTGACTTAGGCTTCATGACAGGAGACAGAGGCACTGGATGGGGGTGTGGTCAGTGTCTCTGAGATAGGCCCTGGGGTCGACTGGGAGTGGAGTTTAGGTTTGTCTCCCCCACCCCGCAGTACTCTTATCTGGCTCTGACTGCCTTGGTTGTCTTGATTACCTGGAAGGCCTGAGGTTCTGCACACAGACTACAGGACAGAACAAATAGAGCCTGCAGTCTATGCGTAGCCTGGGATTTGCAGATGGTTTCATATCATGGGCCACAGAGAACACACACAACCCATAAATGTTAAAAGTATCAGCTATCAGGTCTACAAGAGAAGGCGGCCAACACTTACTCTGGGTTCTCTGGCCACATAGAACCAAGCAAGTTGTCAATAGTGTTCACGTCTAAAAATTCCCCAAATGTAAAAACAAAATAGCACACAATGAATCAAAACACCGATCAAGGGAAAAATAAAAGGGTATTAGTTTGGTGAGTAAATTAAAATTCTCCATGACACGATCCCATGTGGGGAAGGAGTGCGACCAGTGCTGAGTGTGGGAGGAAATTCTTACCAGAATGCTGTGTGTGCTGGGGGAGGGGCAGTGCCAAGTCAGTGGACAGAACTCCCCCTTAGATACCGGGCTACTGAGTCTAAAAACGATAAGAAGAAAACAATAAAACAGAAAAGAGAAAAAAGAAAAATTAATGAAACTAAGAGCTGGAGCTTTGAGAAAATAAAATTGACAAACTCTAGACATTCTGAGGAGGGGGAAAAACAAAAAGCAGAGATGACATCAATTATCATTATTGGGAATTAAAGAGAAATAAACAGCAGATCTTATAAAAACTAAAAACAAAATAAGATAACATTATGAAGAATTTCTTGCCTGGACACTAGAAAACCTGATTGATTGGAAATGTCTCGTTAGACATAAATTACTGATAGCCATCAAGAACAGCTAACACATGGGCTATAGAGACGGCTCAGCAATTAACAGCCCTGGTGCTTTTGCAGAGAACCCAATTTAGTTCCCAGAACTCATATTAGGAGGCTCACAACTGCTTCTAACTCCAGTTCAGGGGGCGGGGCTTTGATGCCCTGCAGCCAGCTACGTGTACATACACATTCAGGCCCCCACACAAGTACTCTAAAAATTATGTATCATATATATAATATATATATATTATATATATATATATATAGAGAGAGAGAGAGAGAGAGAGAGAGAGAGTAGATTCTTTCTTCTATTTAACAACAACAAAAAAAGTGTTACAAACTATTTAATGTGCCTGTGTATCTATGGATCGATCTATCTTGGAGGACTAGGGGTTGAACCCAGGGCTCTGTACGTGCTAGGCAAGAGTTCTACCAATGAGATACACTCTTAACATATTACAAACCTTTCTTTATCCTAACCCAGAGAGTTTCCAATGGTAAATTCTACAATCATTTAAAGAAAAAAAAATACCAGAGTCAGAACGATTCTAAGAACAGAAGCCACACTAAAGGCTTTTCCTCTAAAGTTGGAACAAGGCAAGGAAATCTGAATTCATAACTGTTAGTCAGTAGCATCCTGGACATGCTAGCCAGTGCAATAAGGCAAGAAAAAGAAATTGTAAAAGCATATGTGATAAGGAAAAAATAAAACTTTTCATTCATAGACAACATTGCTGTGTATGTAGGCATTTAAAGAATGATCTTAAAAGTCACAATTTAATAGGAATGCAGATGGCCATCAAGCTACAAAAGTCAACTGTATTCCTATAAAAGAGAATAAAATAAGTAGCATTTTACAAGAGTATAGAAAATATGAGATAACTAAGGATGACTTTGACAAAAGATCTGCACAAATTGCACACTGCAAAAGAAAATGTAACAGAAATTTTAAAAAGTTTAAATACTATATTCACAGACCTAAAGACCCAGAATCATAACATGTCCAATAAATGCAAACTGACCTATATATTTAAAAAGCTCAAACATAATCCCAGCAGAGAATTTGTGAGCACTGATGTAAGGATTCTTAATGTTTATTAAAAATCAAAAGACCGAGGACAATGAAAGGTCCACTGAAGGGAGCAGAGTTGAGGACTGCCCCCTTTCAACAATGACTATAAAGCCAAGGTCACCAAAGGCCTGACAGACAGACAGACGTCACAGCAGTACAATCAGTGTCTACCAAGTAATTGATTTTAGATAACAGGGTTAAGATAATTCACTGAAGAAAGGGTAACTTTCAAAGATTATAACACAACAAACAATAGGCTAACAAGTGACCTTTGACCTACACATTAAACCATACATAAAAATTAACTCAAAGGCTGAGTGGTGGTGGCGCACACCTTTAATCCCAGCAGTCGGGAGACAGAGGCAGGCGGATCTCTGTGAGTTCGAGGCCAAGCTGGTCTTCAAGAGCTAGTTCTAGAACAGGCTCCAAAGCTACAGAGAAACCTTGTCTCAAAAACAAAACAAAACAAACAAACAAAAACAAAAAAAAAACTTAACTCGAATAAGTCACTGCCTTAAACATAAAAGCTACAGCCACTCCAGTTCTTAATATTAAGCACAGGGAGAAAGCATGTTTGCACATGCTCACAGTGGCTTTGCTCTGAACAGCCCAGGCTGGGGACAACTCAAACAGCCACCTCAGGTCAGCTGCACACAGACGGAATGCAGGACAACTCCTTAGACAAGCCAGAACTGCTGACATTCTCTACACTGCGCGGGGGAAGGCTGGGGAGTCGGGGAGGAAGAGAAGAGGGAAGTGATGACCGCCGCACAGACCAGGGCTCCGCTTCACCAAACAGTACACTTCAGATCCAACAGTGGAGAGAATGTCTTCCCTGGGGAGATGGAAACAACATGCACTACACCTTGTAAGGCCACCCCAGGAGCTGCTGAGTTTATTGGACTAACTTCAGACCATGGGCAAAGGATTATTTACAAGCACATGGGATCCAGAGGCAGTCACCCAGGAAGGTCTTCAGCCTTTGCTCTCTAGAGATCATGGTGCCCAGAAAGAAGGGCCATCCTACTTTCAGTGAAATTTCCTTCAGGGAAGAGGAGGAGATAAAGGTAGGATAGGCAGACTTTTCTTTTGGGGACACAAACTCACAAAGAATGACATAGAGACTTAATTTTAATTATGAAAGCTTGGCCAATAGCTTAGGCTTGTTTCTAACTAGCTTTTATAAGTTAAATTCACCCATTTCTATTCATCTATATGCTGCCCCGAGACTCCTTTACCTCATCTGCATACTGTATATCCTGCCTCCCTACTTCCTCCATGTCTGGCTGGTGACTCTGCCTTCTTCTTTCCAGCATCCTCTCTACCCCCAAAATACTGCCTAGCTATTGGCTATTTAGCTTTTTATTAAACCAATCAGAGTGATACTTCTACACAGTGTACAAAAAGTTATTCCACAACAAGGCAGGCCCAGAAAGAAAAAAAACAAGGTCAATGAAAATGAGTAAATATGGATTTCCTCCTCGTGAATTTACTTGATCACATGTGCTGTTGTGGTAAACATGACGCTATGTGGCACAGCATGAAGTGCACATGCAGGAAACACTCAAGAAGACACTGTGTGGTTAATGAAGGTGTGTTGGTTTTGTTTATGCTGCCTTTGTTTAACTCTGTGAAGCTGTGATTTTTTGCTTGTCTAAACAGCTGATGGTCTAATTCATCTAAGAGATGAACGGCCAATAGTGAGGCAGGAGCAAGGAGAGGCGGGGCTGGCAGGCAGGAAGGATAAATAGAAGGAGAACTGAGGAAGAAGAGGAGCAAGAGAACAAGGAGAGGAGGACATCAGGGGCCAGCCACTCAGCTAGCCACGATTCAAGAAGGAAAGTAAGATATACAGAAATAGAAAAAGATAAAAGTCCAGAGGCAAAAAGTAGATGGGTTAATTTAAGTTAACCCAGAAGCAGGAACCTAGAGGCAGGAACTGAAGCAGGGACCAAGGAGGAAAGCAGCTTACTGGCTTGCTCTCCACTGCTTGTTCAGCCCGTTTTCTAATAGAACCCAGGACCACCTCCCCAGGGTGGCATGTCCCACAGAGGGCTTAGCCCTCTCACATCAATCATTAATCAAGAAAATGCCCCACGGGGGCTTGATAGATGTGGCTCGGTGATTAAGAGCACTGGGGGGTGCTCTTCTAGAAGATTCTAGATTCAATTACCAGCACCCACATGGTGGTTCAGAACCATCTGGAACTCCAGCTCTAGGGGATCCAACACCATCCTCTGGCCTCCTGGTACACAGACATGCATGAAGGCAAAATGCCCATACACATAAACTAAAGAGAGAGAGAGAGAGAATGAATATGACCCCAGAGGACGGAAAGAACGCTCAGGGGTTAAGAGCACTTTGCAACGATCCCGTCAAGGACCCAGGCTCACTGCCCAGCACTCACACACAGGGAGCTCACAACTCCTTTAACTCAAGAAGCCTCTCTGCTCTCCACCAACAGCACAGAAATTCATTCAGTCTTTTCTACATACATAGGAACAAAAATAATAAATAAACCCTTAAAAACAAAAAAGAAAGAGGAAATGTCCCACAGGCCAGTCTGATGGAGGCAATTCCTCAATTGAGGGTCCCTCTTCCCAGATGACTCTGGTTTCTGTCAAGATAACAAAAGCTGGCCAGAACATACCTCACATCGATCACTGATTGAGAAAATGCCCACTACCCACACACCAGATACCTGCCAGCCAGACACCACAGCTGTGGCACAAAACCCACAACCATTTACACTAGATGGGCTGCAGTCTGCTTACCTGCCTCTGCCTTGCCCACAGAGGCTGCACCAAAGGCCCTTACCCTGGAGAGCTGCCTTTGCTCTCCAGGTCCCTCCCCACCTGGCTCTGCCCAGCAGTAGGACATGCTTGTTCCTCTTGAGAACCACGAGCCGAAAACCATCTTTTCAAGAGCAACCTGCTCCTGATCCACTGATCACAAATCATTTGATTAGACTCAGGGGCCTGGTTCTGAAACAAGCTGCCATTTCCAAACACACCACGGGCAGAAGTACACACCACACCTGTGCCCCCTCGTCACTTGATCCCTGACAAAGGCTGAAAGTGGTCGCATTTGTTCTTAAAGTGCATATAAATCCATAATTACCTCAAAACTTAAATTTCAATTTAAAAAAGAAAAATTAATTTCTCTGCCGAGTCAAATAATTGAGGTTTTTTTTTACAAGTCTGAACAAAAGTAAACCAGATAATTCTGTGAGCAGAAGGAAGTATCAAGACACTGTCCATCCTCCACACACACAATTGTCTGAGTGAGCCTTTGATCAACCCTGGAATTGCACGGCAAGGTGGGGGGGTGATAGGGGTAGGAGAGGCCAAAAGAGAAGACAGCTCCTCCCCCGCAGCCACAGGAAGCCGCAGTTTCTGACAGACTTCCTGAGGCAGCCTTGCTGGCCTCTTGCACAATGATGGCCACTGTACTCCCGACACCCAGTGTCAAGTGAGTCCTCCTCTCAGGAGCAGGTCTGTGCCCAGACAGTTCACAGGAGTGGCCCAGATTCAAGCCACAGGAAACCTCTTTCCACATTTTCAATAAAACTTGGTTTAAAGTATTTTCTACCAAAACAAAAGAGGGACACCTGTGCCTTCATCAAAACAAGCTCAGCTCTGAAAAGAAACCAGCCTGTGACAGAGGCTGCTTGGAGCCCTCATTTCTTTGCTCAGGAGCAGCCCCTTGCCAGCAGGGTGACACCGAGAGGGACGGGGTAAGCTGTCCCTTATCGCCCACCTGCTACAGGTGTGGCCCAGGAGGAGGAGCACCTGTGGAATGGAGGTCTCCTGCCCTCACAGGGCCTCCTCCCACAACCTGGCCTTTCTAGAGATTTGAGCGGCAGCTCCAATCAGTCCAGGGGAACAAGTGTGGCTCACGTTCCACGTGATGTCTACCACAGGCTTCAGGCAAGCGCTCGCTGCCCTCCTCTGGAGGGTTTTCAGTCCTTGAGCATTCTGGAAACACACAAGCCTTCTTGATCCCGCTTCAGCACTAAACAGAGAGTTTTGTGTTTTGTGGGCTTTCTTTCTTTCTTTTCTTTTATTTTTATTTTTCTGCTTTGGTTAGTGACAATAGGCCTCTCATTTGCAAGTTTCCAATTTTAAGCCTGTGTGTCCTTTTGATCCCTAAGTCACCCAGCCACTGCCCAGAGGAGAGCTGTTCTGTCCCAGCGTAGCCACAGCACCCACAGCACCCACAGCACCCACAGCACCCACAGCACCTACATCCATCCAATGATTCAAACACTGGCGGCTTGGGTGATCCTAAAGACGCCTGGGACATACTGGGCATCTATAGATTATGCAGGACCAGCAGTTTTGAAGAAATGTTTTGTTGCCTAATTAGTTTCAACATTACTGAAAGGAAGGGAGATGAGGGGGGGGGAGCCTAGGGGGAGGAAGGAAGGGAGGGGGGGCAACTCACACACTGCACGGAGGCCACCACCAAGGCCGGCTTCCCAGCACACAGCAGCAGGAAGAAGTGAGAGCCAAACATCGGAAACGGCCCCCAACCATTCTCTGACAGTTGGACATCAGACAGGCCCTGGCCACTTGCACCCTCTCTCCGCTGGAATCTTTCCCGTTTGTGCCCAGGCCAGCTCGACACCTGCCGGCCTTTCTGACGGGAAAGAGCTGCTCCCGATGTCACATCAGGACTCACTCCCACCTCCCTCACTCTTCCCCACACTGAGTCTTCTCACCCCACTTCCCTCTCACTCTGCACCCAGTTTTGCTTCTGAACCTTTTCTACACTTTCTTGAGACCCACCCCAAACTCTGAGGGCAGGTTCCATCAGCCTGTCATTCCGAGACCTGGGCACGTGACAGAAACAGGAGGCTGTTTGTAGAAGACTGCAGAAATGGAGACAGTTAATAAATGATCTCCAGTTCCCTGGTCCATCCAGAGAGAAAGGAAGTCATTAAATTACATTTCTATAAATGAACTGACGGCATTTTTAGCTTCAAGCAACAGCAGTACCTAAAAAGCCTTTCTATGGCAGCCTGCAGCCCGAGGCCAGCGGTGCTTCTGGTGACTAACAGCAGGAAGCTGGTCAGAGTCTCACTGTGTGAGGGAAGGAGGGGGTTAATCCTAGAGAGTGGTCTAGCCTCCAGCAGCCACAGGCTTACTCATCCTCTGGTCAGTTCTTGGAGCCTTCCCAAAACATTCCTGCACTTCTGCTGACTTAATATGGAACTCGAGATGAAAGAACGGGAAGTGCCTCTTCTCACCCTGCCCTCTCCACCTTTCCCCCTTGAACTCATGGCTCTTGGGAATGAGATGTTTATCTCATAAGAGGCCAAAGGCAAGAGAAGAGAGGAATACGCCCCTCTCCCGGAAAGAGCTCTTAGAGGAGCCTAGGGTCGTGTGCGGCCTGGGTAATTACAGGCACGCTAGCTCCAGCCTCTTGCCCTGCTCACCTTCCACTAAAATGCATGGTACGACACGATGGTGAAATGTGCTTATTAATTTCACTCATTTGACACCATGCTCTCCTGCCCTGAGCTAGATGTTAGAAGAAAATGACAGGGATAGATTGTGCCCCTGTCAGCCTTCAGGAGACTTCCAGAAAGTCAAACTACCAAAGGTCATCTGGAGCCCACTAGCCAAGTGGTCTGAGTGACCCCAAAGGGGCAGCCAGAATGCTACAGATACTGATAGACAGAGAAGAGCAGGAAGATGTGAGACCCGGGCCCAGGGCTTGAGCCTCCTGCAATCCACGCAATGGGCCTGGACGGTCTACCAGCAGATCAGATCAAGCCCTTCCTGATGCATCATGTGCATCTCAGACCCAATTCATCAAAACACACTTCGGCTTCTCCCATCAGGGGCATTTCGATTAGCTTCCCCAGGAGTTCTAAGGGACAAAGTCATACCTAATGATTCTACTTCATGGAAAGACACACATTCTAACTGGGCTTTGAAGACAGGGGACAGGCCACATGCAAATCTTTGTCCAAAAAAAAAAAAAAAAAGCGCCTGCTCTCATCCTGAGCTTCTCACTCACTCGGGAAGGGGAGTTTTTGCTTTCCTGGGTTTTCTTTGTTGTTGTTTTTAATGGGCTTCTCTTTCTGTAGCGAGGACCTGAGGTAGACTGACCAAAGAGGTTCTCAGTGGGGACTGATTTTGTTCACCACCCTTCCCCAGGGAACATCTAGAAACATCTGGGGTGTTCTTCACCTCAACTAAGTAAAGGTCAAGGGTGCTGCACATAGACTCTGAGGCACAGGACAGGCCCATGACAAAGAGTTACCTGATTATTGGCCCCAACAATGGGGAGCCCTGCACAGGCTCCAGCTATGGCCAAGGACAGCATGCTCAGAACATTCACACTGCTGGGATAATACAAGACAACCCCAAGGTCTTCCCTAACTCCTTTTCATGAAGCATCAAAACTAGAAGTGACTTTAGACATCAATGGGTCTAATTAAAGGGTGGAAAATAACCCAAAGCCAGTTATGGCCAAGGTCAGGAAATCTTCCCACACCCCATGACCCCCAAAGCAGGACACTCATGGCTGCCTCCTCTGGCTGTGACTTTCCTCTTTTGGTCACTCTAGTTCTTCCACCCAGGGACAGGTTCTTAGACAGAGAGCAGAGCCGACAAGCTGGCTCTGGGTCTTACCACATCATAGCCTGTCGGGGCTCGGTTCCGGGAAGCCACCACCCCGACTCCTGTGATGGGGTCCATCGGTGTCTCTGGTAAGGCTTCTGAGAGCTCTTTGACTTCAGGCATGGTGGCTTGGTCCTGGTTTGGAAAAGGAAACAGAGAGCACAAAATTCAAACTCGGCATTTAACGTGAATGAGGGCAGCCCCGCAGACAGAATTCTGCCGCTGTCCACATTCTTCACCAGGGCCTTATCTGACCCTGAACTCAGATTAAGAATTCACTCACTACGCCTCAAGCCTTTAGCTTGGAATGCTGAGGGCTCCTGTCTGCTCCCAGGAGGTAATTTCAATTCAAACCCCAAAGTACATTACCTTATAGTCCAGGCCGATCTTGAACTCCTGGACCTTATAGTCCAGGCCGGTCTTGAACTCCTGTCTCCTCCCAAGTGCTCATATTACAGGTATGTACATCTAGTTTTATACGGCACTCAGAATGGAACCCAGGGCTTTATGTAGGACAGACAAGCATGTTACCCACTGAACTACCTGCCCAACCCCACATTATTCCTAATTCTACTCCCAACTGTCTGATTTCTGAACAGGGACCAATTCTGGACGAGCCACCCCTAGCAAAGTCTCAAGTGCCCCCATATGGGGCTAGGCTTCCAAACGTACAGCCTATCCAGACAACTAGACATTTAGTAGACAACTTAACGAGCTCCAAAACCACAGAAGGCATTCAGGGCATGGGCACAGGAGGTATGTGGGGCTCTGGACTCCGTATTTACAAGTTAGTGTCTAAACAAGAAATTAAACCTTGGGAGCCCCTGCTTTTCCTCAACTGTAAAATGAAGTCTTGGTCCACTCCCCAGCTGTTGAAAAAACTAAGAGAAAGGATACAAATGAAGGGCCCGGAGAGGACCACGACACACAATAGGTGCAGAAGGGTATAAAAGAAGGACCGGGAGAGGACCATGACACACAGTAGGTGCAGAAGGGTATAAAAGGGCCGGGAGAGGACCATGACACACAGTAGATGCTCAGAAGGATATAAAAGAAGGGCCCAGAGAGGACCATGACACACAGTAGGTGCTCAGAAGGATATAAAAGAAGGGCCCGGAGAGGTCCATGACACACAGTAGGTGCCCAGAAGGATATAAAAGAAGGGCCCGGAGAGGTCCATGACACACAGTAGGTGCCCAGAAGGATATAAAAGAAGGACCCGGAGAGGTCCACGGCACACAGTAGGCGCCCAGAAGGATATAAAAGGGCCCGGAGAGGTCCATGGGACACAGTAGGTACCCAGAAGAAAAGCATGTGGACTGGAAGGCTTAAGAACACATGGGGCCTGGCTTGGGCCAGAACTAGGAGGCACCACTTACTAGAGGTCTGGCCCATTTCTTTGTCTAGTTCAGCCGCCCCTGGGTCAGGAGTGATCCTAATTCTCACTGGTCACTTGGATGAAAAGAAGGGATGTGGAATTACTACTCTGCTGCTCGCTGCTTCTGCGCAGGACCAGCGGAGGAGGCTGGCGCAGCGTAGAGAGGAGCGCAGCAGGCCTGGCTCAGTGTCCCTGCCCCGGAAACCAAATATAAAGAGCAACACCTGATGCAGGACTTTCACTGGGCGGGCGGTGGGAAAAGAACAAATAAATCCCACCTCACTCTACAGCAATTAAGTCCCACTGGCTGCAGTGCTCTCAACGCTGGCTAGTTTCAAAAGCAAACCAAACATCCTGCCTAAGGAGGCAGCAGGAGGCAGGCTCTTATCAAAAGGCACTGGCCACCCCAAGTAAGCCTGCCCCACAAGAACCACCAAAATACTACGCAGGTCACCCATTTAGTCAGCAGAACCCACAAAACACCCCAGAAACAGAGGGTTTGGCAGGGCCTGGCACCCCTACCCTCTTAGCCAAGTTACAGAGTTATATATTATTGGCTTATACCAAAAACAAGCTTCCAACAGCCGAGGGCAGAAGGTGGAGACCATGCCACACCACCATATTCTTTCCTAGTTCCAATTTTCATTGTCTAGCAAGTTTCATCTCTAACAGCATGGGGCTTAGTGCGCTTACACCCAGTAGGTATTAAGCAAATAGTTACCGAGTGATTCCACGTGTGACCCCAATATGGGTTTAGGGTTAAATACCTGCACCTGCCCAATCCAGAGCAAATCACTAAACAAAATGCCTCTGCCCCTGAAATATCCTGTATTATGGGGAACATAAAAACCACAAGGCTGCAGTTTGCAAAATATTGGTACCTGCTGTCGGTTACCAAAAATGTTTTGTAATTAGCAACTCATTAGCAGAATGTACGAATCCTGCCAGTGTTAAATATCATGCTGTGAATTTAATAAAAAACATGTGAAACAAAAAATTTAAATACTACTGCCTTTACTATAAAAGAGAAAGAGGGACAGAGAATGAAAACGAGAAAAAGAAATGAAAAGAAGGAGAAGAAGGATGGAAAGGGGAGGGAGACAGAGAGATGAAGGGAGCAGCACACACAAGGAATATCTCATTGCTGGGAGATGCATGGTCTGGGATGGCAACGCCCTCCACAAGGCATGACGACGACGACAGGGGTTCTCTTATTTGACACATACTGCCAATTGCAGGCGGACGAGTGTACTTGCAAGGGGAAGATACTGCTCCCACAATGCACCCGGGGAGGCACCCAGCAGCAGTTTCCAAAATGGCTGCAGACAGTCTCCAACTAAAACGGACAAAGAGCTAGGCCTCAAAGCGCAGGAACCCAGCCTGCCTAGCCCACAGCAGGTCTGGCCCGGCCGCAGTCATCTCCATGCTCCCCCGACTCTGCCTCTCTCCCCTGGTTGCCGAGTTCCTGTGCCCTGTGGATAAGGGCAGTCTTTGTGCCTCGGAGACAAATGGCTGTTGCAGGGCTGTTCCACTCGACGGTGGGGCATGGCCACCACCAGCCACAGAGCCTCTTAATGAGAAACGCCCAAGATATCCATGGCAGAGGCCATAGCTCAGAGTGGCTTGCCCTGAATTACATATTTCTGACTGCAAATTACTTTTAACAGCATCTCTGCCGTCACTTCGATTGACCTCCTAACAAAAGGCCATTTATCAACTTGCACTCCAAGTTTCCTCAGGCTGCTTGGAGCCTCCTGCTAGAAGGGAAGGCGCAGGAGCAGAACAGCACCCTGCCACCAGGGTCGTGGGCCAGGCCTCTGACAGGAAGAAGAGGGGCCACGAATGTGAGCCTAATAGCGGGAGAGCAAGGGAGCATGTATTTAAGAACATCACTGACCTGCCAGGCAGGAAGTGACAGGGTAAATACAAAAGGCCTCCCTGCAGCAACTCTTGTCCCCCTTAGTGGCTCCTCAATCATGTGAACAAATCCCTGTTAAGTTTGTACAGAACTCTGCAAGGTGGCTGAAACTCACCTCCGAGCAGGAGGGCCCACCAAGCTAGCCTTATTCTGAATAAGGGAAAACTGAGGCTTGTTCCCATAGCCCGGCAGCCGGCAGCCACGCATCCTCCTCAGTCTAGCCTGTGCTGTTTCACTGCACAGAGACCAACATCCTGCCCGAAAGGGAAAGCAGTCTCAACACTAATTATATTTTAAAATGCCAAAGCGCTTCTTTCTCTGGCCATAGCTCAATAAGTCAAGCAAAGGGGAAGAAAGTACAGAAAGATAAAAGTAACCTGGGATTAATTTTCCTCACACCTCAGTTTCGAGATTCAACATTCCCCTCATAAATAATTTACAACAATAAAAATGAGCTAAGGCCATGTTTGTGTAGGACAGAGGTAAATTCAGGCCTAATGAGGGAGATCTGAGCTCGGCACGGGAGGGAATGGGTTGATCTATGGCCTAGTGCGGGCAGGATCCACAGCACACAGGGGCTCCATTACCAAGCACAGCAGCATGGCTAACCTGGAGGAAGGGAGCCAGAGGCAAGCCTGTGATGTCCAGCTACAGCGGCAGAAAGGTGTCCACAGGGAAAGCCAGAGTGCCCCCCTATTGGGGTGACTAGATGGCAGATACTGAACCAATCTGAAACCTAGTGGGTTCTCAACACAGGCCAGGTAAGGAAGTTCAGTGTTGGGTACGTCTGCTCTTGGCCGTGGTGACAGTGACCTTGAGCTCTTCTCCACGTGTAACCTTCCAAGCCATCTGATATTGTCCCCAGTGACTTCTCCTGAGTGGGGGCACACGGTGTCTGTCGGATCATTCCCAGGCTGAGGGCTGCAGAGCCCTGATCCAGGCATCTGTTCCTGTGTTTCCCTGAGAGAACTCTCCGAGGCAAGAGAGCAAGGCAAGAGTGTTTGCACGCACAGCACAAGGTGAGTTGAGTCTGGTCTTTCAAGCGAGGGGAGTCTTCCCCCCTCCACGCCATGCTAGATGTGTTTACAAAGGAAGATGGCCAGGAGGAGGTTTGGCCCCCCCACAGCATGGCACCTCAACAACACTGTCATCCCAGGCTCACAGAGAAATGAGCTTTAACTATGGTGCCCCTTCACAGTGTAGCGGGCAGACGCTACACTGCTCCCTTGTAGCTGATCAAAGAATTACCACAACCATGCACATAATCCCTAAAAGTCAGCAGTTCTGGGTTTAACTGATGCTGCTCATTGTTTCAGAATCAAAGGCTGCCTCCAGCCCCAGTGAAGCGCCTGCAGCACGCTGAAAACTCAGGGGAACTTTGATATCATCTCTGTTTAATTTCCACAGCCTTAGTGAGCCTGGGGTTTATCTCGTTTTATCAACTCCAGTACTGAAATCAAAACCCAGCTAACAACACACTGCCCCTCCACAGAGGCCTTCCAGCAGTGGGGAGAGGGCTGGGGAGTTTAAAGTGTTTTCCAGAGCAAGGACTGCAGGGGGCAGGAGCTGCTGCCTTCAAAGGAGGCCTGGCCTCCCTGCCATCCTGGCCTCCCCGCAGAGAGCATGGGCAAGGGTGCTCAGAAGTAGCGCCAGCACTGCCTGCCAGGTCTAAAAGCATGATCACATATCTTCTGGAAAGAGTAATTTCAAAGTACTGGGGGGAGGGGGGAGAGCAGGTTAAACTGGCTGACTAATTGAAATGGCAAAAATCAGTGGGTTAATTAAGTCCCTGTAGAAGGATGAACTGTGTTCAGCTTGCTTGGAGTCCAAGCTCAAGGGCATCAAAAACACAAACTGTCTACCTGTATCCTGCTGCACAAGGGCAAACTCTTTCCCCAGTGAAGCTGCTACTACAACCAGGTGTCCTCAGACAGGGAGGACTCTGCAACTCTTTCCCAGTGGTAGGGTCTCCGGGACCTCCCAAGCATCAGCACCTTTCTGCAAAGAAGAGAAAAAGGACACAGCCCTATCCTGGGGAAGGTAAACTATGGCTGGACCTCCCCATCACACACCACACCATACAGAACAGAAGTACAAAAACCTGCCCCACATGGAGGCTTCAAGCTGAGACCAGCACCATGCAGCACCCAGGACAGAGCGGGGCCAGCAATCAGGTCCCTGAGAGGGATGGTGCACACTGAGAGGCATCTGCTGGGGAGCCCCATAGAGGACCTGCTCTACCTGACCCTTGGTCTATACACAGCTAAGTTGGTGACCATCAGAAGTCAAGTCCCTGGGCCACTGCTGTTGGACAGTCAAGGCAGCAGGCCACTGACTATGGGGAGGGTTGTTATGATACCAGAAATGATGACAAATATTTTTCTAAGCTCTCCTGGGACACAGAATTTTCCAGCTAGGAAACAAACAATGGTGAGCCCTTCCTTTTCCCCCAGGAAAGCTGAGTTTTTCCTAACAGAAGATTCTGGTACACAAATGCATCATTCCAATCAGACCCTTCTCAGAATTATATTAGTCATCTGAAGACCACATGTAGTTCTCATAAAGCACACGAATGTAGGGTAGAGCTTCCCAGCACTACCCAGACAAAGCTGCTAAAGAACATGCTCTACACAATCCCTGGAACCCAGCTCCACACAGCCCTGGAACCCAGCTCCACACAGCCCTGGAACCCAGCTCCACACAGCCCTGGAACCCAGCTCCACACAGCCCTGGAACCCAGCTCCACACAGCCCTGGAACTCAGCTCTATAGAGCCCTGGAACCCAGCTCTACACAGCCCTGGAACCCAGCTCCACACAGCCCTGGAACCCAGCTCCACACAGCCCTGGAACCCAGCTCCACACAACCCTGGAACCCAGCTCCACACAGCCCTGGAACCCAGCTCCACACAGCCCTGGAACCCAGCTCCACACAGCCCTGGAACCCAGCTCCACACAGCCCTGGAACCCAGCTGGAAGGCAGAATCCACTAGGACACAGGTGAGTCTCATTCTGCCTGGTTTATGATCACAGGAAATCAGGGCTGATCATGTCCATTACCATCGAGTCTAGACTGGTGGTGCCATATTAGAGATCCCAAAGAGAAAAATGCCCAGCAAACATAATCATCCTAGGAGGTCCCAGGAGCAAGGATCTGTTTATGTTTACGTCATAGTATAAATGAGTCATACCGCTGTCTGATGGTCAGCATAAGTGGAGGAGAAGTGCCATGTTACCTTACAGCCCATATCCTTTTTGGCTTTCCCGTTTTGAGTGTTTCTCTAGGACATTCATCAGTCTAATCAGTCCATCTGACAGCTGACAGCTTCCACAAGAGCCTTCCGGTTCTCTCCTAAGACTCAGGGGTGTATCTGGTAACCTATTAGCCGACTTCACCTGCATATCCCATTGACACCCCCAACCTGGCTCACTTCACACAATCTCCCGCCTCCCCGCTAACAGGGCAGACATCTGTGGAGAGCTAGGACGAGGGATATTCTCCTACATCTGGCAGCAGGGGTCTTCTGACTTTCTGATGGCAGCTTGGACGCAGGAGTGCCTCCTGGGTAGCTGCTAATACCGACAGCCCCGAGCCTATACTAGAAACAGACTCCGAGGGCTGCCAGGGACTTGGGCAAGGAGCCTAAGAAGCTGCATTCTCACAGGATCCCAGCTGATCAAACAGCTGGTCACCACCTGCAGTTCAAGAACCCCATTGCAGGTCCTTATTACATGTTTGATAAGAAAATGATGAATGAATAAGACGGAACGAACTTGAAGGTGACCCTCCTTTAAGAAGAATCTCAGAATGGGTTCCCCAGCCTCTCCCTCCCCATCACAGGTGAGCCAAGAGTACTCAGCTTCTCGCTCACCCTACCCTGCCATTCAACATCCCAGACACCCGCCTACCCTGCCATTCAACATCCCAGGCATCCCTCAAATTTTCCTGAGCCTTCTCCAGCTACCTATCCAGACAAGTGCCAGGACCCAAAGATCTAATATCATCCTTAGCAGGTGGTTTTATCATACTCATATGCTCATGAGAACAAGTGTGAACAAAGATGCATGCACACTCAGACTATGCACTCTCCTCATACTGTTCAAAGGTGTGCTAAGTGTACCACAGAGCCATGCTCATACTAGGTACTCAATACATGGCCTACGTATGGATAAAGAATGAATGAACGAGGTTCTTGCCTTCTCAAATACTGCCCAAGTTTCACTGGATTAAGGAGACTGCAGTAGAAGCAAACTTATCTGTCCCCTTCTGATGGGACCCCAGGCAGGGTCACTGATGTCCCGAAGGACAACCTCAACCACAGAAGTACATATCTGTGGAGGGAAGAGACCCTGCAGTCTTCTAGGCTTTTCTAAAGTGGATCTCAATGGAATGGTGATGGATGAGGGCCTTGCAGGGGCTAAAGCTGTCCCAGCTGACTGCAAGGAGACTGTCCTAAGGAGCTTGTCCATCAACAGCAACCTCTCTCCCTACCCATGTTCTGGGTCTGGGGTAGGCTGGATAATGAGAACTGGGAGAAGCGTCACAATGCTGAGTGACAGCAACAGACGAGATGTGAACCCAGGCTGCAGAGAATCTCCCCAAGGCAAGGGGCTGCAAATGAGGGGGGCACCTCCTTTAGAGAGAAGAACTGTCTCCCTTGAAAACAGATGGTGAGGATGGTACAAGTTTCAAAGACACTGACAAAGACACAATGGTATGAACAAAGAGCAACTTCTGAGGGCACAGAAAGCAGCAGATGGGCTCTGAAAAAAAAGTTTATGAAATGTCAAAACAAACAAACAAAATCCAATTAAACACAATTTTTTAAAAAATGGTGCCAGGTATGGTGGCACACACCTTTAATCCCAGCACTCAGGAGGCAGAGGCAGGCAGATCTCTGTGAGTCTAAGGCCAAACTGGTCTACAAAGTGAGTTTCAGAACAGCCAGGGCTACACAGAGAAATGTCTCAAAAAACAAAACAAAACAAACAAACAAACAAAAAAAACGACACTGCTGTCCAGTTCACAGGATAAGGTGCAGCGCCAAGGCCAAGGCAAGCCAGCGGTCTAAAGCAAGGTATGCCAGGACTCAGCTATGTTTCTCCCACCTACACGAGTTCCTTCAAATCTCCCAGGCCCCCTTATGTTATCAGTCAGTGTAGGATGGCCAGCAGAGCATAGTAATGGAGAAGGCAACAGCTTTCAAGTCAGCCCAGAATGCCAGCCAACGGTCAGACACTCACAGCTGTGTGGCTGTACACAAATCACTCAACCCAGGCCTGAGTTTTCACCACATGAAGCCGGAGGAGTAGATACATTTTCTCTATGTAATTACTGTGTGAATAAAACATCCAGAATTGCATCAGAGGACACAATCAACAGAGTAAAAAGACAACTCAAAGACTAGAGGAAGATATCTGTCAACCATATCTGCTCACAGATACGAGATGAGGGGTCCTATGAAGAACAACAGCTAAACAAAGTCAACTCACGCGTTTGTTAGTGGGAAAACGAGAACAAACATTTCTCCACAGGTGAGCAACGCACGGACTGTGTGCAGTATAAGAAAAGATGTTCAACTAGGAAGTCCATCGAAAATGCAAGTTAAAACCCAACCACAGTGAAAACTGTCTTATACTCAGGAGGCAGAAGCAGGTGGATCTCTGTGAGTTTGAGGCCAGCCTGGTCTACAGAGCTAGTTCCAGAACACAGAAAAACCCTGTCTCAAAAAAAACAAAAAACAAAAACCAAAAATACAAACAAAAAAAAGTTTCCATATGATCCATTTCTAGCTATATACAGCAAAGAATTGAAACCAGAGTCAGAGCAGCCTATTCAATGGCCAAAACATGATGAATGGGCAAATGAAATACAATCAATATGTTCAATCAACATTCATTCAGCCCTCAAAAGGAGGGAAAATCTGACCCACACCGTAACGTGACAAACTGTGAGGATATTGTGCTAAGTAAAATAAGGCAGCCAGGAAAAGTTACACACCGCAGCATTCCAGTTCATAAGGCTCCCAGCACGGTCTTACTCAGGGAGACAGAAAGTGGAATGGAGGCTGCCAGGAGCCGTAAAAAGGGGACATGGGGAGTTGTTTAATGATTTCAATTTTGCAAGCCAAAAAAAAAAAAAAAAAAAAAAAAGTCCAGCAATTAGGGCTGGAGAAATGATTCAGCCTTGAAAATACAGGATGACCCGAGTTCAGCCCCCAGAACCCAAGACAAAAAATCAGATGGAGTCAGGTGGGTGGTGCTGGACAGATGGCTCAGCTGTAAAGATGTAAAGAGCACTAACTGCTCTTCCAAAGGATCTGGGTTCAATTCCCAGCACCTACATGTTGGCTTACAGCCATCTGCAACCCCAGTTTCAGGCGATCTGATACCTTCTTCCATCCTCTAGGGGCACCAGGCATGTACACAGTGTACCGACATACATACAAAGCAAAATAAATACACGTAAAATAAATTTTTAAATAAATAAATATATAAATAAAAAGCCAAATCAAAAACACCAAGGATAGCCTTTGCTGGAGAGGTTGTGGAGAAAGGGGTACCCTCATCCATTGCTGGTGGGACTGCAAACTTGTGCAACCACTTTGGAAATCAGTGTGGCGGTTTCTCAGAAAAATTGGGATCAACCTACCCCTGGACCCAGCAATACCACTCTTGGGAATATACCCAAGAGATCCCTTATCATATGACAAAAGCATTTGTTCAACTATGTTCATAGCAGCATTATTTGTAATAGCCAGAACCTGGAAGCATCCTAGGTGTCCTTCAATGGAAGAATGGATGAAGAAAGTGTGGAATATATACACATTAGAGTACTACTCTGCGGTAAAAAACAATGACTTCTCGAATTTTGCATGCAAATGGATGGAAATAGAAAATACTATCCTGAGTGAGGTAACCCAGACCCAAAAAGAAGATCATGGGATGTACTCACTCATAATTGGTTTCTAGCCATGGATAGGGGCCACTGAGTCTATAATTTGTGATCCTAAAGAAGCTAAACAAGAGGGCAAACCCAAGGAAAAACATATAGTTATCCTCCTGGCTATGGGAAATAGACAAGATTGCCGGGCAAAAAATTGGAATCTTGGGGGTAGGGTGGGATGGGGGTAAGGGGAGATGGAGAGAGAAAAGTGTGAAGGAGAGGATGAGATGAACTCGGGGAAACGGGATGATTGGGAATATAGGAAGGTTGGATGGGGAGCAGGGAAACTCATATCTTAGTTAAGGGAGCCACCTAAGGGTTGGCAAGAGACTTGAACTTGGAGTGGCTACCAGATGCCCAGGGCAATGTCCCCAGTTAGTTCCTTGGGCACCTGAGGATAGGGAACCTGAAATGAACCTATTCTATAGCCATACTGATGAATATCTTGCATATCACCATAGAACCTTCATCTAGCGATGGATGGAGATAGATACAGAGACCCACACTGGAGCACCGGACTGAGCTCCCAAGGTCCTAATGAGGAGCAGAAGGAGGGAGAACATGTACAACGAAGTCAGGACCACGAGGGGTGCACCCACCCACTGAGACAGTGGGGCCGATCTATTGGGAGCTCACCAAGGCCAGCTGGACTGTGACTGAAAAAGCATGGGATAAAACCGGACTCTCTGAACATAGCGGACAATGAGAGCTGATGAGAGGCCAAGGACAATGGCATGGGGTTTTGATCCTACTTCAGGTTCTGGCTTTGTGGGAGCCTAGACAGTTTGGATGTTCACCTTCCTAGATCTGGATGGAGGGGGGAGGACCTTGGACTTTCCACAGGGCAGGGAACCCTGACTGCTCCTGGGACTGGAGAGGGAGGAGAAGAGGAGTGGGGGGAGGGGGAGAGGGGCGGGAGGAGGGGGAGGGAAATGGGAGGCGGGGAGGAGGCGGAAATTTTTTTTTCAAAAAAAAAAAAAAAAAGCCAGAAATGGTGACCCATGCTTGTAATCCCAGTGCTGAGGAGATAGAGATAGGAAGCTTTCTGGCCAGCCTAGGCCAGCCTAGCCGATTATCATGAACCCAGACCAATGGGAGACCCTGCCTCAACAAACAATGTGGCGGAAGGTTCTGAGGAATAGCACCTGAGGCTGACCTCTGACCTCCACACACACACACACACACACACACACACACAGAGAGAGAGAGAGAGAGAGAGAGAGAGAGAAGCAGAGAGAGAAGTTCCTCAGATCAGTTGCGTCGATCTATACACTTCCCCCTGGCTAAGTTGGTAAAGTTGATGCTGACCTCACTTAACAATTTTCTAAGTGTCTAGAACTGTGTGTCTCAGATCTCAGCAGACATAAGAACACTCCAAATGAGCTTACTAAGTGTGCAGGTTCTGGGGTCTGTTTCCTGGACATTCTGCCTCAGTGAAGTCTGAAAATGAAGCCCTGGAGTCTGCATTTCCATAAACTTCACTGGCTGGTTTGGCTCATTAAGAACTAACGTATGGCCGGGCGGTGGTGGTGCACGCCTTTAATCCCAGCACTTGGGAGGCAGAGGCAGGCGGATCTCTCTCTGTGAGTTCGAGACCAGCCTGGTCTACAAGAGCTAGTTCCAGGACAGGCTCCAAAAACCACAGAGAAAACATGTCTCGAAAAAAAAAAAAAAAAAAAAAAAAAAAAAAAAAAGAACTTACGTATGGGACTGGAGAGATGGCTCAGGGGTTAAGACAGTGTACTGCTCTTGCAGAGGACCCACATTTGTGTTGGCTGGCTCACAACCCCCTCGAGCTCCAGCTCCAGGGGCTCCAACACCCTCTTCTGGCCTCCATGAGCACCTGCACACATGTATACATGACCCCCCCCACAGAGATAATTTAAAATAAAAATAAATCTTAGATTCTCGTATGGGCCAGGACGATGGGTCAGCAGGTGAAGGAACTCGTCACTAAGTCTTCTGACCTGGGTTTGATCCCGGGGCCCACATGGTGGAAGGAGTGAGTCAACTCCTACAGCTATCCTCTGACCTCCACACACGCTACCCTCGCCTGCTCTCAGGCACAAAGCTCATCTTTAAGAAGATCATGTACATCTCTCCTTTACGGGCCATAGGGGCACTCTTTTGAACATTCTGTCAGTATCTAGTTTTTTAGTTTTTTAAGAGTGGTTGTGGCATACGCACACATGCCTGTATCTATAGATAAAAAGAATACAGGAACACATTATTTTTACTAAGTAAGCTAGAAGGCAATAGAGGGTCCTCCTTCCCCAGAGAAGCTGAGATACTGAGCTCCTGTGTGTGGCCCTGGGAGCTGGGCCCATGGGGCTCTCATATTTCTGCCAGGACAAGCTTAGCATCTCGCCAGGAGTGTGTCAACTAAACCAAACACTGCCCATAGGATGTCCAGGACAAGGGAGGTGATGTCACACACCCTGCTGGTTGGTGGCTCTCCTGCCAGGCAGTTGGAGTGAGGGACTGACTTAGACCCCTGCTCCGCAGAGACTGGGAAACCACAGTTCCTTGGGGCAGCACAGTAAGGTGAAGGTTGAGGAGAGCCCCAGGGACAGAAAGCAGTTTGCTGTAGGCATCCAGTGGCCCCGCATCACCGACTGCCAAAGAGGGCTCTGCTCACCATGCACAGCCAGTAGCCGTGTCCTCAGCCAACCACACCTAGCCATGCGGTCATTCACCACCTTCCTCGTCCCAACAGCACTTGAGACTCCATCCTCAACTCCAACGCCATCACTGTGTGGCTGTGTCGTGAGGCTACTGCTCTTGGACATGAAGCATGGAGCACTCCTAGCTGGCCATAGCAGAGGGACCCACACCACATGGCTTCTGATGCCCTCAGGCAGCTCTGTCATGATATGGACAGAAACTCAATGTTGGGACTCTCCCTTACTCCTCAAGCGTTGAGAGGGCATTCAGCCATTGCGTTCACATGGCCACGTGATCTTGTAACATGTACAAAGTCAAGATATCCCCTGAATTCTTTTTCTGGTGGGGCCTGACCCCAGCAGCAAATCATGCAAGCATCTGCTGAGTGCTGGATCGCACTTAATTTTCATGAGGCTCTCCACCTCTTGAAAGGTCAAGTGCCTTCCTGATTGATGATCCTTATGGGGTAAGTATTATTTGTAAGCCACTTTTACAATTAAGAAAATGGGGATTCCAGAAAGAAAGAGGGCTTTACTAGGGTCACCTACGGTCTAAAGAGTGGGACAAAACTCAACCCAAGCCCTCAGATTCAAGCCGAATCACTATACCATAGCTTCCTATTGCCCTGAGAAGGTTGTTCTTGTGCCTGCTAACTGGGCCCGCGGAGGGAGCGCAGTGGCTGAGCTCACCAGTTCGCACAGGTTTGATCCTGGGCCCGTGGAAGATTGCTAACTGCTTTTACTGGTAACTCACCATACCAAGGCAGGCCCTATGTTAGCTTCCCATGCAACACTTCGTATCTACCCCACCAGAACCCTATGATAGACTCATTAGCTTCAGTCTACATACCAGGAAATGGCAGCACATTAAAAAAAAGAAAAGAAAAGAAAAGAAAAGCCAGACACAGGCAGGGTCTCATTCTAAAGCCCCTGATTGAACCTTAGTGAAGTATTCTTGAAGTGGTCAAGGTCCACCAACATAGGCACAGCAAAGGTTGCTAGCCTGTATCAGGGACACAGTACCAGAGAAAGGGAGGGACGATGAGGAGACAAGGTGATGCTATTATACTCAATGAACCAACCACCACAGTCAATCAACCTCCATAGGTCTTGGTGACCGAGCCTTTGCAGAAGCCCCGATTCTCAGAGACTCACTTAAACGCTGAGTGTGGCACAATTCCTCAAAGCACCCCCAAGTGATTTCCCAGCTGGCAAGAAAGGTGCCACCATCTCTGGTAACCTCCGCCTACTTGGAGTTTGTCATTTACTAAAGGATTCTCCAGGGGGCTTATCTTCTAACTTTTCTAAGGCAACTGATAAGATTTGGCAGTCCTGGTAAAAGGAGATAGGATCCAGCCAGCTGTCGGGAAACATTCTCTCCAAGAAGGCACCACTAGAGACAAAGGCCCTGAAAGAGGAGCCCTGCCTTCTGCCTGCCAATGTGGCTGAAATTCAGGCGCTCTGGGTCTCACGTGGGGGCAGGGAGAAGGGGCAATGGCCATTTGCCTTGGGCCTGCCTGTCGTTTTCCCCCTTGTCTTGCTGAACAGGTCCTGGGGGTCAGGGGACAGAAGAGAAATAGGCTATAACTCAGGGACAGCTGTGTGCTGAAGACAAAGAGAACAAAGATGCTCCTGGGTCTACCTCATTCACAGTTCCTGTCTCTGAGGATGTGGTCCCTGGTGCTGTGCCAAGCAGCCCCTTTAGGCCTCACTTGCCCTGGCTGGAGCCATTGCAAGGTGAGGTTGCATCAACAAGCCCACCGTGCTTCCTGGATGGCTGGTCACCTTGCAGACAGGTGCTCTACAGTTTGGGTACCCCCAGGTAATGATGCCTGAGGGTCAGGTGCGTGCTCAACCGCACCCACGTGACAGCAGAGAGCCGGACCCCAGGCCAAGCGAGTCCAGGGAACTGTCCCCAGCGTGTGCCCCCCGTGAAGCCTGTCGCCCCTCACCTGGCTCCACCCTCGGAGCGGGGCTGCCACTCGAGTCCCCAGCTCGCTCCAGCCTCAAGGCCGAGCCGGAGCCCCGGGAGCCTGCAGCACCGAGCCGGGCGGAGGCCGCCCTCCCGGGCCTGTCCCCACGCGGGGCCGGGCGCGCAGCCCGCAGGCCTGGGCCCGGCCGGCTCCTCCCGCGCCCGCCCCCGCCCGTCCTCCCGCGCGGGCCTCACTTAACTGTTCCCCGCTGGGGCGGCGGCGGCTGCGGCGGCGGCGGGTCCCGGCTCCGTCTCACGCAGAAGCAGCTTCTCATCGCCCGGGCGGCGCGGGAGGAGCCGGGCCCGGGGCCCAGGCGGCTGCAGCCGGCGCCGCAGCTCGAGCGCAGCCTCCCCGGGAGCGGCGGCGGCGAGGGGCGGGGCGCGGCCTGGCGGCGGCGGCGGCAACGGCGGCGACAGCGGCGGCGAGAGCCGGGGCCGGGGCGGGAGGGGCGCGCTGCCTGCGGCGGAGCCGGGAGCGCACCGCCCTGTGGCCCCCGGCGCCCTCGGTCCCCGCCCCCAGTCGGCCTCCGCTCGGCTCCGCTAGGCCTTGCCGTCCCCTTCGCCCACCGCTCGGCTCGGCCGGTCGTAGGTCCCTGGAAGACGCTCTGACACCAGGCCTGCAGGCCCGGAGTGGCCCTTTCAGGGACACCCTCCCACCTGGCCCTTGTAGGCTTGACTGCACCCCAGGGCAATCCCCTCTGCTCTTCCCACTGCCCAGCTGACCTAATGTGGCGCAGCCGGGGCCTCAGACTGACCCCAAGCTCAGAGCAGGTCTCAGCTCGCCCCTCTTGTTGGGCTAATGATTTACCCACAGAGGCCTGGGGGCAAGCCTTGAGGAGGCATCTAGATTGGGATACCTGCCCCTGCAGTGCCCAGGGAACCTTACAAGAAGTCACAATGTAATGGAGCAGAGCCCTCAGGCTGGACAGAAAGGCGGCAACAGCCTTTGATCCCTGAACCACCTCCCCCTACACAGCCAGGCCTCAGCCCTGAAGAAGGGATGTGTGCTAAACTGGACATTTAAAATCATACACAGTAGCCGGCTTGATTTGCTCATGCACCAAGACTCATAGTTACATATCCCAGGCTTTTCCAAAATAGCCAGATCCTGAAGCTAGTGTGCCAAGCAGAAGTGTCCGTGGAGCCAAAGATCCCGTGGCATCTGTGCCACTCAGAAACACCATAGGTCCACATAGATGGATAGCAAGTCCAATCACGCCTTGAGGGAACAGATAATCTGTGTTATTAAGCTGCTACAAAGCCCGGTGTGGTGGCGATCGCTTTTAATTCCAGCACTCACGAGGCAGAGGCAGGTGGATCTCTGTGAGTTTAAGGCCAGACATAGTGAGTTCCAGGACAGCCAGGGCTTCATAGGGAGACCCTGTGTCCAAAAATAAAAACAAAACAAAACTGCTTCAAGGAAAAAGAAAAAGTAATGTATCTCCAGGTTCATCATAACCTTGATACCAAGATCCAACAGAGATTATGCCAAAGAACACAAGTGTGGAGCGCTGTCCCTAGAGACCAGGATGGATGCACTTTGATAAAGGGTGTCTGCTATCTAACAAAGTACTGCATGCCACCCGTCTGGCCACCTTTGGGAGACTTACTGTCAGTGTTAAAACACAGAAGCCTCTGTAATGTCCAGCAGTAAAACAAAAACCAGGCTCGCTTGTGGAGTCAGCCATTCCCCAGAATCAGCTGGGCCAAGTCCACTCATTTCAAAGCTCATCAGTTAACCTCCCACTGTATGAATCACAGCCATAGACAGACACACTTAAGAATATGGCTGTCGGCCTTCTAAATAAAAGTGTAGTTTCTGATCCAGTTTGCTGTAAAACTAGCCCAAACTCTCTATGATCCCCATGGCATTTTGTTCAGTAAAAAGCAGGTTCTGAGGGTAGGGAGTCAGTAAAGTATTTGCCATGAGTTCGGCTGGGCATGACGGTTTGTACTTGTAATCCCAACACTGGGGAAGCAGGCAGGCAGGCAGGCAGACAGGCAGGTCTTTGGAATTCACTAGCCATGGATCTAAGCCTTGTAAGAGAGCCCCAGGCCCCACTCAGAGACTGTCTCAACACGTTAAGGAGTGCACCTCATGAAATCAACACCCAATGTGTACTTCTGGCCTCCACACATATCTGCACATACATGTACACCCACACACATAGGAACACAGACACACCCATACATGTACACACATGCACACACACCAAGTTATAAAATATAATGCACTTTGTATATAAATGTCAATTTTTGCATGCACTTGTATTTATTTATAAATATTCTGCCATGCGTAAAGATATTTAGGCCAAACACTGATCTTTAACTTTGGCTGTCTCTTAGAGATTGTTTACACACAAAGCAACATTTCTATGTTAAGGTATTCATCTCACTTAGGAACACGATGCACGTGTTTCACTGGACACCAGTCCTCTTCCTTCAGTGTCCTTATGTGGGAACAGTCATTAAGAGCACACATCCTGGGCTGGAGAGCTGGGCACTTGCTGCTCTCAGAGAAGACCTAGGTTCAGGTCCAGCATCCACACTAGACAGCTCACAATTACCCGAAATTCCAGTTCCACGGTATCTGAAGCTCTCTTCTGGCCTCTTTCAAGCACCTGCATTCACATGGTACACATACTCAGGCCCATACACATAAAAACAAAGCAAAGAGTGCATCTCCTTCCACTGGGCACTAGCATCCCCGGGTTGGTCCTTCCATTGGGCACCGGCATCCTCAGGTCGGTCCTTCCATTGGGCACTAGCATACTCGAGTTGGTCCTTCCACTGGGCACCGGCATCCTCGGGTTGGTCCTTCCACTGGGCACCAGCATCCTCGGGTTGGTCCTTCCACTGAGCACGAGCATCCTCGGGTTTGTCCTTCAATTGGTTCTTGCGTTGTACACTGGTCTCCTCAGGTTGGTTCTTTTTCCTTGTGGACAGGCTTGCTCCCCTGCTTCAGATGTCATGGTCTCCTTTCCCAAGGCAGGAAATGGGAAGCAAAGTGTTTCCAGAAACTGTCTCAGCAATTCTGCTTAAGATTGCATTGGCCAGAAATAGCCACATGATCATGCTCCACTGCAAGGGAAGCTGGGAAATTTGCTTCAACAGTTGTGGTCACTTAGAACTACCAAGATGGCCAGGACATTAAAAAACAACAACAACAACAGCAACAACAAAAAAAAACTATTCTGTTACCAGAGAAGAAAGCAACTAAGGCTTTTTAAAAGATTGTGATAGTAAGTATATCCTTGTAGGGCTGGAAAGATGGCTCAGTGGATAAAGATGCTTGCAGCCAAACCCAATGACTTGAGTTGGATCCCTGACCTATAGGGTGGAAGGAGAGAATGGATTCACACAAATTGTCCTCTGACTTACACACACACACAAACACACACACACACACACACACCTCACATACACTAATAATGAATCATATATTTAATCCTGGGGAAAACTTCTGATTAGTTTATCTATTCTGAAGACCGCCCTAACCTAATCAAGCCAACTATGTCAATAAAGAACCCAGTTACTTCTACCACAAGAGCTGTTGTTAGTACCGTGGGTGGTCCCAGGAGAGCTCACCAATGTTTTGGTTTAGTGTTTGTTACAATTATATCTACTTGCTTCCTTCCTACACCCTTCCCCAGGTGGCCCTCAAACTCAGGGGACACACCACATGGCCTCTCTCCTATTCAGCCTCAAACTTACTGCCCAATTTTGAGGCTCAACTTTTCAAAGTCTCCCCCACATTCCTACGCATGCCAGGAAATTAGCTTGGCCTTTCCCTTCATCTTTCTTCCCTTCCTAGCTTCTCTTTCTTCCTCCCTGCCTCATCCTCCCTCCCTCCACCTTTCCCTCCCTCTCATCTCTCTGTGCCTGTGTCCATTGTGTGGGTGGGCGGATGCTACTCTAACAACCTGTCCCTCCAATGATCTTTAAACTCTACGGCCAACAAGGCAAGTTGCCAGTCTCCTAGTGAAAGACTTCAAACGTCCAGTTCTCTTTGAAGAAGCTGGTCCTAGCGACTCAAAAGCATAGTGTCTTTCAGACTATTTATCTGCATGGATTCTTGTAAAACTCTCAACATCTCGGGAGATTTTATTTGTATAAAGCAGTTTTAGGTTTATAGCAAAGTTGAACACAAAGCACAGTGTCCCCGCATATACCCCTTACCTTCAACACACATGCAACTACCCACCCAATTGACATGTCATTGTCACCCCAAGTCCAGAGCGTACATCAGAGCTCATTCTCAGAGTGTGTGTCCTTTGCCTTTAGGTATACATAATGACATGTGTCTAGTACCATACTGTATATTTCTGGCCCTGAACACCCCCCCACACCTGTACAACTTTCCCTCCCACTCTGCTGGCAACCACTGACTATAAAAAAAAAAAAGTCATCTTAAAATTTTCACCTTTTCCAGAATGTCACATAGTTGAAGTCTAGATTCGCACCTCTCACTTCCACACACAGAAGGCCACTCTGTATCTTCTCATGGCCAGGTAACACTTTTTTTTTCTTCCTTTTTAAAATAAAGAAGATAAAGAGAAGAGTAAAAATAGTCTTTATTTTTTTATATAGAATTAACAGCTGCTATTATGTTTTCCTAAAGACTTTTTTGTTGTTGTTCCAAGGTTTAACTTATAACACGACACTCTTTGAAGGTGGAGAAGAAATGCAACTTACTGTTTCATTTCTGTTACTCTGATGAAGTACTCCAATGAAACCGATGTGAGGAGAAAGGGTTTGTTTCGCTCAGGGTTCCAGGTTCCAGGGAAGTCACAATGGCAGGAATTGGAAGCGTCTAGTAACATCATGTTCACAGTCAACGAAAGAAAGAAACGAATGCATACATCACTTGCTTGTAAGTAGCTCATTCTTAGAAAGCTTCTCCATTCTTAGATAGTTCAGGATGTTCTGCCTAGGGAATGGTGCTGCCCACAGTGGGCTGGGTCTTCTCACATTGATTAACTTAATGAAGACAATCTCTCACAGCCACAGCCACCGGCCAATTTAATCACTCTTTTCCCAGGTGATCATAGATGATGTCAGGTTGACAATTAAAGTGGATCGTCACAGAGGGAAAATGTTCATCGCGAGGCTCTGAGTTATAAATAAGGAGGAACAAAAAGGTCTGGGGTGCTGCTGCAGGGTGAGTTGACTGCAGTGAGCCATGATGTTCAGAATACTAGAGGGAAAGAATTTGAAAGGTTTGTTTTTTCTTTGCCACAAAGCAATGAGAAACACTTGATAGTACCTTTGTTTTTTATCACTGAATGATATTCCGCTGTCTGGATATACCGTAGGTTATTTATCCGTGAGCCCTACACCTTCTGAAGGGTGCTCTCCAGTTTGCCAGTGTTCACCTGCCATTCTGCTTTCTACTGTGTGTCCTAATGGCAAGAGGCCCTCTGCAGAGCCGTGTTGTTGGACTTCTCAAAGCCTAGAGCCACGAACCTAGATCAACTCCATTCCTTTTGATTATCCCACCTCAGGCATTTTGTTACAAGAAACGGACCAATATGAGTTCCCTAAGGAGAAAGTTCCTCACGTAGGCACAAAGTTATTAAAAATAAGAGGCCGGCACCTGACTTCCAACAGGACACCATATGAGTAAAGAGATGCCCCAGTAAGAGAAGACAAGCTGACTTTCAGGGTAACTCCCACACCCCATGTGTTGAGGGGGACCTGTTGAATGAAATGTAGCAATTTTCCTGGCAGCTGCTGATGTGGGGGACTGCACACAGCTCTGCAGTGTGCCAGAGCACACATTCGGTTTTTAGAGCATAAAGGATACTCAAGCAGAACTCCATGGAGCCAGCTAATCTAAATTCTAGCTAGGACACCTAAGCATATCTGTGTCTGTGGTCCATGCATGTGGGTGATATATAAGAACAGATCAGTCCTTTTTCTGTGAAAAGAATATTCTATACAGTCCCATTGTTTCTTCCAGCTCACAAGTACTAAAATGTCTTTTTGTTAGTGACTGCATATCTGCTTTAGACACGGTGAGTTCATTTGGTTTCTTTGCAAACAACTCATGGTTGGTTTCTAAATTATCTTTAGAATTTACCAGCCTGTGAAATCTCCAAAACTGGGGATCAGGGCCTGCTGTAGGAACTCCTCTGCTCCTTCAGCCAACAGCCTTAAAGGTACCAGTCCACTTGTGGTCTGTCTCCAAGTAGGACCCAAGGAAAAAGACTGTCAAATCTTGCCAAGACAGAATAAGACAGTTCTGAAAAATTTCCTGCCTCTGAAAATGGTCTGTCAGTTATGCTGGGCCTTAGCCAAAGTTGGTTGTTGTTCAACATTGAAAATGAGACTTTGTGTGATTGCTCAAGTAGCTAATTGTCTCTGTCATATATTGCTCGCTTTGGAAGCTGCTTGTTTGTACTTCCTGCCTGTTCAATTAATATTATCTCCCTTCTCAGATCTTCGATGGGGTTGAAGATTAGATAGTCATAGTCACTGTCCTCTTATGATCTAGCCAAGCCGTTTCCTATACAAGACTCAAACTTCTTAGGATAGAATGTTTATTAAAACATTTAGCGTACTTTCCTGGCTTAATATTGTTTATGCTGGCTATAATTCTAATCTTATACTTGTTATCTCTTCCTAGTGTATATAGTTTTGTATTGGGTTTGGAACTCTTTTAAACAAAAGGGGGAGGTGCTGTGGGAAGCACATTCCACTCCTTCAGCCAATAGCATTTAAGATACCAGCCCACTTGGGTGTGGTCTCTGATACTGTAAATGTAGCTGTAAAGCATGCGTGCTCTCTCTCTTGCTCCCAGCTCTTGCTTCCCGCTGCTAGACTCTGTTCGTGTTCAGGCAGAGGACTGTTATCTAGGACAGTGATCTGTAAGTTTGCCCTAAATAAATAATTCTTTATTATTAATAATTCTGAACTGGTGTGGAATTATTTTGTGACTTCTGCCTTCAAGGGCCTCCCTCATTAAGAGTTCATGGTTTCAGTTTTTTAACTCTAGCTTTGACCTGAGCATTCATTTAGGCTACATGCTGTTGTGGAATATTTAGTATGTAAAGGTGTGTTGCTTTTGTTTATGCTGCATTTGTTTAATGATGTAAAGATGTGTTGCATTTGTTTCACCTTGCCTGCCTAAGGCACCTGATTGCTCTAATAAGGAGCTGAACAGTAGTTAGGCAGAGAAAGGATAGGCAGGGCTGGTGGGCAGAGGGAATAAATAGGAGAAGTCTAGGCTCAAAAAGAAGAGGAGAAAAATGGAGAGGAGAGAAAGAAGGAGAAAGAGAGGGAGACTCCTGGGGCCAGTCAGGCAGCAGTCCCCAAGCAGACACAGAGTAGGACATACAGGAGGAAACGTAGAAAGTCCTAATGCAAGACATAGAGAAACAGATTAAAATAAGAGCTAAGGCTGAGTCTCCGTGTCATGATTTGGGAGCTGGTTGGTGGTCCAAAAAAGCCGGCTACAATGTGCTGGCTAGCTTTATGTCAACACAGACTAGAGAAAATGCCTCCTGTGGGAAAGCCTGTGGTACATTTTCTTGATGGTGGATGTGGGTGGGCCCAGTTTACTGTGGGTGCTGCCACCCCTGGTGGGTGGTCCTGGGTGCTGTAAGCAGGCTGAGCAAGCCTTTAGCAGCAAGTCAGTAAGCAGTGTTCCTCCATGGTCTCTGCATCAGATCCTGCCTCTAGCTTCCTGCGTTGAGTTCTTTCCTTGACGTCCTTCAAGATTGACTGTAATCAGGACATGTAACGTAAACACTTTCCTCTTCAATTTGTTTTTGCTCATGAAGTTTTATCATAGCAAAAAACCCTAGGATAGGATACATACCCTAAGATAGGATTGATTTTGTTGTTCAGGATATAAAACTGACCCGTCATGTAAAGTTACTAATGACAATATTGTCCCAGTTAGCATTGTCAAGGTATCACAGCCTAGAAATACTCAAGATGGCATCTCAATTGAGAGATTGCCTATATCAGATTGACCTGTGGGCCTGACTAGGGAGGATTATTGTGACCATGAATTGGTACCAGCAATCTCAGTCCACTATGAGTAGCCTCTTTCCATGAGTTGGTGGTGCTGGGCTGTACAAGCAGCCAGAAACTCCACGATGGAGCATGACCTGGAAGAGTACGCTGAAATAAACCCTTTCTTCCTCTAAGCTGGTTCAGGCCAGAGTGTGTTATCCCTACAACAAAGAAAGCTAGAAAGATGTCCTTCAGAACCCAGTCGCAGCTGCTCATGATTCAGTTCCACACAGTGAGAGGGGTGGCAACTGAAACATAAATTAGCTTCTACTTCTGTCTGTGGTAGATACACTCCGTGCTTCCCAGTCTAGTTTCTGTGTTGCTTTGTGATTCCTAGATGCCTTTATATAGAGGTAGGCCTTATGAACACTCTGGCCATGGAATATGAGATGCTAGCAATATAGGAGATGGATGGATGGATGGATGGATGGATGGATGGATGGATGGATAGATAGATAGATAGATAGATAGATAGATAGGTAGATGATAGATAGATAATAGATAGATAGATAGATGATAGATGGATGGATAGATAAATAGATAATAGATAGATAGATAGATAGATAATAGATAGATAGATAGATAGATAGATAGATAGATAGATAGATAGATATCCATCTTAACTTCAACATCACCACCCTAGAGCTGCCTATGATGGGGGCATCACCTAGGCAGAAAGCCTGCTCTTGTCCTTCAGTCCCATAATGTATTAATTTCATCCTGATGCTTATGGCTGCTTGTCACCACCATGGGTTTTCCTATTTAATGACTCATTTTCAGCATTCACTGTCTTGTCTCTCCTGCGTGCCTACCCCAGAGCCTGGGACACAGCAGGGCTCTATGTGTGTTCACTGAGTGAAGAAATGAATGAATAAATGATGTCCCAGGTGTTAGCTGGGTCTGGTGGGCAACAGGACTGTGTCCCTGATGTAGCACTATACGACAAGCCTTATCCAAACAGTGGCCTACAGTAACAATAATCGCTTTCTTTGTTCGCAAATCTGGTGGGTCACCAGGCTCTGCCAGCACTCTCAGTTGGGGGTGTTCAGATGGCGATGTGGGCCCAGGGCATTCTGAAGACCTCTTTGCTCAGACGTCTAGCTCTGAGTCTGATAAGAGTCACTGGTAGGCACAGTGTTAATGCTGTGACCTAGCTGTGTGACTTCAGGCAGGTTACTTAATGTCCCTGAGCCTTTATTATAAAATTGGGGTTGATGTAACAGCAGCAATCATTTATTAGACATTGTTCTTATTTTCTTTTCTGTTTCTATGGGAACGCACACTGACCAGTAGCATCCCAGGGGAGGAAAAGACTTGCTTTAGCTTACATTTTCAGGTCAAAACCTGTCACTAGGGGAAGCCAGGGCAGAAACTCAAGGCAGGAAGCTGGAGGCAGGATACTGAGGCAGAAATGGTGAAGGAACACTGCTTGCTGGCTTGGTCACAGACTCATGCTTAGCCAGCTTTCTAATATAGCCCCAAGCCACCTGCCTAGGGATCCTGCCACCCACAGTGGGCAGGGTCATCCTGTATCAATTACTAATCAAGACATCCCCACAGGCCAGTGTGATCTAGCCAATCCGTCAGTCAGGGTTTCCTGTCAATGCTCCAGGTTGTGTTAAGTTGACAAAGTTAACTAACACAGTTGTCATCTGTCTTTCAGACAGACTTAGAAATGACCAGGAACGGTAGCTCTATCTATCAGGACTTTTCTAAACTCCAAAAGAGGAAGAAAAAAAAAAAACCAAACAAACACTTATCATCGTCTAGGTCTGGGAATGAGGAGACAGAGTCCAGCACTGTGCTGAGAAGCATTTTCATCTGGACCAGAGCAGAAACCTTGGACCTGGAAGCCAGTGCCAACTGCACTACAGTCACAAACTAGGCCCGGAAACACAGGTTCTGCTCAGTGTGACCTCCCAAAGATGCCAATCACACCGGAAACCAGTTACCAAGAGAAAGCCCAACAGTCACAACCAATATGGCCTCCTCTACCCCAAGTCTGGAGGAACCGTGTGTTTGAGTTTGTTTGGTAAGATGAAGACAGTTGTAACATCACAAACCAAGAACAGGAAAGGAGGAAAAGGAGCAGGTTGATGTGTGCCAGGGCGGCGATGTATACACACACACACACACACACACACCAAACTGAACTGAACAGGCCAGGGCTGAACCTTGGTGTCTATGTGGTTTTTCTGAGGGTGGGAGAGGATGAACCAGCAGACAACAGAGTCCCTTCTCTCGGGGCCAAGAGTGACCAGTGTCACTGCCTTTTGTCTGTCACTGGTTTTCAAAAAGAACAGAGCAACAACACCATCAGCTTCATGTATCTCAGGCCCGACGCAGATGGTGGAGAGAGTCTGGGTTAGCCACAACCTTGTTTTTACCAGGACTCGGACACGGGCCCTATTCCAAAGTGCGGGCAACATTTCATCAATTCGTTCATTCATTCCTCCCTTTCCCAACCAAGCAACACCCCCGGACTACTGGAGCCATCCGTGAGAATTCAGATTGCGACATCCTCCGTCTCATTGGGTGTCAGCTTCCTCCAGTAGTCAACGGGAATAAAAGCTGCCCCTTTCGGACCTGTAGCTTGGTGGAGAGCATTGCATACGAAGCACTGACCACAGTCCCAGAGGGCCCAGCACTGAGGGTCCGGCCTACCCACAGCCGCAGGCATCAGGGAGCAGGACCTGGGTGGAGAGCAGAAAGGGCTGTTATGAGCCCAGCCTGGCCCTGATGGTGCCTAGACAAAGGGGCTTCTTTATGGCTGCAGATCCTCTCCTGGACCTGCTGCTCCTCAGCACCCCCTCCAGTACATTCCACTCAGGCCCACTGCTTTGTGTCTATGCCTGGTTTGTGACAGTTTTCAAGATCCAACAAGCCCCTGAATTCGCCCTGGAGGCAGCCCAGTCTCAGCTTCTGTCCCAGTGTGACAGACCCAGCCGGATCCGCCCACTGTCCTCTGCTAACACAGATCTTTGTTTTCTTCCAACTCTCAAATCCACAGAACCCTCTCTACCCCCCTCACAAGCTGCCTTGCAGCCTGGTAGCCGCAGACACTCAGGGAAATTGCCACAGACATGCAGTTGTGGGTGCCCGCATTCACTGACACTCAGAAGCAAGCAGATCCTGTTCTCTCTAGCCCCAGACTCCAGACCTCTGACATCATCTGACTCACAGGCATACCCATCACAGTCAGGCTGATGCACAGTGTTGACCAGGTCTCTTGGCCAAAGGCAGCACCAGACTTGAGAGCCCCAGCGGTGAATGTTCACAAAGATGGAGTCCCAGCAGGTCTCATGCTCAGACGGACACACACGCACCTGAAACAGAAGCACAGATGTTTTTTTCTGGGGTCACTGAGACCCATGGAGCTGACCTGTGATCTCAGAATATAACAGTATATGGAGACAGGACCCTTAAAGGGTCATTAATGCTAAATGAGGTCATGAGGGTAGACCCAACTCTGGTGGAACTGGTGTCCTCACAAGAGACTAGACACTGATGCACAATCTCAACCTAGTGATGTCACTGGGGAAAGATGGCCAGAGAGGCCTTGGGACAAACCAACATTGCAGACACTTTGACTTGGGACTAGCCTTTAGAGTGTGAGTAACAAGTCTCTGTTGTTTAAGCCACCTATCTATTGAACATTTTAGGGTAGCCTGAGCATGCAAGCACAGACAAAGAGACCAAGAGTCCCCTGTAGCCCCCTCCCCCAGTGCAACGCCAGACCCATTTCCACTTCACTCACACGGAGCCAGAGGCAGATTGTCAACCATACATGGGGAGGAGCCCAGGGCCTTCTAGTGAGCTGCATTCCCCAGAGCACCTTCCTCTCCACCTGAAAAGCCAGGCTTGATTTTGATTGCTGACTTTAGAGGTTTCAGTCCTTGGTTAGTCGGTGCCATTGCTTTTGGAACTGAGTTGAGGAATTGTGGAAGGAAGCTGTTCGCTTCATGGGAACTAGGAAGTGGGGTGGGGTGGGTGTACATGAGGTCCTACAAGGGCATGCTTCTGGTAAACTAACTTCTTCCCTGATAGACCCCAGTTCTTCGATATCCCATCGCCTCTGAACGAGTACCATGGGTGGTTATCAAGCCGTCAACACATGGGCTTTTATCCAAACCTCAGCAGAGATCAAATAACTCTGATCAAATCAAATGACATCAGGACACACAGCAAAATCAGAGCTAGACTGGGGATCGACCCAAGGAGGCTTGGGTCGCATCTGCCATGACAGCTGGGAACAAGGTTGGGAGATAAAGGGCCTCAGATGCCTGGTGTCAGAGCAATTGAGCCAAGATGTCTTCCAGCCAAGTCCTGACCTGAGATCCCAGCTGACTGGGACTGAAAGACCCAGGGCCCAGGGCTAAATGAAAACCTGAACCCCTTTAATCAAGAAGCTACAAAAAATTAAAATAGTAAGAAGGCAAAGCACCTACCTGCCTCTACTGTTCTTTCTCTTGACTTAGCCTGATGGTTTTATCTGCTGTGTAATATTGCTGTAAGTAAAAAGTATAATATAATTTAAAAGTATCACATGGATTTTAGTTTGCAGTTTGCAAAGTCCCCTTTAAATGCAAACAGGAGAGTGTTTAACTCCTGTGTAGAATTGCCTAGATTATTTGTAGCTCATATAGACAGATGTAGTTTGCTCTTTTTAGACACAGAATTGCTGCCTCCAACTAGCTTAACTGATTGCATTTCATGTCGTAATGCACACACATCTCCTAACACTATGTTAGCCCAGAGACAGGAAGGGAAGACTCAAAGGAACAAGAACTGTGGCTGCTTTGATTTCCTCCCTCTCACCCCTCCTTCTTGTTCTTCCTTGAGTGCTGGGGTTTTCCAGTACAGTCTCATGCATGCCAGACATGCATTCCCAGGCCTCTATTTACTTTCTACATTTATTTATTTATTGTGTGTGTGTGTGTGTGTGTGTTTGTCTGTAGAGGTTGGAGGACAACTATCTTCCTCCGCGTGCAGTGGTTCCGGGCCTCTAGCGGATGCTAAAGCTCTGGTGCTCCTCTCCGGGGAAGTCTGGGCAAAGGCTCCACTTGTCACAGATGCGGTGGAGGATGGTAGCGGGTATGTGGAGGCTGGAGGACAACTCTCTTGTGTGGATTCTCTAACTTAGTCATCAGGCTTGGTAGCCAGTGCCTTAACCACTGGGCCATCTCACTGGCCCTCATTTTTGTTCTTTTCTTTCTTTGAAGCAAGGTCTCATAGAACCCGGACTGGCTCTGCATTTCCTAAGAGCTGAGAATGACCTTGATGTCTGTTTCTCCTGCCTCTACCTCCCCACCCAGAGTGCTGGGATTACAGGTCTGCACCACCATATCTGGTTTATGCTGGGGACTTAACCCAGGGCGTTGTGCATGCTGGGCAAACACTCTTCCAACTGAGCCACATGTCTGGCCCACTTCTTTTTTTCCTTTTTATTTTGAGACAGGGGCTCACTAAGTTGTCCCGGCAGGCCTTGAACTTGTGAACCTCCTGTCTCAGCCTCCCAAGTAGCTGACGATGTGTGCCACCAGGCTTGGTTCCTTTCCTTCTCACCAATATTTCCAGTGGAAGCTAACACAAGGAGGTGATATGAGGAAGAAAGGCCATGATGGGGGTACATTGTCATTTATGTGCCTCAGAACCTCGCTGTCTCTCCAGTGTGTAAGCAGGTTCTGATCTAAGAGGTCAGTGTGCTCCCTTGGGGTGACACCCATGAGTGGTAGAAGTGCCTTGCTAATCCTAATGGCTTTCAGTCCTCTGGACTTGTGGCAATGAACTCTGCACTCAGTGGGACTTCCGAAGTGCTCCATGTGCATGGCGAGCTGGGGACAGTGCGTGTGCACTTGGTTACTAGCATTTCTGTTCACATGTGTGTGCCACTGACTCATCACACTTGACTTAGGTAAAATCATGAAGTAAATCGAACTTCCAATAGCAAAGAAAGATCTAAGGGCAGGGCCTTCCTGGGTATGGAGGTAAAGACGGGGAGCTGGCCACCAAATCTTGTCCTGCTCTCTCTGGCCCCATTCCTGCCCATCCCCCGCCCCCACTGGCTCCCAGTTTATCCTTTCTTGGGTTACTTTACTATGGGACTCATTAAGCCTGCATGTCTCCCAGGCCTTTCCCTTACCAGGGCTTCCCCGATCAGCCGGGTTCTTCTGTCCTGCACTAGAGAGGGGCAGATATGCCAAATTCCATCCTTAGACAACCCGAATTCAGGATTTCAGAATAACAAGGGCACACTTGCTGCCTATTTGGAGGGGAGCTGGGTGCCTCCTGATCCTTCTATGCCAAAGAATTACCTCAAAGATCCAGTGCCTTCAAGTACCACTCATGGTCCCTGAGTCTCACTGGAGTCCAGGTGTATCACTTGCCTCCTGCAGGGTGCTTCTAAATGAATGTCCCTGGTCATCACTCACCAGCCTTCCGCCCCCCTGTCAGTGTTAGGAACCTCCCGAAATTTTAGCATTTAAAATGCTTTAGCATAAATCTCTATTTTAACCTTCCCAGCACGTCCTCCAGACTCCACCTCCATGCTGCTCACACCTGCTCCAGGGCCTTCCTCCCTACTCTGACCCCATCACTGTCTTTTCTATCACTAGATTTTTGTCCCATCCCTTGTCAACTCCCCCACCTCCAACCCACAAGGCATGGATTCTTCACAGTGGTGTTGCTGGAGTTCCCAGGGCACCTGGAGACATTTAAATTCCTTCCTGGGCGAACTTTCCTACTGGAGGAAATAATCCCCCAGAGACTAAAACCAGGGTGAGCATTTGTATTTGGGGAGGAGGGTAGGCTGCCCCTCTGCTGTGTGGGGCCAAGATAATAGATGGAGACAGAATTTGGGGCTAGGCTCACTGGACAGTCACAGTGAGGAGTCTTTCCCGGGCATACAATATGAGGGCAGGTTGGAGGAAAAGCTCAGTGCAGAGAAGAGGCGTGATTCAAACACAGCACTAGGCCCTCTATGAGGCTGCCATGGCAGGTCACAGCTATGAGCAGAAAGTCACTCTCTTCTTCATGACTACTGCCCTAGACTACATTTCCCAGTCTCCCTTGCAGGAAGGAGAGCCAAATATCTAAGTCCCAGCCAGTGAAATGTGAAATAGAGTGACTTTCCGGCCATTAGGGGGCATCCTAAAATGACAGAGCACAACAGGAAAAGGGCCTGGACCCTGAGTGACTGAGTGGAACAGAGCCACTGCTCTTGGCCCCTGATTAACTTTAAAGGTGAGAGGTGGATTTTGTTACAAGGCACGGAGACAGTAGTGGTGTTGGGTGCAACAATTAGCTTGTCTCTACTAAGCCATCATTCTACCAGCAGTGGTAGGGGTGGCTGTGGCCTTGGCTCCGCATTGTCTTTCTGTTGGTCAGAGGGCATTCATTTATCAGCCTCCTAAACCAACAATTTTGTTTTTGTCTTTAAAAGGTCTCTAATGCCCCCCTTTAATAAAAAGTTGGAAATATTAACAATCTAGCTCTAATCCCTTCTGAGAGTCCTTCTCGCCCACTCCCACCACTGCAAAGCCCTCCACCCTGCCCATGGTCTCTAAGGTTGCTGCAGATAAAGGTCTCCGATTTAAAGCAGAGTCACTCTTGAAACAGTCAGACTTGGCAAACACAGCTGAAAGGGGCCGCGCCGGAAGGACTGTCACACAGAAGTCACAAGATGACAGCAACGACCACAAGATACTTTCCAAACCTCAACTTACCGGACAAGTCACCGTAGGACCGCTGGGAGCACGGGGACAGCTGGGTATTTCTGCAACGACAAACACCCAAGCCAACACTGCAGCCCACTCAGTCAGCAGTTTCCCAGCCCCCAGTATCGGCATCAAAACAACTTATGTAACTTTCCTCTTTCCCAGTAAAAACCCCAACACCTCTGACTTGTCTGTTTGCTTGCCAGCTTATTCTGGGACAGAGTCTCATGTAGCCTAGGCTGGCCTCCTGTAGCCCAAGCTGGCCTGGCCTGCCTTAACCTCCTGATTCCCCCCCACACACACCTCTGTCTCCCAAGTGCTAAGATGATAGACCTGAGCCACCATGCCCTGCCTCTGTCCCAGCCTGTCCCTTAGTTCTTTGGACACATCAGCGTCTCTTCCTGAGAAGTTACAGGCTTGCTTCATTCTTTTAAAGGGCTGCACAGGCCTGTAGCAGTTTATCCCATGAATCCCAACACTCTTCTCTCTCTTATTACTAATTATAAAAGAAAGCATAAAGATATTTTATTTTTTTAACCACATGTGTGTGTAAAGTATGTGTGTGCAGGTGGGGGGGGGAGTGCCCACAGAGGTCAGAGAGGGCATTGGATCCCCTGGAACTGGAGTTTCAGGCAGTTGTAAGCCACTTGATGTGAGCGCTGGGAACCAAGCAGCTCCTCCGGAATAGCAGCAAGATCACACGCCTCTCCGGTGCCAGGTTTCACTCTTGCAGACGACACTGAAGAGAACACCCTTATACAGGTCCCGGTGCAAATGCCTTCTCCAGGAGAAAGACTAGCCAGCAGATTTTTATTTATTTAGTATTTTTTAAATTTTTTTGTCCTTCCAAGTTGTTGCACCAATTTGCATGTTCGAGTCCCACTTCCATGCACCCTCATTAACGTTGAATGTCAAACCTTAATTTTTTAAAATCAATCTGATGAGGAAAATATGGTTCATGGTCACTTAATGGCTTAGTCCCGTGATTGCTGGTGAAAATGAGCATTCTTCAAGTTTATTGGCCATTTGAACTTCTTTTCTATAAATCGACTTTTTTTTTTAATCATTTGCTGAGTGTTCTATTGGGCCATTTGTCTTTTTCTTATTGATTTGTTAGAATTCTTTATATATTCTGGATGCTTATCCCTTATCTGCGATATAAATTGCAGATATTTTCTCCCCGGAGAGAGCTGTTCCAGCTTGTTTATGGTGTCTGCGGCTGTTTTGAAGTTTTACATTTTAACGGAGCACATCCTCCAATCTCTTCTTTTGCACTGCTTTCCTTGGGTCGCTGTTCTCAGCTGTGACCCTGTGGGTCAGAGTAACAGCAGTCAGGAACATAAGCCTGGGAGGCACCAGTGCCTTGGCTGATTGTGGCTGAGGAGTTCAGCTTCAACTCGAGGGGAAGTGAGTGTGGACGTGGGGGGCGGTGCTAAGAGGGGAAAGGAGGGCATCTCTCTCCCAGTGGGGACATGGGAGTTGTACTTCAGTGCTGGTGAAACCAGGCACACAACTTCTGTCCCACTCCTTCCGGCCTCTCTTATCTCCAGCTGCCTCCTCATAACTCCCATTCCAGTTTCACTGAATTCTTTAAAATAAGGTTTTTAGTGCATTACTGATTTATTTTTGTGTATATATGTGTGAGCATAGACACACCATGGAGCGTGTGTGGAGGTCAGAGGACACCTTAAGGGCTCAGTTCTCCTCCTGTAGCAAGTAAGTCTCTGGACTTGAACCCAGATCGTCAACCTTGGCAGCAAGTGCCTTCACCTGCTGAGCCCCAGTCTCACCGAATTCTTGACCAAACCAAGCGGCTTTTCTCCATTTAGTATGGTTCTCTGGCTTTCAAAAGAGGGGAAAGAAAGAACTGTGGCATTATTCAGAGCCCGGCTCTGAGCTCAGATATTTGCCCGCCCTTTCTCCACCAGGCTGTAGGAACAAAGCACTCCAAAGTCCCAGGGTCTCACAAATGCCAATGTCTGTTTTCCTCTGTGCTGTGTGTTCAGAACTGGCTGTGACTGGCAGCTTAAGCTTTGTTTTTTTTTTTTTTTTTTTTCCAGGATCCATAGCAGAGCTACTATTTTTTCTGGTCTGGAACATGTCGCTTTAGCAGGAAAGAGGACGTGGGAAGCACGCCTGCCCCTGACAGTCCCCACTTAGTGTGACATACCACTTGCACTCACGTTCCATTGGCCCAAAGTGTGCTAAACACTCTCTTAACAGGCCTGGGGTACTAGGGACCGATAGCATCCCCTAGGGGTCTCTGTTCATCGGGCCACTCCCGCCTCCACATGTAGAACATGCGCATCTTCAGGCAGTTCGTGTCCTGCTCAACTGCTAGGTCAAGCACACGCTTCAAGTCCATCACTCTGTACGATGAACAAAATGCCTTTCTCAGAGAAGAGAGGACCTCTGAGGATTTGATTGTGTTCTGTCTCTGTCTCCGCCTGTCTGTCTCTCTCCCTCTTTCTCTCTCTCTCTGTGTATATAGCACACACATGTGTACACATGCATGTGGAGGCCAGCAGTCAGCCTCATGTGGGGATCTTCTGGGGTGGTCCACTTTTCCCTTTGCTGAAGGAGATATTTGAATCATTCAAGTCCAAGCTTGAGAAAGGGGCTAGAGATCATTTGCCCCCCAGAAGAGCATTCCCTGTTTCTAAAACATCAGTCTCTTAGTTTTCCAGGGGACCATGAACGAAAGATTGTCACCTTTGGAGAAGTTCCCCCCTGAGGAAGTACTGTGAAGGGTTTAGGGCAAAGTGAGCCTGTATTAACACAGGGAACGTGGCTAATCCCACAATGCCTGTAGCAGTGCCAGTCCATTGCAGGCGGCAGCTCAAGGAGGCCGCATCATGGAGTCTCCCTTCAGTTAGCCTTCCACTTCCTGTGTATCCTAGCACCAACTCAGATGGGGCAGGAAGGAGTTCGTGTCATCGTCCGAGACTGGCCTCTTGTTGGGCTTGGGGTTCATTCATTAGGCAAAGCCAACTAGCCAGAGAGCTCTGGGAATCTGTCTCTAGCTCAGTTCAAAGTTCTGCAGAGCAAAGTGATGGAGCTGCCACCCACAGCCTGGTACTGTGGTAAAATGAGACAACAAAATTCCCCGGGAGAGACACAGGGAAGCAGCTGCCCAGTTCAGAGACTGCGCATCCCAACAGCTCCCTCTCCTGGGGAAAGCAAGCTTCCCCGAGTCAGTCCCCTTCAATTCCCCCCACCCCACCCAGAGGTGGGCCAAACCTAATATTTCCTATTACTTCCATTTTGTTAAGGCTAAACTATGTGAAAATTCATCTGGGAGCCAAAAATAGTTGAATACTGGAAATTTCCTATTGGAGAATATGACCATTTTGGAAACAGAGTGGATTTCTCAGCCCTTTTTCTATCTATAAAAGACAAGAAGTCCCAGTCTGGAGACATGTCTCAGTCTTTAGAGCATTTCTTGAGACCCTGGTTCTGTTCCCAGCACCCACAGGAAAGCTCACAACCACCTGTAACTTCAGCTCCAGGGGATCTGATGTCCTCTTCTGGTCTTTCTGGGTACTGCATGCATGTGGTCTTCATGCATAAAGCCAGGTCCTTGCAATGCACATTCAATAAAGAAGACAGAGGTCCAAGGGTAGCCTAAGTCTTGAGAAATTACAGTATCTGTTGTATTAGTAGGGGGGTCGTTGTGAACGACAAAACAGTCTCCAGCAGGATCGTTCAGCTCACACTCTTTAATGGTCTCTCTTTCAAGGTTGAGGGGATCACACTCACCGAGGTTGAGTATGCAATCCCCAAATCGCACAGTCAGTATGTTTTCAAGAAGACAAATGTAACCACTTCTGCTTCCTCTTCTAACTGGGATGGGTGTGGGGTTATCACAGGTTATGGAAGGGTTATCACAGGCTATGGTGTGCAGGCGTGGGGGTTATCACAGGTTATGGTGTGCAGGGGTGGGGTTATCACAGGTTATGGTGTGCAGGCTTGGGGGTTATCACAGGCTATGGTGTACAGGCGTAGGGGTCATCACAGGTTATGGATGTGCAGGGGTGGATCTCTTTGACTCTTGGTGAACAGCACCTGAACCTCTTAACAAGTCTTCCCTTAGCTCCTCAGTCCTAGGAGAGGACTTCTGACTGGCCTGTCAGGGGTCATAGGTTACTAGCCGCACTATGATTGGTTCCAGTGGGGTCATATATTCTCTCCTGGTCAAATGGCTCAGGCAGGGGTTATGCAATAAGGAACTGTGGTTTCAGAGGCAGCAGAGTGCTTGGGGAATGGCTTTCGTCCCCCATAAATAACCTAGCATGGAATTATTGAGTTCTAGCTCTGTGCAGGCATAATGTAGCATCAGGAGCTCTGTTACACACAGAGTGCATTTGACCCTCAAAACCCCATTGACATCATCGCTAGCCTCACTGTGAATTAGAGGCTCAGACTAAAGGAGCAGCTCTGTCTCACATCTTAAGCACTCCCCCCCTCACCCCCCCCCCCCGATTAGAGCTCCAGGGGTGCCTTCTCCCAAAGCCTTCAGGGACTTCACTCCCCAGTAACCTCTCTTTGCTGACCTCTCTAAGCTTTGGCCTCCTCCTCTTTCCGAGACTCATGAACCGTCTGTCCCCACACATACATGTGCTCACCTTCATCCTCTTGCTGCATATGTCTCGAGTGCCAGGTTCCACACACCGAGGCCCCACTTCTGTGCACTTTATTGTCCAGCAGGGAAGACAGACATTAAACAGATAATGACACTAATAATTATTTCATTGCAATTGTTAGAAATGTTATGAAGAAGTCCAGGGGGGGCTCTGAGCATTTACGATCGTGAAGTGACTCAGGAGGGTTGGGACAATGCCACCACAAAAGAGGTGTTTAGGTGGAGTTCTGGAAGGGTAGAAACTGACTGGAGGAAGAAAAGATGGCAGGGGTGGAAGACAGCTTAAAGCAATAACAAGATTCCAAGGCTCAGAGAACTTGGTACAGTGAGCCTGAGCGGGGGAGGAAGGGCAAAGAGGGGTTCCACACATCTGGTTCTGTCTTCTAAGCTACTCTGCCAGCATCCATGCTTCCGGCCCAGGCTAAGTCTTGTGGAGGCTCGGCAGGGGCTGGAGCAAGGGGTTGTGGGCATTTGTCTCTGCAGAGCCAGCAGCTGCAAGCAGCTGCTATTCTCTGGCCATTCTCCGGCTCCTGGGTCAGGAGGAGGGAGGCAGCAGAGGACGCGCCTAGCACAGTTTTTATATATGTGCGGCCATAATATTTAAGTGTCTTGGCTGTAAGCCTGAGACTAGGTCCCCCGACAGCCAGGCCTTGCTCTGCGCGCTCTAACAGCTGTCTGTAAAACCCGTTTATGGAACCGCCATAAATTTCCCAGATGCTGCAAACCACAGGGCTGGGGACAAAGAGGGAGGGGGGGGTGCCGGGGAGAAAATGGTGGCCTCAGCATCTCTCCCCGCTTGTCCTCAGGGCCCCCTAGTCTGCCCCCTGCCCACCTGGGGCCATCTTACCCTAAATTCTTTTATTGAAGCTGATCTGAACACTGACCCCGTGGGGCCTGGCTGGGCAATCCAGCTCAGCGCGGATGCAAGCGCTCTCACGATCGAGGCAAAAGGCGCTGTAAATCAGAACTAAGTGTCATGATAGTGATTTGAACTGACACTGTTTTCACCTTGTCCATTTACTGGAAAATATATAACAGGAATAGATTGAGCCTGTCATATTGTACCTGAAAAATACAGCTGTTAGGGGAGGAGAGGCAGGTGGCACCAAGTCAGGGTCCCAGCGGACAGTGGGGTGCTTAGCGATGTGTGTGGGGGACCTTGTCAGCATGCCATTGTGCTGTTTGCCGTGGCTGCAGAGAGTCAGATCCTCTGCTAGGGTCCTCTCAAGGCAGAAACCCCTGGCCAGCGTCCCTGGTAGCCATGTCCCACCTGCCTCTCTCTATTGCTGTGGGAGCCCCCCCTCCCCAGGCCACAGCACAGTGTGTGTGTATTGTTTGGGATGGAATCCAGGGTCTTGAATGTTAGTAGGCAAGTGTTCTACCAGCCTTAAAACAAATAATAAAAAGCCTTTTTATTCAGTATATACATACAGAAAAGCACATGAGTCATAAATACATTCCTTGGTTAATCTTTCCATCCAGCTCCCCCACCCCCTAAAAAAACCCCTGCAGACAGAGAAGCCCTACCTCTATCCCCAGAAACTCCTAATTGCCCTCTCCTACAGGGCAGGGGACCCTACTCTGATGGCTGAAATTGGTTCAGTTTTGTACATGGCATCTGAACAAGGTCATTTTGAAATTCCCACCTGCCGTTTGGGTCCCCAGAGTAAAAAAAGAGCCTCTCTCTTTAACATAGTTCACAGCAGGTGTGGGCTGCTGCTCAGCGGGTAGAGTGCTTGCCTGGCCACAGCTGGGCCCTCTGCAACCTGGGAGAACAATGACAATACCAAGAATAAAGAGGAGGCCTGGGATGATGGCTCAGTTGGTTAAAAAGCTTACCATGAGGAGCAAGCCCCTCCGTCTATGTGTGTGGGTGTAGCTGCACAGGGGGTGGGGGGAGAGTGTGCTGGAGACAGGAGACTCCCTGGGGCTCACTGGCAAGCCAGTTCAGCCAAACTGAAAAGCTCCAGGTTCAGTGAGAGATGCTGTCTCAAAAACTGAGGCTGAGGGAAGCTGAAGAAGCATGTCACAGACATCCGGCCGCCGTATACACACACAACCATGTGCACACACACTTGAACATACTTATGAATATATACACAAAGAGAGAGGGAGAGGGAGGGAGGGAAGGAGGGAGGATGAGCCAGAGGCGATAAAGAGCATACACAACAGGCAAGGTCTCTCTGTCCTCCTCCAGAGGATTCCAGTATGACTCACTCCAGAGGAGATGGGCAGGAAGGATTTGGAGCAGGGTGTAGGATGGTAGGGTGGGACTAGAATCAGAAAGGACCAATCAAGGGGGTCAGGTTGTAGTTCAGGACTGTGGTTGGGAGAGGAGGGTGTGGAGGGTTATGTAGGGGCTCGGGCTCAGAGACAGGGCTGGGTTGAGTATGGTGGTTTAAATATGCATGTACTGCATAGGCTCATCTATAACTATATCTATATCTATATCTATATCTATATCTATATCTATATCTATATCTATATCATCTATATCTAATAGCGGTTGGCCATTAAGGAGTGGTACTACTTAACAGGGATTAGGAGGTGTTACCTTGTTAGAATATGTGTGGCCTTATTGGAGTAGGTGAGGCCTTGTGGGAGAAAGCGTGTCACTGGGGATTATCTTTGACATTTCAAATGCTCACACCATGCCTGGTCTCTCTCTTCTTGCTGCCTATGGATCCAGATGCAGAACTCTCAGTTACCTTCCCCCAGCACCATGTCTGCCTGTGTGCCACCGTGTTCGTAGTGAACTAAGCCTCTGAAATGTAAGCAAGCCCCAATTAAGTACTTTCCTTTATAAGGGTTGCTGGGGTCATGGTGTCTTTCACAGACAGTTGAGGCTCTAGAATAGAGGGGGATCAGGACAGGGTAATAATAAAGGATGGTCCAAGTGGAGCCCTGAGCTGGGGTGGCACAGAGTAGAAACCAGGAGGGAAGATGCAATGGACCCAAACCTTACAGTACCAGAAGGTTGAGGGCCCAAAGCCCTGTCAAGACATGGAGAAAGGATGAATTCTTTGGAGTCAGGGAAAGGCTACTTCCTTTCCCATATGTTCCTCCTTGAAGCCCCTATGTGGGCAGTTACAGAATATTATTTTAACTGGGAAAAGATGTGTCACACTTGCTTATGTTGCAGAATATTAATTTAACTGTGTAAAGGTGTATTAATTTTATTTACCCCATGTTTGTTTAATGATATAAGAATGTGTTTTAATTATGTAAAGATGTCTTGCATCTGTTTCACCTTGCCTGCCTAAGGCACCTGATTGGTCTAATAAAAAGCAGAAAGGCCAATAGCTAGGCAGAAAAGGGATAGGTGGGGCTGCCAGGAAGAGAGGATAGATAGGAGGAGAAACCTAGGCTGGAGAGGGAAAGGAGGAAGAGAGAACAAGGGGCACGCACTCGGCCAGAATCCAGGAAACCATCAGCCAACCAGATGTAGAGACAGCAAGAAAGTAAGAAAAGGTAAAAATCCCCAAGGCAAAAGGTAGATAAAGAGAAACAAGTAAATTTAAGTTAAAGGAGCTAGCCAGAAACAAGCCTAAGCTGGGCTGAACATTAAAAACTAATAATAAGTCTCTGTGTCATGATTTGGGAGCTGGTTGGTGGCCCAAAAGAAAAGGCCTGGTGTAGTGGGTGCTCTGCCTGCCCAGATCCTCCCAGCTCCACAGACCAAGTAGAAAACAGGTGGGTGGCCACAGTGCCACCTGCAGGCAGGCAACCTTCCATCTCACCCTAGAGCCCCAGAGCCCCAGTGCTGGGTGTCCTTCCTCTGAAGTCATCCCGCTGGTTGGACATGAACCCCCTGCCATTTAGGGACACCTTCATGAGCATGTCCTCTCAGAAACAGCTGACCCACCCCTTCCTCCCTTCCTGCACGTGTTCTGTCTGCCCCTCCGACTCTGCCTTTGCTGCCAACCTGTTGGTCTCTGCTCAGAAGGGTGGTGGCCTTCCTTTGCCTTGGTCTTGGCTTTCAATGCTTGGAACTTTAGCCCTTCCCACCTCGGTTTCCCAGCCCTGATTTGTGGTTGGATTGGTTTCTCCCCACAAATCTGTTGGAGCCCACAAGACTCTACAGTAAGAGTACAGCTGACAGATTCATAAAGCAGACCACAGTGGACAACTTACGGGGCACCTGTTCTGCAGAGCTGTGGGTTCACTTGTCTTCTGGAAAAGTCGCTGTTATATCTGTAAAAACCTTGTGAGGCCATGATTCTCCCTCCAAAGGGGGATTCATTCCCAAAACACCTCAGCAGTGTAACTTCTCCTGCATTCCCCCACTCCATGAGGCCTTAGAGCGGCAACATTCACTCTTTGTTCTATCGGTCAAATTTACATAGAGTCAATCCCGCAAAATTCCCTGCTAACAGACCACACAGAAATTTCTACAGAAGTCAGGCACTGAGCAGGAGGGTAGCATGCCCCACCTTTGCTAACAATCAAATCTGGGTGTCCCTAAAGCCGGTTATCACAGAAGAGATTGGATAAGGAGAATGGGTGAATCCAGGATTCAGGGATGTTTAGTAACCTTATCTAACGGTTTGGGATGTCAGGTGCTTCCCCTTGAATTCTGGCTCTTCCCTGGGTGACGTCACCTGTTCTGGAGACTGCTTTGTACCTACCCTTTTTGTGATTTTGATATGCATATTATCATTGTCCTTGCCTATGGAATTTTCCAACTACGTCTGTAGAAACTAGAAACCTCGTGGAGATCACTCCTTATTCTTCTTCTCCGCGCTCCTTCACTTCAATTTTTCCCCTTGCCCAAAACATAAAGAAGATGCAGATGTAATGTACTTGAGTTATTTTTTTACCCTGAGATCCTTGCTTTCCATAGACATCCAATTCTGAGTACCGGGGCTGGTACTCAAGGCCCCCAATACAAATCACTCTGTGAAGGCAGACAGTTACCCAGTTCCTCGGGAAGATGGCCTCATTCCCATGTCATTGCAGGTACCACACCTCTCTTGTGCAGCTCCAGGACCTAACCCAGTGTCTGGCATGGAAGTGCCACTTTACAAACCCCAGTTGAGAGGCTGGATCACAAGAAGCTACAGGGCCAACTTGGAGGTGAGGAAATCTAAGGTAGAATCTTGTCTCACTGAGAACAGCATTGAACTACTCTGGGCCTCACTTGTTGAGTGCGTGAAATGAGACGGCATCGCCTTCCTCCGTGGGGCTTCATGAGGACCAACACGATATGACATCAATGCCAACCTCATGTAGTGATGCTGATTGCTATTCCTATGGCCTCTTACTGTTGAAAACACTGTCGTTCAGTCCTTTCTGCCACTGACTTGCAGCATCTCTGTTCCTCCCCCACAGAACCTTTGAGGTCATAGGCTGACCTGAGCAGCTGTTTTTCAGACCCTCTGGGTGTGTGTTCATGGCCTCCAAAGCTCATGGGAGCTTCACAGTCAAGGCAGACTGTTACCTGCCCTGCCCCTGCCCTTGGGTCTGTTGACTCTCTGTGGCATGGCTGAAAATAACCTGCTCCTTCTTTGTGGGGCTCTTATTTTACTGAGCACCAAACCCCCTTCCCTATGCTGATTTGCAGCTGGATTCAGCCTCAAAGGACCAGCATGCAGCAGGGCTACCTCCCAATGGCTGATGGGAGACTCTGTGGTCCTGATGAAGGGCCTTTATCGACCTCCCTCTGCAGAAGAGGCTGCATTGCTCACAGGCCGGGGGACGGGAGCCCATCTGTCTGGGGCACAGAATGCCAGGAGGCTGGGATTTCTCATCCAAAGGCGACAAGGACTTCACATTGGGAGACATTAGTCTGATGAGTTCCCTGCAAGTGGAGGGACTGTCAGGCATTCATCACAGCCAGCGGGGAGGCAGTGTCAGGCTCTTGGACCAATCCCCCAGGGGTCCATCCTTTCTGGGAACTTCAGAACCTCTCCAGGTCTGAAGACAAGGATGAAAATCATTCTTGGAGTTCAGGACCTCTATGTCATCCCTGGAAGCCTCTCTGCCAGGGCGGGAGCTCTTCATGAGAACTTATGCAAGTGGCTCAACACTCTGAGCCCCAGTTTCTCTGTCTATAAAATGGTGCGGAAAGAGACCTCCTCCTGGGGACTGCAGAGCCAAATAGAGATCCCATACCAGCTGCCCCTCTCCAGACCTAGCATACAGTAGATGCTCTATAAATGCTGGTCCTGGCTCTTGCCCCCACTTCGTCTTCCTCTACCCACTGTCGCCTCTTAGGTGGCCAAGCATGGCTCATCATTCAGCCCCAGAGTGAATCAGGCTACCACCATGCATGCCTGCATGAACAAAGGAGTGGATGGAAGGAATCTAGTTGCTCTCTGTGTGAACATGTATGTACATATATGTGCACATGATCATGTGTGCGGGTGTGAACATTTATGTACATGTATTGCACATGCCCATTGTGCAGGTGTGAACTTGAATGTGGAGGCTTGAGGACAACCCTCTAGTGTTCCCCAGCCACTGTCCACCTCTTTTTTTTTTTAAGCGGGGTCTCTCAGGGACCTGGGGCCTGACAAGTAGATTTTGCTGACTAACCGTGAACCCCATAAATCCACCTGTCTCTACCTCCCCAGCTCAAGGGCCACCAGTGCCTACACCGTGTCTGGCTTCTTAAAGTTGTGTCCTTGGGATTAACCTCATGCTTACAAGCCACCTCCCAGACCATGCTCTTCTCTGGAGGACAGAAAGATTGTGTGGTCCTTGCCGTGTACCAAAATGGTCTTCCCTTTTTGGTCTCAGTCCACTTCTGTCCTTCTGTACTGAAGCGCTAACAGATGGGCTGTAAGGATGGCAAGAGGCATGGTGTCAAATTAGGGTGTCATCTCCCTCCTTAAGATCATTTTATGACATCCTGGTTACCCATGGGGTAAAGTCCCAAATCCTTTTTTGGGTCATCTTACGACCCTCTCTTTAGACTCTCCCAGCCCCCACCTTCCTCTCGCCTGCAGCCTGCCTAGCCTTCCTAAAGCCCTCCATGCCACAGTCTCTCAGGACCCGATTTTCCCACCCCCATCCCACCCTCCATTATGCGGGCCCTTGTCTTCCAGCTCTGGGCTTAGCTCCTGAATAAACAGTTTTCTCTCTTGCGTCTAGGATTTTGATGATCCAGTAGGGACTCTGTGGACCTGCTCCTTCACTTCCTGAGCCAGCACAGAATGTCACCCAAAGGGTCTGTTTGAACAGGATGGCTTTGAGGGGAGAATCCCTTGGGGTACCCCACCTGTGTAGGGATGATGTCCAATCCCATGAAGAACTCATGGGCTTGTCCTGCGGTCCTGTGTAGGCCACAGGGAACTGAGACAACGGATACTATGCCAGCAGTCAGGTTCTGGGATTAGCTCCCTATCTAGGGTCAGTCATCTAGTATGACCTGGGGGCATCGGGCACTAATGGAGCCAGTCTGGGAAACTTTAGCCCCTTCCCTGGTAGCCACAGCCATTTTTCATACCCCCCATCCCTTGCTGACCTTTGTACCTGAGCAAAATGTGCCCCAGTTTCCCCACCTTGTTGACAGCCACTACCTTCCTTCTGTACCTACCTCATAGGGTCCTTCTCTGGCCCCAGTTGAGGAGACAGTGCAGTCTAGGCTGGCAGAGGCCACTGCCTTTGGTATCAGCCCATAGTCCAGAGTCAGGGTGATTGTAGAAGACAGCATGGTGGGGGCAGGGACTGCTGAAGCCAGGCGTGTTTTATGGCTCTGCCCAGACTGTTAATGGCCTCTGTGACATTGTTGCTCCAGCACCAGATGCAGAGTGGTCATCCATCAGGGGGTGCCTCCCCAACAGCCCCCCACCTCCTCTCACTCATCTGTCCTGAGAGGGAATGATACCAGGAGACTTGCCATTCTCCTGGCCAGGGGCTAAAGAGTAGCCAGCATCATCCACTCCAGCCAGGCTCAGCAAGAACATGGAGACTCTAGCCAGAAAATGACCAGTGTGTAAGCGTGTACACACATGTGTGTAGGTGTTCATTCATGCCTGTGCACCTAAATGTCTATCTTTGGATATGTGTATTCATGAGATACACAAAGCATGTTTGTATGTATCATGTGCAAACCTGTGAATATTAGTATGTGAATCCATTTACCTTGTGTGAGTGTTTAAATGTGCTATATGATTATGTGTGTATAGATATGTCCATGTGATTCTGTTTCCCTAACATGATCTTTAGTAAGCCTGCGTGTGTGCCTAGCCGTGTGCCTGCCAGTAGGCATCTAAGCGTGTGTGTCTGTGTCACTGAATGTCTGTGTCACTCATTTAACCAGTACGAATTGCACCTGACCATGCTGGCCTTGTCTTTGGTGGTAAGCTTATGCTATTGAATACTCTGCTTATATTTCATCAGGAGAACAGGCAGGGAAAAAATGGAAAACTAAGTGGGAAGCTGGGGATAGAGTTCAGTTGGTAAAGCACTTGCCATGAAAGCACTGAGGACATAAGCTTGGCCCTCAGAACCCACAATTAAAAAGTTAGGTGTGGCAGCAGATGTCTGTAGTCCCGGGGCTGGGGAGGTGGGTAGCTTCTGTGGCCAGCTTCAAGCAAGAGAGAGACTATGTCTCAAAAAACAACGTGGGGACTGTCTGAAAAATGACCACACACATGCATAACCATGCACACCTGCACATATATGCCCACTGTCATATAAACGAACACATGCAAACAAATTAAGCTGGGCCAAGAGAAAGACTTTGGGTGAGAATGGGGATGGTGTTTTAGCAGAGTGGTCAGAGGGGGCTTCTCGGTGCAGGTGGCTTCCAACAGAAGTACACACACACACACACACACACACACACACACACACAGAGGCTTCTTGGGACTTGGGGTGGAGCTTGGGGGAAGAACTCAGACTGAACAGGAATTGTGGGCAAAACGTGGTGAGAAGGGCAGGAGGCCAGGGTGGGAGGCAGGCAGGGCCAAAGGGTAAAAGGCTTTGGGCAGCTCTGTAGGGCACACACACGACGTGTGTGTGTGGAGGCTAGAGGACAACTTTCAGGAACTGGTTCTCTCCTTCCACCTTGCTGAGGCAGGGCGTCTCCTGTTTCTGTGGCCACCTGTATTTCAGGCGGGCTGAACTTGTAAACTCCTGCCTCCTGTTTCTGTTGCTGCTTCCTGTCTGCCTGTAGGAGCGCTGGAGTCACAGTGTTCATCATAGCATTTGCCTCTTATTTTTTACATGTGTTCTGGGAACAGAAACCATATTATCACGATTACTCCTCAAACATTTTTATCCACTGGGGCATCTCCCCAGCCCTGAAAGCTTTAATTTTTAAAAGAATGTTTTATAGGAAATGTTTAAGTTAATATAATATTTTCAGCACTTGTTAAGATCTCCATTTGAGTCAACTGCTGACATCACAAGGTTTCATCATGGAATATTCCAGACTCTTAGGAACAAAAATGCTCTACAGTCACAGCACCATTGCCACACCCAGAAAGTGACTGCTGACTTGGCAACGTCTGCATTTTCTCCAATATCCCAAGTCTGTCTCGCTGAGATGCACAAGGCTATTGGGTACACACACACACACACACACACACACTAAGTTGGGTCTAGAAAAAGATGATGGGAATGGAATGTTCTTTTAATCAGCGTACTATCAGGTTCTCTAAAGGAAGAGAACAGGCAGGATGAATACACATATTGAAAGGGGAGTTACGATGTCTCAGCAGTCTTACCTGGTGCTAAAGGCCTGGAAGGTTCTCTGAGAGCTGCTGCCTTCAGTCCGTTTGGAATCCTGAAGAAGTCACATTAACAGGGTAGATGGACTTGCCAGCAAGAGTGAGGGCGAGCAGGCAAAGGCCAAGTTTCCTTGTTTTATATCTTTGTATCTGGGCTGCCACCAGAAGGTGCCTCCCAGATTTAAGGTGACTCTTCCTGCTTCAAACAGTCTGATGAAGAAAATCTCTCACGGGAGTGCCCAGAAGCTTGGGGTTCAGTTGATTCCAGATGCAGTGAAGCTGACAACCAAAATTAACCATCACAAAAATGGAAGACATGCCGATTTGGCCAAATTCTTAACAGTTTGAACGTTAGAAAGAATGGCCGTCATGGGTTATAGCATACAGAATTAAAAAGTAATCTATAAATATTCATCGATATTCCCAGAGAGTACAGAGAAAAGTTCTTCACAGATAAATGGACAGTACTGATAGACGAAATGATAAAATTATGAAAATTGCCATTTTGCAGTCATCAAAGCAGTATTTGATTCAAGTAAGGCTCCCTCATGGATGCTAACCTCTTTGAGTGAAATTTTAAGGAACACAATATGGCCACATAATTTTCAAATATACTCAGCAAATTATTTTCCTATTTCAAGAAGGGCTTCTTCTTTCCCAGGGCAGAATTTGGCAGCTGCCTATTAGCTAAGTGATTGAGATGTCAGCGTTGCTGACAGTGGACTACAGGGCACAGTTTGAACATGGCCTCTGCAGGATTGCCCTTGAACTGAACCCGACATCGACGAGCTCAGAAGAATATTGACCTGCTTCCACATTTGGGACTTGATCAATTTGATAAGAGGTGGTGATGGTTATTGAGATGGGGAGAGGAGGAAGAAAAGCAAGCCCCTCACGCTGGCAGGTTGTGTTCTAGGTACCATACAGGTAGCATTGTTGAAGAGGCAGCTTGCTTGATGAATTTTTAAGTGGTGGCCCACAACTGTGGCTAGAGATGGAGAGGGGAGTTTAGGAGTCATCTGTACTGCGTGACCAGGGTGTGTACTGTTATCTCAGGATGTTGGAGAGAAAGAGAGAGAGAGAATATGTATCAAGGCTCAGGCTGTGCTCAATGAGAGTAGGAGCCTGAGAAGAGGGAGGTGTTGAAAATGGAGGCACCAAAAGAAGACCCTGAAGTTAACCAAAGAAAGCACTCAGAGCAGTGGAGTGGCCAGCTAGGATGAAAGCTGTGTAAGGTCAGACCCGATGAGATGGAGAGAAGCCAGCTTCCCCTTCCTCCAGGCAGGGGAAGCTCCAGAAGCTGGGGGTGTTGGCACACTGATGGCAGTGACCCAGGAGAGGGAGAGGTGGTGGCTGGTGGTATCAAGGGAGAATTGCCAGAGCCATAGTCTCCAGCAGGTAACACAGATGCAAGCCAGGCTGCCAGGGGTAGGAAGCAGGTGAGGTGGAACCTCTTCAGCTCTTCAGCCACTTCAGCAGGGGGGAGTCAAAAGTGAGCGGATCTTTCTGTGCGCATGTGTGTCTGGAGTCCTCGGAGCAAAGGATGGGCTGTTCTGTGACTGTCTACATTACAGAGTGGGTAGCATATACAGAGTAGATACACGGGCAGGATAACATTGTTGGCATGAGATTCTATTTCACAGCCTACAATCAAAACATAAGGTTTGCTTGTCTCTGGGATGACCCACTTAGCAGTTTCATGGTTTGAGCTGCAGTTGACTGTGAACTACTGAAACAGTATAAAAGAAGCCCACAGTCTAGGAGGCAGGGGCTGCATTGTGTGTGTGTGTGTGTTAAAATAAGACACCATGTTCTAATGGATGCTAGTAAGTTTTCACTCTGTCCTAAAGACATCGGGTGACTTTGGGGATGGGCATTTTAGAAAGTTCACTGGGGAGAGTGAAGGTTGTCAGTTAGGATGCCAGTTTGGGGGCTCATGCCTCTCCCTCTTCAATAACGTGACCTCCAGCTCTCCAGGGATTAGACAATCAGAGGGTCGAGTTTATCTTCAGTCATTGCAAGTTGTCACATACACACACACACACACCACAACTACCACCACCACCACAACAACAACACAGATTGGGTAACAATCCACAAAAGCCATTTTCTCAAAGCTCTGGGGTGTGTGGGGGTAGGGTCAAAGGTGCCACTGACTGTGTTTCTAAGGAAGGCCTCTCCCTGGGCCATTGGCTGTGTTTCTAGGGAGGACATCTCCCTGAACTGTAGACAACTGCCTTCTGACTGTGTCCTCAGGGCACACAGAGGACTCTAACTTCCTTTAGTTAGACCTGGTGTTGGAGAGATGTCTCAGTGGTTAGGAGCTTATGTTACTCTTTCAGAGGGTCCAGACTTGGTTCCCAGCACCCACATGGTGGCTCAAACATCTGTAACTCCAGTTCTAAATATTCTGACACCCTCTTCTGGAACCCATGGGCATTGCAAACATGTGATCCACAGACATACATGCAGGCATGATATCCACCTGTAGATGGATGTTTCTCTACAACCTGCCAGTTCCCAAATAACCACTCAGAGGCTGAATATGAATTATAAATTCTCAACCAATAGCCCAGGCTTATTACTAGCTAGCTCCTACATTTAAATTAACCCATTTCTATTAATCTATGTATTGCCATATGCCTTGTGGCTTTACCTGTCCTCTGGCATGTCCTGCTTCCTGGGAGGCTGGCTCATGTCTCTCCTGACTCTGCCCTCCTCCTTCCTATCATTCTTAGCTTGGTTTTCCTGCCTAACTTTCTGTCCTGTTTCTGGCCTGTCAGCTTTTTATTAACCAATGAGAGTAATACATATTCATAGTATAAAAAAGGGTTGTTCCACAGCATTTCCTTCTTTTTGTCTAATTAAGAAGGAAGGTTTTAACCTTAACATAATAAAACTATAACAATGAAAACAGTTTTAGAATTCCAGTAGCAATATCTATCCATTTGTATTTGGCAAAATTAGAGAAAATACTTAGTTATCTATCTTATCTTGGTGACTATAAAGTTTTATATCTAATTTACTTTCTGTGATAGCTAAGGAAAACTATAAGTGTAACTATTTAGTCTTCAACTCCATCAAAGAGCCTAAACGGGTGAAATGTTACTTAATGACAGGGCACCAGGCTACCTGGACAGTCACCCAAAGTTTTTCTGTAATGTTGGGGCAGCCAACTCTGGCCTACAGGCCTACCATGTCTGACAGACTTTCCTGTGAAGCAGGGAATTTTGAAGGACTTCCCTACATTATCTTGGCAAAGTTTGGCAGTTACTTTTCTTGAGTCCTGCTGGTCCAGTTTGGATAGTAACTGTCAGCAATTGAGGCAAGGGCAGTTTCTTTGCCCACATGGTTGGCTTTTGTCATAAGGAAAACAAACTCCATGTTAAGTTTCTTCAATGTCTGTCATCTTCTCTGAAGTATGTTGGTGTTGCCAGGAGCAGATGTGTCTCACTGTCATAAAAAGTCTTAGTTCTTAAAACATTTTAAATGTTATATTCTGTAGATCTTTGAAGTGTTTGAAGATTGCCTATCTATCTGAAATGTATCTCTGTATGATCTTAGAAACCTAACATGACTAAAAACTTACTATTATAGATGGCTTTTGGTTTGTATTTTAAAATTATGTATTACATTTTTAATGAGTTACATAAGCACAATATCCTAAACAAGAATAGAAACAACAGAAATAATATCAAATTTCTAACTATCTATCTATCTATCCATACCAATGTAAAATATTTGAGACTAGTAGTTGTTTTTTTTTGTTTACAAGCAGTTTCAATAATCTACCCTTTTATCCTATTTCTAAATCCCATTTTTTTCACTTTAGAACAAGATCCTTGAATCTAATTTCCTTAATTCAGCCTTATACTGACCATTACCAGTAACAACTTATGCCCAACACCCTTAAATGATAATAAATATCCACAACCCATTTTTTTAAATGAATGTGGGTATAATTCTCTAGACTGCTTCCTGTTGATTAGGGGTGCTGGTAATCTTTGAGGTACTGTGAGAAAGTTTAGGATAATGGTTAAGTCTTGACTGGAGTAGTCTGTGAGGCTGGATCACCTCAGCCAGCAGCCTTGAAGCTGTTCTGGATGCATAACTTAGAGAAAACTGCAACAGAAGCACTCTGAAAAGTTGGATCATCTAGTCTACTTGTTCCCATCAGAGATTTTTTCATGGTGTCTTCCTCAATCAAAACTGACTTTTTTTTTTTAAACCCAGAATGAATCCAGAGCTTCTCATTCTCTGTGGAAACAAAAGCAGAACCTCTTTCCCAAAGCTGTAGTAACGAGGAGTGGCAGGCTGTGTCCTGCAACCCGGCTAGCTTAACCCCCGAAATAACCACGTGGAAATTGTATTATTTACACACTGCCTGGCCCATTAGTTCTAATCTCTTATTTGCTAACTCTCATATCTTTATTTAACCCATTTTTATTTATTTATTTATTTATTTATTTATTTATTTATTTATTTTTTGGATTTTCGAGACAGGGTTTCTCCGTAGCTTTTGGTTCCTGTCCTGGAACTAGCTCTTGTAGACCAGGCTGGACTCGAACTCACAGAGATCCACCTGCCTCTGCCTCCCGAGTGCTGGGATTAAAGGTGTGCGCCACCACCGCCCGGCTCAACCCATTTTTAATAATCTGTATCGCCACTTGACTGTGGCTTACCAGCATGAGTCTAACCAGCGTCCATCTCAGAGAGGAGAGCCATGGCATCTGCCACACTGCCTTCTTCCTCCCAGAATTCTGTTCTGTCTACTCCACCCACCTAAGGGCTGCCCTATCAAAAGGCCAAGGCAGCTTCTTTATTCAACCAATGAAATCAACACAAATGCAGAAGGACCTCCTACACCACAAAGTAATATATCATTTGACTTAATTTTGAAGTCAAGACATTTTCAAAATATATAGGTTGGTTTAATCTATCAGTTTTCATAGTCCAGTCTCTTTTATAGCAGTTATTTGTTCATTAACAGTCAAAAAATCTAAAGACAGCACAGCATACAGTATCTAGAGTCTCTGGGTATTTTCCATCTTTAGGTGGCTTATTATATTTTTATTACTCTATTCCTTTTAAAGGACCTTATTTTATTTTTAAACTATTTTTAAACCTAAGACTATATATATGTATATATATACATATATATATATGTATATATATATATATATATCTCTCTCTCCCAAGCTTACACATATTTTTTAAACATACTGTGACCTATTTGGAGGCTCTTTTTGTCTAAATCTGTCCTTACTGCATATCTGTAACTGTTTCTGTTTATATGAGCAAAAAACCTGCTATGTAACTTTGGTCATGGTGTGCTGGTGCTGGCTCCCCCGCCCCCCCCCCCCCGGTTCCCTGAGAGTCTAGTCTCATGGTGGAGGTATATACTGCCAGCTCTGAAAGCCATGTTTACTGCTCCAACTCTGGGAAGTTTCTAGGTCATGCTGCCACCAAGAAGAATGCTACTGGTTGCTCATAAACACCACATACATGTTTGGTAGTAGGACTTCTTAAAAGAGCTGCCCATTTTTGCTGTTAGCACCAAATGAGAAAGTCATCTCTTAAAGGAGCCATACATCTGTTCACCATGAACAAACACAGCACACCCAAGAAAATGCAGCAACCAAGAAGCCAAGCTTGACTCTATTCTTGTGTGTCTAGAATCCTCTGTTAAGTTTTATTAGGTTTTATGTGAAAATTTTGGCCACACATTAGAATGCCATATGTAGAAAGAGTTTTCTCCCACCTATTAGTTCCTAACTAACCACTCGGAGGCTGAATATGAATTATAAATTCTTGACAGATAGCTAAGACTTATTACGAACTAGCTCTTATGGTGTGGGAAATCCTTCCGTATATGTGTTGCTTTTATTGGTTAATGAATAAAGAAGCTGCCTTGGCCTATGAAGGGGCAAAGTAGAGGTAGGCGGGGGGGGGAGTGGACACACTAAACTTAATGCTTGGAGAAAGAAGGTGGAGTTGCAGGACACCATGTAGCCCTGCTGGAGACAACTACTACACAGAACTTTACCCGATAAACCATAGCCATGTGGTGATACACAGATTAATGGACATAGGCTAGTTTAAGATATAAGAGTTAGCTTAAGTGACTGGCCAAGCAGTGATTTAAATATAGTTTCTGTGTGATTATTTTAGGTCTGAGCAGCCAGGAACGAACCAGCAGCCTCCAACAACACTCTGACATTTGAATTAACCCATTTCTATTAATCTATGTATTGCCACAAGCCTTGTGGCCTTACCTGTCCTCTGGCATGACTTGCTTCCTGGGAGGCTGGCTCATATCTCTCCTGACTCTGCCCTCCTCCTTCCCATGTTTCTTAGTTTGGTTTTCCTGCCTAACTTCCTGCCCAGCTACTGGCCTGTCACTTTTTATTAATGGATGAGTGTAATACATATTCATAGTGTAGAAAAGGGTTGTTCCACAGCACCCACCCATAAACACAATTAGAAACCACTAATCAGGAAGCCCCACTCTCATGAGCTCATCTAACTCTAAAGGCCACTTTCCAAGTACATTGGGGGTCGGGGCTTCAGAATACAAACAGAGGTCACAATTGTGCCTGTGATCATCTCTATGGTGTGTGGGTGGGTCCAAGCACCTGGCTGTCTGGATGCCCTTATACCAGACTGCTCTAGGCTGTGGAGTGTATGCCCAGTACTCAGAAGCTGGAGTGGAATCTCCTGTGTGGATCCTTCATGCTGGGAGACAATTCCTCATGAACTGAGTGGAGGTTCCAGGTCCAGGGTCACCAGGCACCTGGGTCTGTGATTCACAGCAGGAAAGATGGGACAGAGGAGGGGACAGGTTGGACACGCCTCCAAGGACACCACCGTAATGTGCCTGTCTTCCTTCTTTCATTTAGATTTCTTTCTTTCTTTGTTTCTTTTTTTTTTAACTCTAGTAAGGTATGGCCAACATCAAAAGGTACATTCTTACCATCTACCCATCTACAACTGGACTAGGTTGGGGTTGAGCATATGCTCAGGACAGCGTCACCACCATCAAAGCTGCAGCCTATCACCCTCAAAGAGCTGGGGGTGTAGATCAGGGTGGATCACTGCCTGAGCATGAGGCCCCAAGTTTGAGCCCAGGACTGCAAGAAGGCATACCTGTCTCCTCTAAGCAAGAAAGGAGCATTTCTGGACTAAAGGAAGATATTGCGTGGGAGTCGTGGAGCTGAGAGCTCCTGCTGCTCTCCCGGAGGACCTGGGTGTTTTGTGTCTCGCAACATGGCAATGCACAACTACGTGTAACTTCATTTCCAGGAAATCTGGTGCTTTCTTCCGGCTTCTGCAGGCACCAGGCACACATGTGGCACACAGGCAAACACTCATAAGTGTAAAATAAAAATAAACAAATATAATAAATATGTGTGTGTGTAATTTGTGGTGGTTTGAAAGAAAAACGGCCCCCATAGGTTCTAGTTTTTGAATGTTTGGTTCCAGGTTGGGGGTGCTGTTTGGACTGGGGATGTTGTAGGCCCTCAAGGAGGCTCAGCTTTGCTGAAGGAATCACGTCACTGGGGGCAGACGTTGAGTTCTTATAGCCCCACACCACTTCCTGTTCAAGCTTGGCTTCCTGTGCGTGGGTACAGTGTGATCTCTCAGTTTCCCACCTCAGCCACCTGTTGCCAGCCACGCCTCCCCATCCATGAAGGAGTCTCCGTCAGGAGCTGCAATCCCCGACAAACTCTTCTTCTGCAAGGGGCGCTGGTCATGGTGTTTATCACAGCAACAGAAAGTGACACACACACACACACACAAATACCTGTGCTTACATTACATAATGTGTTACAGATGTGCCTATTTACATACATACTCAGAGTTCACTCATTAGAATAGAACCCCCGGGTGACAGAAATAGGAGTTGTACCATAATTTTTGCCTTTTACCTTTTATATACTTTTGTAGTTAATAATATTTCCTCATGATAAAAATAGTGTTTGTGGTACTGGAGAGATGGCTCAGTGGTGAGGAGCACTGGCTGCTATTCTAGAGGACCTGGATTCAGTTCCTAGCACCCACGTGGCCGCCCTTCCGTAACTCCAGTGCCAGGGGCTCTGAGGCCCTCGTACGCCTACTTGGGCAGCAGATACACATGTGGTACACAAGCATACATGCAAGAAAATCATTCATATACATAAGACAATAATTAAAAATACTGGTTGTTCTATTTATGTGATTTACTCTCAAAATCAATGTCAATAACCTGGTGTGTGTCCTTCCCCCCACTTCACACGCCTGTACATCACACACACACACACACACAGAACTTGCTGGTGTTTCCTTCTCCACACTTCACACACCTGTACATCACACACACACACACACACACACACATACACACACACACACACAAGGCTAGCTGGTCCTTATTGAACAAAATAAATCCCATTACATTCCTGGCAGACTTTTCTCAATTAGCAGTACATGGTGGAAACCTATCCAAGCAAACTTATTGTTTTATTCTTCTTTTAAGTCTTATTTTTTTTCTGTGATGTAAACCTGCCATGTTTTAAACATTCTCCTATAGATGAATTCTCTCTAGCTCTTCAGCAGCAGTAAAAACTGCTATATTAAATATCTTGATCTATGCCCACGTCTGAGAGCTTTGTTTATTTCTTTGGGAGATTCATATAAGCAGGGCTATTGTTTGAAGAAATATATACATATATACACATGTATTGTTTATCTATACATATATACATGTGTGTACATACATGTGTATGTGTATTTTTAAAATAGATTTTTCCACATTACTTTCCAAAAACAAGCAGAATTAATTTTATATTTGTCATCAGTTATCCTTAAAAATCTACCTTTTCTTCCGTTCTCTCCAGGAGAAGGTGTGAACATCCTTGAACCCTTGCCAATAGTATGGGTGAGAAGCGCTACCATGCTGTTATTTTAATTTGCATTTCCCTGAGTGGAGAAGCCCCAGCCATATGTTTATTGGCCATTGGGGTTTACTCTTCTCCGAGCCTATTCATGTCCTGGGAACAGTTTTCTGTCCGATGCTTTGTCTTTTTCTTAACGATTTGCAGGAGCTGGAAATTAACCCTTTGTCTGTCACAGGCACTGAGAATTCGTTTGCCTCCAATTTGATGCATGCTTTTTAATGCTGCTTATTAAAATCTACAAGTGTTTAGATTTTATCTAGTGATGGGCGTAGTGAGATGACAAAGGGGTTGAGCAGCTTGCTAGCAAGTTTGACGGCCTGAGATTGGTCCCCAGGACCCACATGGTGGAAGCAGATGACCAACTTCCAAAAGTTCTCTCCCCTCCATACATGCGAAGCGACACACATGAATGAATGAATGAATAAGTGAATAAGTGAATGAATGAAGGAATTTTAAAATTAAGTTTTATGTAGTACTTTCCCTTCCAATAACAACACAGTGCCCCATCAAGGACTGTTGTCCTAGATCACGATGCTAGAACCTGAACAAAACCTCCCAAAGCGGCAGAAATTAGAGACCAGCCCTGGTAAGAAGTGAAATTTGTGGTGTGAGGCTCTCATTTGTACACGTCTGTGTTCTGGGCAGGCCCCATGTGGGTCTCATGAGCTAAAACATGGATGGAAATCAGTGTTGCGGTTCCTCCAGGTCGGAATGGGATCTTCCACAGAAGCTGGAAAGTCAAGGGTGTGGGAACCCCAGGAAGGGAGTGCCATGCAATGGAATGCCAGAATCCGTTTAGAAATTCCACCCAAGCCTCAGACTGTTTCTGAACAATGAATTTACTTAAGAATTAAGCAATATAATATTTTTAAATCTTATATTTTTATGCTAAAATAAAACATATGTTTCAGAACAGAAAAAAATTGCCAACAGTGTCCTGGTCATATTCCAAAATTATTAGACATATGATGATATGAACTAATATTCAATAGGAAAGATTATCAGTGGAGACCAACCTCAAGGTGACCTACAGCTTGGAATAAAGATAAAAGTATTTTAAGGTTGTTGTTATAGATCTGCTCAAGGACATGAAGGGAAGTATTGAATGATTAAGAAGAAAACATAAGAAAATATATACAAAATGTCATAGCTGTCTTCATTTGTCAACATGTTACATACCTCAGCTGGAAAAGGGAACCTCAACTGAAGAACTGCCCAGAATAGACTGTTCTGTAGCCACGTCTGTGAAGTGTTTTATTAATTGTTAATTTGTTGTGGAATATTATTTTAATAAAGGTGTGTTACTTTTGTTTATGCTGCATTTGTTTACCTAGGTAAATATATGTTGCTGTTTTACCTTGCCTGCCTAAGGCACCTGATTTGTCTAGTAAAGCACTGAATGACCAATAGCAAGGCAGTAGAGGGACAGGTGGGATGGATGGGCAGAGAGAATAAACAGGAGAAATCTAGGTCCAAGAGAGAAAGAGGGAGACATCAGCCAGCCAGACATGGAGGACACAGGAAAGTAGGACATACAGAATGAAAGAAAGGTAAAAAGCCCCAAGGCAAACTGTAGATGAAGATAAACAGATTAAATTAAATTAAATTATGAGAGCTAGTGGAACAAGCATAGGTTAAGGCCAAGCATTCATAATTAATAATGTTTCCATGTCATGATTTGGGGGCTGGCAGTCTGAAAAACCCTGTTATATTAATTAGTATAGGAAGGCTTAGTCCACTGTGGGTGGTCCCATCCATAGGTAGGTGGGCTACATATAAAGGGAAGCTGAGCATGTCAGAGGGAGCAAGCCAGTAAGTAGCGGTCCTTCATGGTCTCTTGTAGATGGAGACTGCACATTTGTTCCCGGGTGCTCAGACCCAAAATAATTAACATAGAAACTATATTTTTTTAAAACAGTTTGACCAATAGCTTAAGTATATTTCTAGCTAGCTCTTATATCTTAAATTAACCCATTTCCATTATTTTATATTTTACCATAAGGCTCGTGGTTTACCAGTAAACTGGGGTGTCTGTCTCTTTCTGTGGCAGTTACATGGCATCTCCCTGACTCTGCCTACTCTCTCTCTACATATCTGTTTGGATTTCCTGCCTGGCTTTACTCTGTTAAGCCATTGACTGAAAGCAACTTTATTCATTAAGCAATAAAAGCAGGACATATACAGAAGGACCTCCCACACCATTTCCCCTTTTCTGTCCAAATAAAAAGGAAGGTTTTAACTTTAACATAGTAAAATTACATATAAGAAAACAGGTATCAAGTAAGAATTACTGTTACAATATTTATACTTTATCTTTTATCAAACTACAACTCTCTATGCCCGAACTCCATCAAAGACTCCAGAAGGCTATAATATTACCTAAGTAAGCAGGAAGTGCATTGTAAACAACTTCTAAAACTCTAGAATTGACAGAGACATCTTGCTGCCTGGATGGATATATAATGTTAGATTAGCTTAGCAGCCTGTACAATGAAATGCCTCTCTGTACTTAGCTCATTCACAGTCAAAAAATTCAAAGAAAACACAATAAATATACATAATCCAGATTTTCTGCATATATTCCATCTTTACATGGCTTTCCCCCCTTATTCCTTTAATCTATTACTGTCTGTACTCTGTCTCAATTAAAGACTTTGTTTTATTTTTTAAAAACTATTTACTTCCTTTTATAACTGTCTGTATTCATTTTCTTATCTCTCTCAAGCCTATGCATATTTATCCAAAACTCTGACCCAATTAGAGCTCTTGTCCATTCGTATGTCTTTACCGTATCTGTAATTATTTTCTGACCAGGAGCACTTTTTTTTAATGCTAAGTGGGCATGGCTAGGACCAACTCTATGGCACTGCCTGTTGGCTCCGCCCAGTCCAACATTGTGGAGGCATGTTCACTGTCTCTGAGAGCCGTGCACATTGCCCCAGCTCCAGGGTCACAGTGAGTCTGTGCACCATTAAGCAATTTGTAACATATTGCTCACATACCCCATTTAAGTGCTCGGCCTCCTGAAAGGGCCAGAGCTGTTCATGCAACTAGAACAAATTAGAAAGCTGCCATTTCAAAACTGTGGGGTTTTTTTTTTGTTTTGTTTTTGTTTTTGTTTTTGCTTTTTTTTTTTTTTTTTTTTGCTACTACTGCTGAATCAGGAAGACCTCTCTTAAAGAGTCCATCTGGAAAAAAAAATGTGGCTAAACATTTTTTCTGTGTCTAGAATTCCTTTTCAAGCTCTCTCAGGTTTTATGTGGATTTAGCTGGCACATGTTGGTGTACCCATCTGTAGGCAGAGGCTGATAAGCCATGGGCATGGTCTCAGCTACTTTCCTCCTGACCCTAAGTGGGCACACGAGCAGCTGGACCCAAAGCAGGAGACAGGCATCAGCCCCAAATGTTTCAGACCACGTTGGGCGCCATTCTGTAGATGGAGACTGCTTGTTCATTCATGGCTGCTCAGACCCAAAATAATTACACAGAACTATATTATTTAAGACACTGTTTGGCTAATAGTTTAAGCATATTTCTAGCTAGCTCTTATATCTTAAATTAACCCATTTCCATTATTTTATATTTTACCACAAGGCTCGTGGTTTACTGGCAAAGTTCTCGTTTATCTGTCTCTTTTGGAAGTGTCTTCCTGACTCTGCCTACTCTCTCTCACCATCTCTGTTTGGATTTCCAGCCTGGCTTTACTCTGTTAAGCCATTGACCGAAAGCAGCTTTATTCATTAACTAATAAAAAGCAACACATATACAGAAGGACCTCCCACAGCAATCTCTGCTTCAGTGCCTGTCTCCAATTCCTGCCTGTGTCACTTCTGTTTGGGTTTAAGTGTGTGCTATGAGGTAGAGATCCAATCCCATTTTCTTACAAAAAGATAGCTGACTTTTTCATTTTTTTTCTCAGTTGGTTTTTGACAATTTCATGCACGTGTATAATGTATTCTGATGGTGCTCTTCCTCATATCCTCTCCTCTCTCTTCCATTCCCATCCCCACCACATTTCCCAGCTTCACGACTTTGACTTTGTTTTGTGACCCGCTCAGTTTAATCAGGGCCATTTCCATGAGCATTGGATGCGAGTTATCCATTAAACATGGTGGGGTCCTCAGTGGATAAGCAGCTGAAAGCAATGACTCCCCCTCACCAGTCTCTCCCTAGTAAGCAGTCCAGCCGTGAGGGGCAGGGCGTCATGAGCTCCTCCTGCACCCCTGCTTGACTGCTGACAGGGAGACCTTCAGGCACCCACAGCTGCTGTGTGTTCCCAGAGCTTGGCATTTCACAGCCATTCTTCCTGGCATTTGGCTTTTATATTCTTTCCACCCTGTCTCCTGAAGTGTTCCTTGAGTCTTGAAGGGGACAGTATAAACACTTTGTTGAGGGATAGGTACTCATCTGACATTTATTCTGAGATAGCTGCTTTTTACTAGCGTAATTTGTTAATTAGCTTATTTTCTTATGAAGATAAAAAACTATCTGTGTATTGAACTATGATATATGTCTGGGTGCATACGTGTGTGTGTGTGTGTGTTTCCGGTGGTCACTTAATTTTGTTTGGAAGTTTTCTAAAATCCAATAAATCTCTGCTAATACTGTATTGTGTTTTCGGGGCTTGAAAGTATATTGTAGAAGACAGAGAGATGGTTAAATGCACTCAGTGCTTTTGCAGAAGATGGGGGTTTAGTTCCCAGCACATGGTGACTCACAACTGCTTTTAATTCCAGCTTCAGGTAACAGTCTCTGACCTCCATGGGCACTGCACACACCTGGTGCACTCACATACAGGGAAAGCTCATACACCCAACATAAAAGTAAATTAACCTTAAAAAAAGAAATTCTACTCCTGCATTTAAAAAAAAGAATCATTTTAATGTGTGTTAGGCAAAGTGAAACCATTAAAAGCACCTCTCTGTATTCACATTCCTTTAAATGCATATTCTTGGCAATTCTTATACATTTATTTACTTACAATAACTCCATGATCACTTGATCTAACTAAAAATGTTAGACATGCAAGTAATTCCAGTGCTTGAGAGGTTGTAGCTAGAGGCTTACAAGTTAAGGCCAGCCTGAACTACACAGAGACCTGATGTGGGAAGTCTTTATGTATATGTGTTGTTTTTATTGGTTAATGAATAAAGAAGCTCCTTGGCCTATGACAGGGCAGAATAGAGCTAGGTGGGAAAACTAAACTGAATGCTGGGAGAAAGAAGATTGGAGTCATGAGAAGCCATGTAGCCACTGGAAGAGACAGACGCTGAAACTTTGCCCAGTAATCCACAACCTTGTGGATATACGCAGATTAATAGAAATGGGTTAATTTAAGATATAAGAACTAGATAGTAATATGCTTAAGTGATTGGCCAAACAGTGAGTTAATTAATATAGTTTCTGAGTGATTATTTCAGGTCTGGGCAGCTGGGAAATGAACAAGCAGCCTCCACCTACAAAGACCCTGTCTTAAAAGGTCAAAAGCAGGGAAGGGAGAGAGAGGGGAGGCACTGTAGTTGGAATTACACTAAATTTATATTTATGTTGTGTTGGGAGCATTGACTTCTCTTCATGAGGTGTGTGTGTGTGTGTGTGTACATTCATGTACACATGGATACCAGAGAGTGACTTCAAATGTCATTCCTCAGGAGCCATTTACCTAGAATTTTTTGAGTCTGTCACTGTCCTGGAACTCACCAAGCAGGGTAGGCTTACACAACCTGGGGACCCACCTGTCTCTGCTTCCCTGGAGCTAAGACGGCAAGCTGACACCACCACACCTGATTCTTCCAAGCAGCTTCCAGAGTTTGAACTCAGTGCTCAGGCTGTGCTCGCCCGACTGTGCCCTCTCCCCAGCTCAGAACTGAGAGGTGTGTACAGCAAGGACCCATCCAGATGTATGGTATATATTTCCAATTTCTTCACGTTTTATATTTAAAGACTTGAATCTATTTTCACAACTCAATGAGAATTGAGGTGAAGTTGAGAATATTTTGTGCATTTCTGTATTCTAGCATTTGTTGGAATAATTTAACACAATTCTTCCCTCAACCTAAGTAATCTGTGTCTTGTGCTTGGTGGCAGTTTCATGCTAGTTCATGTCATTGTCAGTATCCTTTGTTGAAATATCTTACTTCAAAAAAGTGAAAGTCGGGCATGATGACACACATCTTTAGTCCAGCACTGGGAACTAGAGGTAGGTGAATTTCTGTAAGTTTGAGATCAGTTAGGGATACTTTTTATTTTAAAGGTCAAAAAGGCTAATTTATGCACATCTAAAGTTTATCAGACAATCCAGAAATCTATAAAGAATACAATAAACAATTCCTGAAATTCTCTACCACTTTTTGTGTATTTAATAACAGAATATATCCCCATTTTCTGTGTACACAAGCATGCACTCAAATCTACACAATGCGTACTTTGTACACATAAATTTATGTGCACTTTCATCATGTAATGTACATACCTCAGATATTTATATTATCTTACATATATACATACATGCATACACACCCAGATGGGCTGACACTAATAAGAATGGACTTTTAACTATATCATGAGCATCTTTTTTCTTAATACACATCACATTTTTAAAAATATGTATAGATTCCTTTGTAGAGGTGCAAAGAATTTACTTAACCAATCCACTTTTTGTTTGTTCTGAGACAGGGTATCTCTACATATTTCTGGCGTCCTGGAACTTGTTAAGTACAACATGGTGGCCTTGATTTTGATGTGATTGATTCTATTTTATGAGTACCAGGACTACAGGCACATGCCACCACGGTCCGCCTACGTCACTTGTTAAATGTACATGCACACATCTCTCCTGCTCCCCATCAGCTATTTACTCTCTTCCTATAATCTTGGAACACAAATTCTTCATTTAAATGTTTCGTGTTCTGTACTTAGCCTGGTGTGATCTGTTCAAGACACATTGGCCTAGCATCAGCTCCGTGATGACCTCCTGTCTAATGCTTTGTTCTTTGGTTGTTCAATTCCTGGTCAGCTGGGATGGATGTGGTGTGAGCTGGGAATCAAGAAACTCTTGTTTCACATGGACATCCGGTTGACCCAGCACCAGTTCCAGAGGACCTGATTTTGGTTCCCAGCACCATGTCAGGTGGCTCACAACCACATCTGACTCCAGCTCCAGGGGATCTGGTATCTTTTTATTGTCTCCACAGGTATCCCCTTTATTCATGGTACACACACACACAGCCATAGCCAGCCAGCCAGCCACAGACACACATGCACATAGACACATACAGATGACAGAGACAGACACACAGACAGGCAGACACACACAGAGATATATACACAGACATACACAAAGACACAGGCACACACAGAGACCCTTAGACAGCCACTCACACACAGATACATATGCATACAGGCATACACAGATGACAGACACACACAGATGACAGAAACATAGGCAGACACAAAGATAAAGACACACACAGAGACACCCAGAGAGACCCTCAGACAGACATACAGACACGGAGACATGCACACAGACAGATAACACACACACAGACAGATAGATACACAAACAGACAGACACACACAGAGACCCTCAGACAGACGGACACATACACGAAGACACTGACACACAAAGATAGACAGATATACACGCACAGACATACGTGTACACACACAGACAGACACACATGTGCACACACACACACTTTTTCACTGGCTGTGCTGCTCTTGTTATAGGCGAGAACATGAACTGGGAAGGTCGAAGCTTGCCTTGCACGCACACAACCCTAGGTTCAATCCCCAGCACTACAGAGTGGAAACAAAACGAAACTCTGTCCAAAGCATCAACACAACAGAGCTAGTGAGGCAGTTCCTGGGGACGCTCAATCTCCACACCCATACACAAAGCCAGGCGCGGTGGCACACAATCTCAATCCCAGCATTGAGAAGGCAGAACCTTAGGGCTCCCTGGCCAAGCAGCCTAGCCTAATCAGGGAGCTCTAGGTGCCCGAAAGAGATCCTCTCAAAACGGTGCTGTGGCTAACTCCTGAGGAACACACCAGAGTTGAACGCTGTCCCTGCCCCCACACCCCGTGAGCGGGTCTGCTCCCAGACGTCCCCCGGCCCACTGGCTGGGTTGTCCTTGTGGCCAAACTGCTCTCACTGCTGTAGCATTGGTACAACTCTTGCTGTTCGAGTTTTATCCCTCTTCTTCACATCCTCCTCCATTCTCGGTCGCTGGCCTCCTGCTGGACTTCTGTGTCTGGGGTGCGCTTTCCAACCACAGGGCCTTTGCGAGTGTCCCCTCCACTGAGACCCCCTGACTTTCTCACTTCTTATGCTTCGTGGTTCACCTCCGTGGTCACTTCCTCAGAGAAGCCTCCCAGACCTTCCTGGCTAATGGCTCCGGGGAAGCACGCCACACTAGCCACCTTCCATCTGCAACATGGCTTACAATCGATTTTGCATTTAGCCCTGTGAGTATTTGATCACATCTCATCTACTGGGCTCCACGAGGGGGAGGGCCATGGTGGTGTCCTTTATTGATGTAATCCCAGAGCTGAGCACAACCAGACACACCATCCAAGTCTTTGCATAAGAGAAGAAAAGGGTCCCTTGTTTATGGTGATCCACGTATACCTGTCCATGTGTGCCTCTGCTTGCTTGAGTCTGAGCAGAACTTTCAGTGTGCTATTCTGGTGGGAATGGCAGCGCACCACCCTTGTGTCAGGAGCCCGGCAGAGACAGGCCTTGCTCTACCTCCCATCCCCCTGCACCACGCATACCTGCTGCCCTTCCCTCTCTGAGTGCCGGGGAAGATGCAGGCCTCCAGCTGCCTCTGCTCGGCTGCCCTTGTGCAGTTGTCTGCCAGTTGTGCCCGCCGATTACTGTGAATGCCACCATCTGGTACGCCACGTGGACATCATAATCTTTTCTTAATTACATTAGCAGCGCAATCAGTTACTGCATTACAAGGCCGGCGATGAGCTTTTAAATCTTGGTGGAAATCATAAATAATTGCACTAAGTACCAGGCGCCAGATGTGTGTGCCAACTTTGGTTGCACTAGATAAATAGTAACCTTACCAGAGTGTTAGACAGCAGGCGGTCCGGCCGGCCACAGGGCCACACCACACCTGGGCCTCCACTGCAGGAAGGCACCACTCACTCAAAGACATGCTGTGGAAGGAGGCAGAAGCCCTGGAAGGGTGTGGGTGCCAGCGAGAGAAGCTGGTTCTTAGGGCCAGAGCCAGGCTGTGTGAGGATACAATGTTGAGAAAGACAAAGAGAAAATGAAGAGGGTGGATTAAGAGGGAGGTGGGAGGAATGGAGGGAAAGCTGAGGGAGGGAGGGAGGGAGGGAGGGAGGGAGGGAGGGAGGGAGGGAGGGAGGGAGGGAGGGAGAACGGGAGGAGAAGGAATGGCCACAAGCATCACCGAATGAAAGGCAGCTTGAGTGTGGCAGGGCCACGTAAACACAGCCTCAGAAACCCTAGGGGAGCAGGAGGCTGGGGGACACAGGGAGGCCTTGTTTCAGCTGGACTCCTGGCAGGCAGCTGGCAGGGACCCCAGCACCAGCTCAACTGCTGGGACAAGAGCCATGTGACCAGTGTGTGTGTGTGTGTGTGAAGCTGTGGCTATGCCCAATGGATTTCCGATAGAAGGGTTCTCTCCTTTTCTCTCCTTGAGTCTAAGAGGGAGGGAGGTGTCATGGAAGGCCCAGAAGTGACAGTTTCCTTTTGCAAAGGTCATGGCAGCAGCTTCTAGTGATGGGAGGAAGCTCAGGGATAGGGGAAGTCTTTTGAGGGGGAGTGTGTGTGTGTGTGTGTGTGTATCTAAGACAACCTGATAAGTTGGTGATCCAGGTCAAGCATTCCAGAGGATAAAAATGGCATGTGGGAATGCATAGACATAGAGAAACAGGGAAAGAGAGAGACACAGAGAGAGACACAGAGAGTGGGGAAAGATGATGGATGATGGATGGATGGATGGATGTAGCTGATTGAAGGTGTGTCCTCTCACTTGTGACATGTCACCCCGATGGACTTTAACAGAGCTTAAAAATGCATAAGCCAGGAGAAAAGAACAGGAGGGGTGGCCCAGAGGACCAGATGTGATCCCCATGCTGGAAGCAGGTGCAGGATGGCACCTGGTTTGCAGGGCACACAAAGCTGGGTCCTCAGCCTGTGCAGGAAAGTAGCCAGCCCCATGCAGCTGGAGGAGGCCCAGGGAAGGGGCTGTGTATGGTCAGAGGGGTGGAGGGACTAATGGGGGAGACAGGAGACAGCTTTCCGCAACCAGGGGCCATTCACACTTTACCAAGGCAGTGCATCTGATGGGGGGCTGACAGAGCCTCTGGCTTGGTATGTCAACCGAGGAAAAGAAGCGACCTGGATGACCCTGGGACATCTCACTGTGAGCGCTACAGTACGAGAGGCCTGTCTTTCTCCCCCACATGGCTCAGAGCACACGGCTCATGGCCCACATGGCTCCCAGCACACACGGCTCCCAGCGCTTGCTCGTAGACTGAGCACAGTGCCCACATCCTTCTTACTCCAGGACAGCATGTAGGGAACCATGTTCTGAAAAAGCCACTTGCAGAGATGATTGCAACACCCTCCGCTGACAGGACCCGTTTGCTGATTCCTCTTTGGGTGCTCCCAGAGCATCCTATATCCACAGCATCAGGCCACACTCTTGAATGTGAGTGACAGCACTGTCAGGTATTGTGAGAAACTGTATGATGAAAGACAGAGATCAAGCATTTAGGTAAATATAAAAAGGCAGCAGGGAGGAGAAAGAGATGAGACCAACATAAGCTCACACTATTAGCATCCTGTGAACGATGAGACAAAGCAAGGTGCTGTAAAATAAGGTTAAAATGACTTGAAGGGCAAGGTCTAGAGAACGTGGACAGTTTGAAAGGCAAAGAGGACCCAGAAGAGTTGAGTGTGGTGGCTCAGGGAGACTGAGGCAGGAGGATTGTTGTGAGTTCCAGGACAGCTTGGGCTAGAGTAAGACCTAGTTGCAAAAAAAAAAAAAAAAAAAAAAAAAAAAAAAAAAAAAAAGAGAGAGAGAGAGAGAGAGAGGGAGAGAATTAACAATGGCAATTGATGCTGTAGGAAAAACAAAGAGGGTATCTGAACAGATAGGGTATCTGCAAATAAATAATACAGAAGATTTCCCCACATTGAAGAATTTGAATTTCTCGAGTAGAAATGAAAATGCTGGTGTAGGGAAAGCAGACCCCACTCAGGAGTGTCACTGTGGAATTTCAGAGCTGGTGTAGGGAAAGCTGACCCCACTCATGTCGCTGTGGAATTTCGGAGCTCCAGAGTGCCAACAATAAAGAGAATGCCCACAGAACTTCTACAAAGGACAGTGTGGCCGCGAGTAATTGGGAAGCACAGTACTGGGGTATACTGAGACTAGGAGCTGGAAGATGTGAAGGAATGACAAAATTCCTAGGGGAAAAGGATTTCCAGCTAAGAATTTCGAGTCTCCCTTTGTTGACTGTGAGCGAGAATGAGCATGGTTGAAGCCATGCAATTTACAGGCAAAGTTGCAGGGCTGGGAGAGACGGTTCATGCTTCGGAACATGCACCGTTCTTGCAGAAGACTCAGGTCAGGAGGTCGGGAGGTCATGTCACCTGTCACTCCAGCTCCAGGGGATGTGATGCTCTCTCTGGCTTCTGGGGGCATCTGCACAAATGTCACATACACATATGCACACACAGTAAGTAAGGTGTGTGGGGGACCCAAGAAGAAAAGCAAAGCATCGGATTCAGAAAATAAGATTCAACGGAAAGACGAAGGAAAATCTGGATAGAAAAAGGAAAGCAATTATTAAGTACAAACAAAACAAAAGCTATGAAGAAAAGGATTTACTCATGCCAGGAATGGTGGCGCACACCTTTAATCCCAGCACTAGAGAGGCAGAGGCAAGTGGATCTCTGTGAGTCCAAGGCCAGCCTGGTCTACAGAGCCAGTTCCAGAACAGCAAGGGCTACACAGAGAAACTCTGTCTCAGAAATAAATAAATAAACAAATAAATAAAATGTACTCATAGTACACTTCATGGCTCAGCCACAGCCAATATCTTCATAATCTTATCTGTGTAAATACTGAATATTCAGTTAACAAAAATGGTGAGAGAATCTGTATTGTTAGATGCGAGGAGGGGAAATACGTGTGTGTGTGTGTGTGTGTGTGTGTGTAAGAGAGCTGAAGTCTTGTCTTTCCTACTAGGAAGACTCTAGGCAGATACTTCCTTCTCCAATGTGGAGCTGGTAGGGTAAACACTTATTCTGGCACATGAAAATACATGGAAGAAGAGCCCCCAACAGTGGAAACTGGCTGTATCCAGTGCTTTCCACCACGTGACAAAATACCCGCGCTAGCCCTTTTATTTAACTCGCAGCTCCGATGGCTCAAGCTCAAGTAAATGTATTTCCCTTTGGGGCTTGAGTGTTGGATCCTTTGGTGTGGCATTTGTATAAAACCACCCACAGCAGGAGCAAGGGAGGAGAAAGAGACAGGACCCATGTGGGTGGTCGCGACCTCCTACAAGGTTTGCCCACAGTAACTTAAGGACCTTCCATAAAGGTCTGCTTACCTTCCACCCTGAGGACCAAGGCCTTTGGAGGGCACTCGTCAAACACAGCCGTGCTCTCACGGAGGGACACTGGGAGTGTGGCCGGCAGGACGACTTTTGTCATATGACGCTGTGCCGTTTGACTTCTAAACACATGTGCATCCTTTGATAGATGTTTAAGAGTTCAAGCTGGTGATGTTGCTCAGTGGTCAAAGCACTTGTCTGATGCATGGGAGGCCCTGGGTTTGAACTTTAGCACTGGCAATGTGGAGGTGGAGAAGAAAAAACCCAGAAATGGGATCGTACCCCAAGAGCGCAAGGAACAGTTTTTATGTGGGTCCCTTTCCACCTTTCCTCTCTGGCTGGGTCATCAGCAGGGCTAGGGTCAGTCTTACACGTCACCAGGTCGTGTGGTTCCCTCTGTCTCCATCAGAGTCATCAGGAGGGTCAGGGTCAGTCATACACGTCACCAGTTGTGTGGCTCCCCCTGCCCCCATCAGTCTGTTCTCAATGAAGACATGTGTGGGTGGTTTCTTCTCTGCCCTTTAATCCTATTTAGTTTAAAGTTGATCAGACTCAGGCTCCTGCCACATCTACAGGTAAGCATGGCTGTGTTTCTGCTCTAAACTTTTAGTCTGGGTTGAGGAGGGACGCTGGACTCAGGCAGGAGCAGGGACCTGTGTTTCCATTCATCTGTAGTTGGACCAGCGCTGACCGAAGGCACTTTTCAAATGGGCCCTTGTTAGTGTTATTATTACTATTTCATTTCTCACAGTCTGTAACAAGCACAGAACTTGGACGGCCCTCCAGGTCTAAACCATCGCAGACAGTGAAGCAGAGGGCCCGGACTTGGCTTTTTGTTTCTATGTACAGTTGAATTCATTCTGCTTTCCTCCCTCCCCTCCCCCCATCCCCTTTGAGGGATTGTTAGGATTATGTTGATGGTAGGATTATTCTTTAGCATTTTCTATATTAAAAAATCTAATAAATGGTATTTTTAAAAAAGCAATATATAACCAAAAGCTATTAGAAATACCAAGATGAATCTGGCAAAATCACTGTCTTAATGAGATACCTTAACATTATTACGTTGTTTAGTCTTTGTCAAATCAAGTAGGCAAAAAAAAAAAAAATGCAAACAAGGAAGAGATGAGTAATTCCATTAATAGGGCTGTTACTAGGTGTTTCCGTGCCGGCGCCTACATAGAACACACAGTCTTATCCTGTCCAGTTCAGCCCTTAAGAATGTTAATCCTTTTTCTAGCTCACAAAGGCCATTTTTCTCCCTTTAAAAAGCTGGAAAGTTTAAGCTTGCCACAGACGAGAAGAGGGTAGGTTTGTGTTAACGCCACTATGAGGTATCTGGGATCATGGCTGCAAAAAACAGGCCTTCCATACCTGTTTGTTCCTGTCCAAAAGGTACACTTTTTTTTTTTTAAAAGAATGCAATGAAATAAAGTGTCTTTATTGTCTACTTGATGAGGTTTTAAATCACCATGGATTCAAATCTCTGAGTGTGTCTGTGAAGCCTTACCCAGATAGGTTGGGGCTGGATGGATCCGACCGGAACATTGGATCTGGGCTGTGATTCCTTGACTGAATACAGGGAGAAAGTGAGCAGACCACCAGGGTCCACTACTCTATGCCTCCTGAGTGCAGACACATGTGGCCGCTGCTTCACACTCCTGCTGTTTACAGACACATGTGGCCAGCTGCTTCACACTCCTACTGACTGCAGACACATGTGGCTGACTGCTTCACACTTCTGCTGAGTGCAGACACATGTGGTCGGCTGCTTCACGCTCCTGCTGATTACAGACACACATGGCCGACTGCTTCACACTCCTGCTGACTGCAGACACATATGACTGGCTTCTTCACACTCCTGCTGTTTACAGACACATGTGGCTGACTGCTTCACACTCCTGCTGACTGCAGACACATGTGGCCAGCTGCTTCACACTCCTGCTGCATGCCTTCTAGTCATGGTAGGCCTTACTCTCAAGCTACAAACCAACATAAACCCTTCTTTTCTTTCTTTCTTTTTAAATTTAATTTATTTGTTTGTTTGGTTGGTTGTTTTGCTTTTTTGTGAGACAGGGTTTCTCTGTGGCTTTGGTACCTGTCCTGGAACTAGCTCTGTAGACCAGGCTGGCCTCGAAATCACAGAGATCCACCTGCCTCTGCATCACGAGTGCTGGGTTTAAAGGCGTGCACCACAGCCCAGCTAAACCCTCTTTTTCTTAAATTGCTTAGATAACTTGTTGCACAGTGAGAAAATTAACAAATACAACATCCTGTTACAAAGTTTAAGCCAAGAGTATAAAAGTGTTTGGGAAATGCAGCCAGTTCACCCCCAATGTAGTTAAAGCCATGTAGCATCTTACAACTTTGTGGAGTTTCTCACAGAATTCTACAAGTTGTTCCAGAATCAACACAGACAAATTGACACAGACAGTGAAATGAGGAAGAGGAGCTGTTTGAATTTCTTCTTAGCATTTTTGGAGGTTTTCTAGATGGTTGAACAGCTAGAGCACGGGGTGCTCTTCCAGGGGACCCAAGTTTAATTCCTAGTTCCAACATGGCAGCTCAACACCAGGAGATCTGATGCTTTTTCCTGGCCCCCAGGGCACCACACAAATGTAATGCACAGACATGTAAGCTGGCAAAACACCCACACATATAAAATAATAGACTAGACTTCTTACTAAGATTTTATTATGTATATTTATTTACTGTGTGTGTATAAACATATGTGTGGATGGCAAACACGAGGAAGTCAGGGGACAGCCTTTGAGAGTCAGCCCTCTCCTCTTCCCACATGGATTGGAAGGAACCCAGGTCATCAGTCAAGGCAGAGAGGTCCTTTACCCATCTCCATTTCATTGGCCTCATTCGTATTTCTTCTAAGATTTACAATTTCATAACATTAGAGAATGTACTTTTATGACTGTGTACGTGCATGAGTGGGGGTGCCATGCACCCGTGTGGAGGTCAGAGGACAATTTGTGAAGTCGATTCTCTCCTTCCATCATGTGGGTCTTGGACTCAAACTCGGGTCCTCAAGCTTTTGGGGTAAATGCCTTCATGCACTGAACCAAATTGCTGGCACGGGAGATATTTTTAAAAGGTGGGAAAATAATGACCCAAAAGACAACTAAATTAATATAACTAAGCAGAACTCATAGAATTCTGAGCCCTGAGTTATTGGTCCAGGAAGTGCTGGGGCACGGGGCGGGTGGGGGTTGGTAGGGGCTCAGGCACGCCCCAGGGCTACCGCAGGCAGGCCGTGTGGTCTGATCATGTTGGGTACTGCTTGTTACAAGAAGCCATGAGAGTCCAGCTGCCTTTGTCCAGTGGTTCTGTCCAGGGGTGAAGAACAAGCTGCCTCCTCTGCTCGGACCACCCAAGAGAGCCCAGGATCAAGTGAGGGTGAGACCCTCTCCCTACGCTTCTAAACGATCACTTCTGCAGATGAGACCCCACCTTAGGATTTATAATCCCCGAAAGCCATTGGTAAAGGGATTGAAATTCCACAACAGGCCTAAGGAAGAGACAATAGAAACTGCTTGGGGAAAGAAGTATTATTTGGGTGGCTGAAGAGATGGCTCAGAGGAATAGAGCACTGGCTGCTCTTCCAGAGGTCCTGAGTTCAATTCCCAGCAACCACATGGTGGCTCACAGCCATCTGTAATAAGATCTGGTATCCTCTTCTGTACTTCAGGATACATGGAAGGAAGAAACCTATATACATAATAAATAAAAAATCTTTAAAAAAAAAAAAAGAAGTATTATTTGGCTGACAGTCATGGGTTGACTGCCTCCAGATTGGGACGGAAATGAAATTACATTCTTATCTCACATTCTCCAATGGGTAGAAGTCCCAAGAGCAAAAAAATTAAAGGAATGGGCCGTCAAGATGGTTTAGAAAGTAAGGTGCTTGCTGCCAAGCCTGATGATGTGGGTTCAATCCTGGAACCCACATGGTAGAAGGAGAGAACCAGCTTCTACTAGCTGTAGTTCTCTGACCTCCACATGTGTGCCATGATACATGCACACACACATAGACATAGACACACACACACACATGAACACATAAGGACACACACAGACACACAACACATACACACAGACATACAACATACACACAGACATACATGGACACATGGATACAGACACATACACATGGACACAACACACACAGGGGCACACATGGATATAGACACACATTCAGACACAGACACGCACACATGAGCACAGACAAAATAAATGCAATAAAAATAATTTTTAAGCTAGCACAGTCTCAGAAGAAGTCAAGGGGGCTGTGTGGTCACTCTGGGGTGGGGTACGAGCCATGAACCAAGCACGAAGCTGCAGCACAAAGCTTGACCTGCAGCTGAGACAGTGTGCTGCAAGTGCTGACAAGACATTTATGAGCTCAAGGGTTAAGATCAGGAGCCCACCCTGTGACTAGATCCCGGTGAGTGGGGCTCGAGAGATGACTCAGTGGTTGAGAGCACTGGCCATTTTCCCAGAGGAGCAAGGTTCAGTTCCCAGCACCCACAGAGCAGCTCACAACTGTCTGTAACTCCAAGATCTGACACCCTCACACTGACATACATGTAGACAAAACACCAAATGCAGATAAAACAAAAATAAATAAGCTATTTTTAAAAACTCTATAAAAAGAGCCAGTGAGTTGGGTCAGCAGGTAGAGGAGCTTGCCACCAAAGAACAAGGAAGAAAGGGTGAGGGGGCAGGAAAGAGAGGTGTAGATGGAACAGCGGGCTGCGCTCCTGCCTAGCTCCTGCACGGCTAGCTTTATACCCAAAATAACAACACACAAATTATATTCTTTTAAACACTGCCTGGCCCATATCTCTAGTCTCTTACTGGCTAACTCTCACATCTTGATTAAACCATTTCTATTAATGTGTGTAGCACCATGAGGTAGTGGCTTACTGGGAAGGATCTTAACCTGCGTCCATCTTGGAGAGGAGAGCTATAGCGTCTGCCTCACTTCCCTTCTTCCAGGCATTCTGTTCGGTCTACTCCACCTATCTAAATTCTGCCCTATCAGGCCAAGCAGTTTTCTTTATTAATTAACCAATGAAAGCAACAGATAGATAGAAGACCCACCTACATCAGAGAGGAGAGAGGAAAAGAGGGGACAAAGACTATGAACAGATAACCACAGAGAAGGAAATGAGGTGCTTGACCATCTTATTAAAGATGCTGATTCGTTTCATTGGGGGACAAATTATAAAATAAAGCAGAGATAATTGTTGCTCTCTAGAATTTTATTCTAAAATATGTGTGTATGTGTGTGTGTCCACGTGCTATCGCACATCACATGTGGCAATCAGAGGATGACACCATATGGGTTCCAGGGATTGAACTCAGGTCATTAGGCTTGGCAGCAAACACCTTTGCCCGATGAGTCATCTCTCCTGCCCTCTTAGCAATTGTTTTCAAGAGCAAATGCACCCAGTGCCAGGGGCACAGGAGCAGTAGATTCATCCATGAACAGGGGAATATAAAATGCAACCAAAAATGTGCATGAACTGGCATGTCTGCTGAGGGGCTTTGGGCAAGAGCAGGATGATCAAACACTCGCTCTGCAGCATGCCAATTACCCGCCCCTGCTTCTGTCTCAGAGAAAGAGACACTGGCATGCATTCCTACCCACCTTCTTTGTCTCTCTGTGGTGTTGAGTGTAGCATTTCCTATCCCAGGAAAACCTGGAAGCAATTTCAGCGCCCATCAACCAGAATATGGTCCAGGAAACCACATCTGACCATATGCGAGGCACTGGAATAGCTGAAGAGAGAGCATTGGCTACGTAGCTATTATCAGAAAAAGGTGGCCACACACAGAAAAGAGAGAAGCAGAACAGTGTGTGTGTAGAATATCGTCTATGGCAAACAACAAAACGGGCCGCTTTCCCCAAGCTTCCACATTCATGAAGGGCAGGAGGGCCAGAGAAAGACAGTGGAGCAATCTGGATGATGTGGGTCCTTTTCTTCTCTCACCCAGAACCCTCCTCAAATACTGAATAAAACAGTGTGTGAGGCTTTCAAACTACAGACTCTTTCACTCTTTCACACACGTGTTTGCACGTGTGTGCACCTGCAACAGAAGTGTGTCTGTACACACTCCACATAAATGAACTAAGAATCAGATACGGATGTTTCTAAGATTTATTTTTAATTATGTGCAGAAGATGGTGTACTATCCGTCTGAAGCTCCTGGTGTATGTGAGGCACCAGATGGAGGCACTGGGGACTAAACTCTACCACACCAGTCTTATTCTGTTTGTTTGTTTGTTTGTTTTGAACTAGGTTTGTAGGCTAGACTGAAGTTCAGTGACCTTGGGGTGAGGAGGCCAGACATTAAATGCATAAATAAATTGGATAAGTTTTGAAACAAGTGTATTAAATTTCTTCCCAAGAATAGCATGGACAACATCGAGAGTAGTGGCCTCCGAGTCCTCAACATTTGGGGACATGGGATAGTTATTAACTTCAGACTTTGGTAACTCAAGCATACAATGGATAAATTTAACCAGATTCTCTGAAAGCAGAGAAATAAATATTGAAAGTTGGAGGGGCTAGAGAGAGAGAGCTGTTAAGATCACAGACTGTTCTTACAGAGGACCCAGGTTGGATTCCCAGACGCCATCTTGTCTGTAACTACACTCTCAGGGGATAAGACATCCTTTTCTGGCCTCCACACCCACTGCACATAAGTGAAACACATACACACTGGTAAAACATTCATATTCATAAGCTAAAAATAAAAGTTAAGCCGGTTGGTGGTGGCACACGCCTTTAATCCCAGCATTTAGGAGGCAGAGGCTGACAGATCTCTGTGAGTTCGAGGTCAGCCTGGTCTACAAGAGCTAGCTTCAGGACAGGTCCCAAAAGCTAAAGAGAAACCCTGTCTTGAAAAAAAAAATGGTGGTAGCTCACGAACCTTTAGTCCCAGCACTCAGGAGGCAGAGAAAGGAGGATCTCTGTGAGTTCAAGGCCAGCCTGTTCTACAGAGTGAGTTCCAGAACAGCCAGGGCTACACAGTGAGACCTGTCTCAAAAAACAAAACAAGCAACAAAAAAAAGTTTGAGCCATGTGGGTTGAAAGATGGAAATAAATGAAGCTGATTGGCTGGAGAGATGATGGAAAATGAAGTCAAAGAAAACAAGCAAAGAAAAGCAACATAGCAAACAAGACAGTAGAAGTGAAACTTGGTGCTAAAATAACCACAAGGGGATTAGACCTCACTTAAAAGACAGAGCTGCCCAGACTGGGGTAAGAAAGACCGAAAACCAAGATAACAAAGCAAGAAGTGTGAAGAGAAATTCAATCCAGAAGTTTGGGTGTAGCTATATTAGGATCTGAAAAATAGACTTTGGAGACAAAAGCAGGAACGCAGATAGAGTGGTGTCCCGTGTAAGACACAACCGACAAGGAGGATGTAAGAACCCTACCTTGTATGCAAATACCAACAAGCTCAAGGTAAAGAAAACTTTATTGGAATTATAAGGAAAAGTAGGGAAAACCAAAAGCCACTGAGGGAGATGTGTGAAGTACCCTCTCCGTAATGTGTCACACAGGTGTGAGCCAGCAGGATAACCATTAGTGTCGGGGAGTCATGGTTTCCGAGAACGTTATTAGTGAAGTTTAGTGACTCACCAGCCTTTTACTAGTGAGTGGTTATAAAAATCAACCATGAATCAGGAAACCAGATGAGCTATGCAAGCCATGGTCTCCAATAACAATACAGCAAAGTAAAATATCAGCCATACATAGACTGGCAAACACCCTAGTCATCTGTAAGATCCAGTGAAAGTGAAAGTTCCATATCCAAACCCTGTGGGCAGCCATACCAAGAGGAGAAAGTAAGTAAAAAGCAGGCTAAGCGTTCAATTCAAGAAAAACAGAATAAACTTAAAAGCTAATAACAAAGAAATAATATAATTCTTATAAAACTGACAGAGGATTGGTATACAAGACTCTGACTTGCTCTATGCAAATGTCTTAGGGTTCTGTTGCTGTGAAGGGACATCATAATGAAGGCAACCTATTAAAGAAAAACCCTTAATTGGGGTTTTGTTTACATTTCAGAGAATCCATACCATCATCACCACCACCACCACCATCATCACCACCATCACCACCACCACCACTACCACTATCACCACCACTATTATCACCACAACCATCACCACCATCACCACCACCACCACCACCACCATGACCACAACCACAACCACAACCATCACCACCATCATCACTCTCATTGTCAAAGCACAGACATTTTTATAAAGAGAAAAAACACATTATCCCCAGCCCCCAATAAATTGTGGGAGAAAGTGTGTGATAAAGGTGAATGATTACTTGGAAAACAACCAAGAGAATGGAGAGGAGCCTACTCTGTCTTACGGTCACATTTCTTTACACTACACACACATTCACTGAGTAAATCATAAGTAAAAAAATAAAGTTTTAAAGGTTGCTGTAACCACGTATATTTAATTCTATTAGACAAGTAAAATTGAGATAAACAAAGATAATTTATGGGAAGGAAGTTAAAGAATGATTAGTTTTAAAGAAATCTACTAACAATCAGCTTAAAGGGATTCAACAAGCCTGACCAATACACGTCTAATATAAAATCTTTTGTGTTTCTAGACATTAGCAACAAACAGAGTGTGTAATACTCATAAAACGGCACAGTGACAGAATCTGGAAGGAAATTATAGCTAGTAAAGGAAATGAGAGGCCTAGGCAGAGGGCAGACAGTCGAGCATATGAATTCCTGAGGTCCCAGAGCTGAACATTTTCGTAGGTAAACATACAAAGTCAGTGAAAGGCCATTTTCAGACATCCCGGGATTGTCCCGTGAACCCGATCCTCTTAGCCCAAGCTGTGAAAACGCAAGCATAGTGAGGAACATTTTAAATGTGTGTGCGAGCTTACAGATGAAGCCGTTTCCTTCCGGCTATGAAGAAAGCTGATGACGCCAGGGTGAAATGGTGCTGTTCCAGAGCCAGGAGAGTAAGGACAGAAGAGCAGGCACACATGACGGTAGAGCTGTAACACACATGAGGGCAGGGGGTGACTGCTGTGTCACACGCTCTAACACACATGAGGGCAGGGGGTGGACTGCTGTGTCACACGCTCTAACACACATGGGGGCAGGGGGTGGACTGCTGTGTCACACGCTCTAACACACATGAGGGCAGGGGGACGGACTGCTGTGTCACACGCTCTAACACACATGAGGGCAGAGGGACGGACTGCTGTGTCACACGCTCTAACACACATGAAGGCAGGGGGATGAATGTTGTGTCACGCGCTCTAACACACGTGAGTACAGGGGGACGGACTGCTCTGTCACACGCTGTAAAGGTGAGGATGGAGGAAGGGTACTTGATTGCTGGTGTCTCCGAAACTTAGTGGAGTAATGGATTCAGACAATGAGGACTCACCAATGGGGGGAGCATCCTGGCCCCACATCAAACCTGAATCTCATCAAGTTTCTATACTGATTATCCTACCACAGGGACAGAGTGACACATTGAAAGATGCTAAGGGGAAGTAATTAGGGAACTTCGATTTGGGGGTCTATGTGAAAGAATTTAAAATGTTATGTATTTATTTGTTTAGTATCACGGGCAAGTGTGCAAGGGTTTGCATGGGACGAGTGTGCAAGGGTTTACATGGGTCAAGTGTGCTTATGGAAGTGAGGGGAACCTTGTGGAGTCGGTTTTCTCTGCCTTTCTCTGAGTTCTTGGGTTGCCAGGCTACCAATGTTCACCGTTACCTGGCTCAGCCGCCTCACCTGTGCAGGAATGTTTTTATTGATCAGAGGGCTTATTGTTATTTTTAAGATTAATGGTGTTCTTATGGGTTAAAAGAGTCCTGATCTTTTCAAGATTTATGCCAAAATATTTATGGATAGAAATTAGATGATGTCAGGATTTATGAAGACTTGCTACTATCATCTGTCAATCAAAATATATAAAGATATCATTTCACTTAGGGAGTGTTTGGAGGTAGAACGAATCAAGATTGTTCATAATTGGATAATTGCAGAAGCTGAGCCATGGCTGTGAGAAGCTCGTGAGTCCCACTGTCTGTCTCTTTGTGTATGTTTGACATTTTCTCAAATAAAAAGTTGAAAGGCAAGTAAACAATGATAGAGCTCTTCCCATCTGTGGAAAATATAAAATTAGATCCCTGCCTTGGTTTCTGTAAAGACAGTCTCTAGGTGGATGGAAGACTAAGCATAAATGGCAAAATCTTGATACTGTGGAAATAAACCAGGCACGCGTGTTTGTGAGATTGGTGTGGGACAGGCTGGCTAAGCACACAGTCGCAGTGCTCACCAGAACGGCAAACACCGATAGCTTTACATAAAAATCAAATATTTACACACAATTAAATGCGCCTTTAACAGAAGTGAAGGACAAACTGCGGTCTGGGAAAACTCACTTGCACTAAAAACATTAATGTCCACAATATATAATGATCGTTTACAAATCGGTAAGAAGGAAAATGGGGAAACGGAAGAGGCTCTAGGCAGGGAACTAAGAAACACTTGAGTAGAAAATAAATGCTGCAGCCATTGTCATTGGTGTTTGGAGACACGACCTCATCATGTCGCAGGGAAACCTCACTGTGGCTTACCTCACTGCATGGCCACACAGCTACCCTGCATGGATTTTCTTCTCTGTGCCCTAGGAGATGCAAGAAAGGATTGTTATCGTGAGTCCGATGTAACAGTGTGAACATGAGAAGATCTTCTCTATGGTGCAGAGGGGAAGTGGGAAGATACACATGAAGTCTCAGCAAACAGGTGACCCCATGAGTGGAATCTATGTGTAGCTTCACAGATGTGCTTAGAACCAAGTTTTCTAAAGGATGGCACTGTGCCCAGGCACAAAAGTTCTTGCGGTGCAAACATGAGCACCTGCGCTCAATCCCAGAGCGGCATACACAAGCCTGGTGTTGGGGCACACACTTGTAGCTGCAGCTCTGGATATAAAGACATCTGCTTAGCTGAGCTAGTAAGCTCCAGGCCCGTGAGGGACCCTGCCTCAAAATGATAGTGGTGCTGAGGACGGGTCAGTGGGGAGAGTGCTTGCTGCACAGAATTCAGATGCCCGCAACCCATGCAAATGCAGGTGGGTGTGGTCGTCCAGTCATAACTCCAGAGGTCAGAAAGTAGAGCATAGGCTCCAGACCAGCAGAGGCAGCCAGCTCTGAGTTCCCCCAGAGGCTGACTTAGTGCAAACGGTAGAGAGCAGTGGAGGAAGACTCCCGACTTTGGTCTCCAGCCTCCCAATGCGTGCACACACAGATATACAAGCACTGCACACATATACACATACACAAACACAGACACGCAAGAAAACAAAAGGTGGACAGCTGAAGAATGCACCCCAAAGTTGACCTCTGGCCTCCATGTGCATACACACACACACACACACACACACACACACACAGACCCCCACATGCTTACACCTGTGTGCATACTGAAGGCTTGTGCACGTTGTCCACCTTGTGCCTCTGCTGTAAGCCTCAAAGACAGATGGCCCTCAGGGTGTGGTACCCTCAGGGAATGAGGTGGCAAATGGATGGGGGGGACCTGATCGTGGCACAATGTGGTTAGTTGTTAATCTAGTGAAACGGGTATGTATTATGCTATTTTCTATACTTTTTCTTACATTTGAAATATTTCATAATTAGAATTCAATCTTTTTTTTTTTTAGAAAAGAAAATGCATTGGTTTAATATCCTCGGAACATTACCTTGTCACACATTAACTAACCATTGCATGGTTTTTCTATCTGGGAAACTCTGGATAATTAACTGAAAAATTCTTAGAACTAATAAGAAACAGCACGTGTCCTCTGGGGTAGGACTGTAGAGGAATTCTCACTTCCCACTCCATGGAATTGCTTGTATTTTCAAAATGATGAACATGTATTCCTGCTATATTCAGAAAACAATAATGAGAGTTCCATCCTGAAAATTAAATAAAATGGAAGAATGAATAAAAAGACCTAATAAAGTTTAGTATGGAGACAGAAATAAATTAATAAAATTAATGAGAAGAATTGATGATGTTGGAATAAAGCTACAATGCAGAAAACAGCCCAAATTAATAACCAGAAGTGTACGGAATTACACATGAGTGAAACCTTACAGCTAGACACAAAGGGAGACTTGAATAAATGAAGAATGACCAAGAAAGGTCCTAGGGTGTGGAATTCATTTTCCACAGATGTTAATTCTCCTCAGATAAATCTAAGTGTTGTCAAAATCCCAAATATGGGGCCAGGGCAATGTCTCCGCAGGTAATGCCAAGCTGCTGCCAAGTCTAATGATCTAAGTTTGATTCCTAGAGTGCACTCACACTCATGCACGCTTGCATGCATGCACACACGCACACACACACCTTCCAGTGCTCGCTCATACACACACACTTTCACACACACATGCATGCACACACCCACGAGTAGTAATGATGATAAGCCAGGTGGTGGTGGCGCACGCCTTTAACCCCAGCACTCGAGAGGCAGAGGCAGGCGGATCTCTGTGAGTTTGAGGACAGCCTGGTCTACACAGTGAGTTCCAGGATAGGAATGAAAGCTGCAGAGAAATCCTGTCTCAAAAAACCAAAATAATGATGATGACGATGGTTTAAATCCCAGATAATATGCACAGAATTTGGTTGGAGGAGAATCTCCTTACACAAGGTTTCTAAAATTCACCTGGAGGAAATAAAAAGAGATTAAAACAATAGAAAATCTCCTTAGAAGGGTGATTAATAACAGAGTTATCCTACATGGGTAGGAGCACAGCTTTTTGAAGTTCATTATATTTTGTATTACACAACTGAAGCACATTAATTATACAAAATACAATGAACGAAATGTGGAGATTGTAAAACTTGTACAACTCCACCCACCAGAAAATATCACTGTTAATATTTTGGAGTTTAAGCAGATTCCTGGTAACCCTGTGAGGTGTGTGTGTGTGTGCATGTGTGCACGTGCGGACATGTATCCACAGATACCAGGAATGAATTCATCCCCACCATCCTTTCTCTCCATCTTTCTCTGTACGTGTGTGTGGCATTGTACGTGTCGGTGTGCACGTGTGTCAAGGAGTGGGGTCAATGTTGGGTATTGTCCTCAATCTCTCTCCTTGTTGTGTTTTGAGACAGGGTTGCTTTCTGAATCTGGAGCTCACTAATTGGATGGGCTGGCAAGCCAATGAACTCCAAGGACCCTCTTGCCTCCTCTCCCAACCCCAGCCTTGGAATACAGACTTGTGCCTGGCCTATTCCTCTGTGGGTCCTGAGATTGAGGATCAGTCTTGTACAGCAGTTATTTACTCCCCGACCATCTCCCCAGGCCTTATTCCATCTTTATAAAGAAACCCTTCACGGTCCTGCTGCAGCTGGGGTCTGTGTTGATGTCCATGGCTTGTGTTACCACAGGGGTCATAGGAACCATGTGTGATGAAATCAGAGGGCCATGCTGAGCCAACTTCACCCTTCATAGGCCCTGGGATAGCTTTCCCCACCCCTCATTGGACACTGCAGCAGGAGAACTGGTTCTGCCCCTCAAGGGAGAGATGGTCTCAACTCATTCCAACGGCTTGAGAGAGCTGGCCCTAATGGCATAGTCCTAGGAGAGCTGGCTCTGCACCTTGCCTGAGCGGGACGGTCCCAGCAGCCTAGACTGACCTGTTCAGCTACCCACACCTGGGCCTTGGGTTGGCCTACACTAACATCTACCCCATTATAACCTTCTGGAGTGTGAAGAGACTGGTCCTGCAGCTAACGAGTCACAGGGTCTCCATGACTCGGGACAGGAGGAGGATGCCAAGAGAAGTTTTGGTGAGGGTCCAGTGATGATGGTGGGCCCGAAACCAGAGCCTAAACCAATGACTCACTGCAAGGAACATTTGCCAGTGGGGCTAATTGTACAAAAGGGTACAATGTGTGACACCCTGAGGCTCCCAATGTCACTAGGATGAATGAAGAGGTATTGGAGAGACAGAAAAGACAGAGGATTGTCGAGGATTTTTTTCTTTTATTAATTTTTTAAAAAAACATTGGGGGGTTCTCTTTTGGAAGGAACACTGTAGGGATGAGGGGAAGATACAGAGAACCAGGGAGGTAAGCAGAATTGGCATGCATGATGTGAAATTTCCAAAGAACAAATAAAGAATTACGATATATAAAAAAGAAATGATTTATACTTTATGCATTTAACAAAGACATTTTTACATCTTAAATATTTTCTTGCAGAAATTATGGTTCCAAGTCTCATGGACTCTGCTACATCCTTAAATATTCTGAAATCAAATGCAACTCTGTTGTATGGGTGGATTTTTCTAGAAAGAACCCAGAACTTTAGGTTTTTAAATTTATGTGTGTGTATCTGGGTGGAGTTATATGCATGGGAATGCAGTTGCCATCAGTGGCCAAAAGAGGGTGCTGGATCTCATGGAGCTGGAGTTACAGGCAGTTGAAAGACACCCTGATGCAGGTGCTGGAAACTCTGGTGATGTCGAAGAGAGTAGCAAGTATTCTTACCACCAAGTCTTCTCTCCAGTCCATACCCAAAGCTTCGATGAGACCCCAGAGTGGCTCATTCCAAAGTAAAACTAAGACCCACTGTTGGGAATAATTACATTTTCACGAACAATTTTATTGAATCTAACTCATGTACCATACAATTCACCCAGTTAAATGTATACTTAATCTGCCCTTAGCACAGTAGGCAATTCACGAGGTTCATTAAAGGTATTTTTAAGAGCTGGGGAAATGACTCAATTGCTGCATATGATTTAGGATTTCTCTCTGTATGTGTGCATTCACATGTGTGAGTACGGGCACACGCGGAGGTCAACATGTGGATGGGAACTCGGCTGCCCATCCTCTCTTTCCATTTTGTTTGAAACAGGGTCTCTTGCTTTGACTGTGCACTTCAGCTAACTAACCCACAGTCTTCCAGGGAGTCTCCTGCTTCCGGCCTCCCACACAACTACAGGAGAGTGGCATTACAGACACTTAATACCCTATCTGGCCTTTATACCCTTTACACCCATTGTAGGGATTTGAACTCTGGCTCTTGTGCTTGTGTGGCAAGTGCTTTAGCCACTGAGCCATCTCCCAGCCCCACTTTAGAGTTTAGACAGAACTGTTACGTGCTGCCCCCTGCTGGTTGTGCTTCTTATTCCTTTCCCTTTTCAAGGCCGCTCTGTAATATGAGTTACACAAAATCTTTCCTGATTTCATGGTTTCTTGGGATCTGTGTTTTTGAAACCTATGCACAGCTCTTAGTTGGTGGTGTTTTTGTTGATTTTAGTGCAATTGAGGAGCTGGAGATGACTCGACGGGTAAAGTATGTGGTACACAAGCATGGAGATCTGAATTTTATCCCCCGACCCATATAACAAGCCAGCACCGTTCTGGTGTGTGCTGAGAATCCCAACCCTGGGGGGTGGACAGAGGAAAAGCTCTGGAGCTTGCTGGTCACAGTCTTGTTTAACTGGGGAGTCCAGACCAGTGAGCAAGGACTTGTCTCACACACAAGCTGGGGGGCTAGAGCAATGGCTCTGTGGTTAAGAGCACTAACTGCTCTTCCAGAGAACCAGGTTCAATTTCCAGCACCCACATAGCAGCTCACAACCATCTGTGACTGTGGTGTCAGGGAACCCAGCACCTTCTTCTCACCTCCAAAGGTTCTGCATACACATACTACACGGACATACATGCAGGCAAAATTAATAAAATGAAAAAACACAAGGTGACTGGCACCTGAAGAATGACACCTGAGGCTGACCTCTGACTTCTATATTCATCTGTACACACACATACCTGCACGCACACACATATGCACACACATGTGCACATATATATACACACATTCATACATGCATATACACATATATGCATGCACATGCACGCATACACACATATGTGCATGAACATGTATGCACAGGCCTTTGCCATTCCAAGATTGTAAAAGCATTGCCCTATAGTTATAGCTTCATTTCCATGTAGAAAAATTCTCACATGGAATTTGTGTTGATGTAATGTGTAGGGTTGAATCCAACTCCCTCCAAGATGTCTCAGTAATCCACAGCCCAATGATTGCATATTTCTTCTCTCCTCTACAAGTGTATCACTTCTGCCACACTGGACTGTAGCTTTTTAGCCTATACTCTGATCCTCCTGCACACACACACACACACACACACACGCACGCACGCACCATTTTCTTAGAACACATCACATGTCTTGTTATCTGGTGAACTATTCTATCAGATTTCTCAGCACTCAAAAAATCTGAGGCTGGTGAGATGGCTCAGCAGGTCAAGATGCTTGCTGTGCAAGCCTGGGACCTGAGTTCCATCCCCAGAACCCATTTAAAGGTCAAAGAAGAGAACGGACTCCTGCAAACTGACCCTGACCCCTACACATGCCTGCACACACATGCAGAAAAAATATATAAATAGTTTTCTAGTTCAGCTTGTCCCTTTTAAATGGAATCTTGAACTCTGCTGATTTTTATTTAGCAACACTGTTGTCATTTTAGTGGGATCTCATTACATTGTAAATTAATTTTAAGAAATGTATAACTTTGTTCATATTGAGTCTCTCTACCCAAGAATATAAAGTTACCTTTTACAGGTAACTCTGTGCTCAGCTATTATTACATTTTTACTCTTATCATAAAACACTTGGTATTTTGGGGTGTGTGTGTGTGTGCATGCGCATGTATGCACTTGATTCTTTTAATTTAGTAGCTTATTGTGCTCTTGGACAATTTTATAGTTTCTAATAGTTTTTCAGTTGGGTCTTTCTGTATCACAGCGAGACAGTCATATCGTCTGCAGATAAGGATAATTTAACACCCACACCTTTTATTTTTATTCCTGTAATGTCTTTCTTTAATTACATTGGTGATTTCTTCCAGAAACATACTAAATAATAGTCCAGTGGGCTGATATTGGACATTTTTGTTTTATTCTGACTTTAATGGAAATGCTTTTAGTGTTTTTCCCATTAAGCACTAAGCATAAATTATTTTTTACTAATAAAAATATCAACTAAACATCAACCCAGCTTGTAGAAAGAGATGAATCTATTTCATATGCTAAAGAAATAGCTATCCCTTCCTGTTTTATTAAATGCTTTAAAAATTAAGAATAGTTATTGAATTGTGTCAAATGCTTTCTCAGGGTTTGTGGAAATGTCCTTGGATCATTCTCTTTAGACCTATTAATGTGATGAATTATATTAATAGATAGTTCTCCAGCATTTTATTGTGAAAATTTTCAAATATGCATCAGCAGTGAGAGAAGGCACACGCGAGCAAGGGTCTACCTCCCGGCCGTGTCCTGCAGGACACATGGCTATGCTGGCTAATGCCGTGGCCCATCCTTGAGCCTCAAAGTCCATGTGAATAACCCGACTTCAATACGTTGAACCTTTCCTGCGACGTGCAGGCTGCCCTCCCCCCACAGTGGCTTTATCTTACTAGGATTGTAAGTGCTGCACTGTTGTACGTGTGTCCGCTTGTCTGTCTGTGTCCCGATGCCTATGCAGTACCTCAGAGGCTAGAAGAGACATCAGGGGATCCCCTGGAGGAATAAGTGGGTTGCAAACCCCCATGTGGGTGATAGGAAAGAGCCTCGGTCCTCTGCCAGAGCAGGAAGCACTGTTAGCCACAGAGCCAGCTCTGCAGGCCCTGTTTGCTGTTTTAATCTGGGCCTCTATTATATTCGTAAACATATGTGGTATGAATTTGTTTGTACAATTGGTCTTGGCCAAGACCCAAGATCAAATAGCTTTGTGTAAGTAAAGTAATCTGAATTATTTTGTAAAATGTGGACAGTTTATGTAATGCTAGGATTATTTATCCCTTAAAAATAGGTAGAATTGCCCTGGAAAACTGTCTAGAATGAGTTATGTTTTGAGACTATTGGAAAATCTGCAACACACATTGTTTCCTTTGTGGTAACATGCCTGTTTTCCATTTCTTTCTCTTCTGAAGTCAGTTTTGAAATTGTTTTCCGTAATTAAAGTCTCACTTTCTTCTCGTTTTTTACTAAGGTTTATTCTCTAAATGCCATTTCCATTCAGTGTACTTTTCTTCTACTCGGGGGAGGAAATCACCAAACCATTTATATTCTCCCTTCAAAGGAAAATAAAAACCAGGGAAATCTGCCCTGATAACTTTGAAAGGCCAATCTACTCTTTCCAAAGCCAGAGAGGAGGCATGCAAATAGAAAAATTGTAGACCAAATTGACTTATATGGAATCAAAAATCTAAACAAAAATTTTGCTAAATAATTCTGGTAATGTACTAATATAGTATATTATATTAGTATAATATATTAAAGGAATGCAAGGCTAGTTTGACATAGAAAATCTCTGCTTACATCAGCACATTATTAGAGAGAAAAGGATGTTCTATATAACCTCAATAATCAGAAGATATAGAAAAAACATTTAACAATATTCAATACCTTTATTTTTCTTTTTTTAGACAGTGTTTCTTGTGTGGCCCCAGATGTCCTGGAAATCACTCTGCAGACCAGGCTGGCCTCAGACTCACAGAGATCCGCCTGCCTCCACTTCCTCAGTGCTGGGATTAAAGGCATATGCCACCACCACCTGCCTAGTTCAGTACCTTTTTATGGTAAGAAGTAAGAACTGGCAAGATGACTGGCGAGTAAAGGCAACTGCTGCCAAGTCCAATCCATGGGACCGTCACAATAGAAGGAGAGAACTGGCTCCCGAAAGTTACCTTCTGACATACACACACACACACACACACACACACACACACACACACACACACATTCGACAAAGTTTTTATAACTCAAGGTAAGTGATCCATATAACAGATACATTTGAGATAGTTTTAAAACCTCAGTATTCTTTAATAATAGATTGATATGTGTGGTAGTTTGAATGTAACTGGAACCCATAATCTCATAGGGGGTGGCACTATTAGGAGGTGTGACTTTGTTGGAGTGGGTATGGTCTTGTTGGAGGAGGTGTGTCACTGTGGGTTGGATTTGAGGTTTCCTATGCTCAGGGTACCACCCAGTGTGTCAGTCGACTTCCTGTTGTCTGCAAGATGTAGAACGGTCAGCACTCTCTCCAGTACCACGTCTACCTGCACGTCACTGCTCTCCCTGACTGAATCTCTGAAACTATAAGCAAGCCAGTAAGCAGCTCCCTCCATGGCCTCTGCATCCGCTCCTGCCTCCAGGATCCTACCCTGTTTGAGTTCCCATCCTGTCTTCCCTCAATGATGAATAGCAATGTTGACTTGTAAGCCACATAAACTCTTTCCTCCCCAACTTGTTTTTTGGTCATGGTGTTTTGCCAGAAATCTTAAGACAATACAGTGTTAGAGATGTCACTAATATTGTGAGGTCTGGAAGGGGTGTCTGAAAGTGTCATTAAGTAGACATATGATTTGAATCTCTAAGGGTGTGGGTGAGGTATGGATGAGCTGCTAACCTAAGTGTGAGGATGCAATGAGGTCTCCAGATACAAGATCACCTTACAAAGTCGATACCTTTTTCCACAGCATCAACCAAATAAGGAAGTCAAGCTAAAAAAGTGATATGATATCAATTGTAAAGAAATCCTGATAAAAGAAATTATAAATAAATATAAAGAACAATAAACACTACCGTCACCAAGTATTTGAATAAATACTTGAATTAAGAATTAAGCTAAGAACACATAGACCTCAAGGACTCGAGCTTTCAAGTGTGAATGAATGGACAGCCCTGGCTAAGCAGGTGACGGCCATGGCCAGGCCAGCTCCCCCAATCCGTTCATGAATTCAGTGGGCCAGTCTCACAGTGACAACTGAATGAAAGAGCACACATATGCACACAGACTCAAACACACGTGTATGTATCGTACTGGATCTACAAAAGTAAAATAAAGTCGCAGAAAGTCCGTGAAGAGCTAAGTCTAAAAGATGAGGGAAGGAACATGGAGCCCAGGGTGATTAAAGCTGTGGGGTATGGGGACAACCCAGTCAATCAGGAGCTGGCTTCACAAATCCAACCCCGAGAACTCATGTGAGGGTGTGGGAGCACACGCTTGTAATCCCAGTGATAGGGAAGCACAGACAGGGGGCTCCCCTAGGCTCACTGGCTGGGTCAGTACAGTCTCATCCATGAGATCCAGGCCAAAGAGACACCCTGTCTCAGAGGAATGGATGGCATTCCTGGGGATGATAACTCAGATTATCCTCTGGCTACTATTGCCCCCTTTATCTCCCCCTTCCTTTCATCAAAACAGACATCCAACACTGGCACATAAATAAGCAAATCCAGCAAATGAAACCAAACAGCAGGCTGGAGAGAAAACCCACAAATGCACAGGTATGGGATATGCGTGAAAGAAATCCGTGGGAGAGGGTGTGTTGCTTTGCACAGTGTTTAATCTACTGAGAAAATTATAACCGGATCATTGTTTGGCCTTGTGGGTAAGGAAACCCTTGACCAGATTAAAGATTTCAATGTGAATGTTAAAAATCTGTCGGTTAGCAGGAAAGGGAAGGGGGTGCGTCATCAGACTAAGGGAGAGAAATTTGCCTATTTCCGCAAATTTTAAAAGCATGCCCTGTGGTCCTGAATCTGATGACATCAAAACGAAGAAATCCTTCTTAACAAAGAAATAACACAGGCCAATTAAGAGTCAGATGGTAGGGATAGGATTTTTTTCTCAATAAATAAATAAATAAATAAATAAAAAAGCTGACAAGGGATTCACACCTAGAACGCAAAAGGAACTCTGCAAAGGGATGAGGAGAGGACATCGGGTCCAGCAGAAAAATGGGCAAGCGACGTGACAGGCAATTTACAAAAAGGAAACCCCAAAAGCTAATGAGCACTTGAAGCGATGCTCAAACTCATTAACAGTCCAAGAAATGCAGATTAAAAGCAGACATCACTTTGCACCTTCAGACTGGCAAAAACTCCACAGCCGGGAAATACCAATTAATGCAGAACAGAGGAGAAGAGGATTCCTCACATGGGGCTGATGGGACTGTAAATTGGTAAAGACTGTGTGTGCGGTGTGTGATCCCACATTTCCTATGCAAATTATGCATATAGGGACCCAGAGGAGCCAAAGGGAAATCTACCAGGATGGTGTTGGTTTGTTGGAGAGCAGAGAGGTGCAGCCTGAAGGGACCCCACCATCATGAAGGGCAGAGAGGTGCAACCTGGGGGACCCCACCATCATGAAGGGCGGAGAGGTGCAGCCTGAAAGGACCCCACCATCATGAAGGTCAGAGAGGTGCAACCTGGGGGACCCCACCATCATGAAGAGCGGAGAGGTGCAACCTGGAGGACCCCACACCATGAAGGACAGAGAGGTGCAACCTGGGGGACCCCACTACCATGAAGGGCAGAGAGGTGCAATCCGGAGGACCCCACTGCCATGAAGGTCAGAGAGGTGTAACCTGGAGGACCCCACCATCATGAAGGGCAGAGAGGTGCAACCTGGGGGACCCCACCATCATGAAGGGCAGAGAGGTGCAGTCTAGAGAGACCTCACCATCATGAAGCAGGAGTCTCGGTGACCACAGAACCACACAGATAGGTCTTGCCAGCAGAAAGGCATTGAAATCTAAGAAATTGTCAGCGTGGCAGTATGCCGTTAACATGAATTATAAGCACACATACACATCCTTGGCTGTGTGTGCACCTGTGTCTTCACTGACCTTCGAAGGAACTGGTAGGATCCAGGTTATTCAAACCAGAATGATATCATCAACTCACTGGTAGGAGGGGGTTTTCTGTGCAGTGTGGGGCTATTCTAGACCTCTTCGGACTATTTCACGGCTCAGCATGGGAGAATTCACATTCATATCTGACAGCAATTCACAGATATCTGTTCTCTGTTTCAGGTCCCCTTCTGCTCTATTGCAATAAAACAGAGCGTGTGACTGGGGACAGAGTTGTAGAGTGCTTGCTAAGCATGCAGCCCTGAGTTTGATCCTCAACACCACATGAACTGGATGGTTTCACACATGCCTATAATATCCGCACTAAGGAGGTAAGAGCAGGAGGATCTGAAGGTCATCTTCAGCAAGGTCAAGACCTGCTGAGGTGCTTGATAGCCTGTCACCCTCTGTGTGTGTGTTTGCATGTGTGTGTGCGTGTGTGTGTGTGTCAAACAAACAAAACAAAAATAATCCATTCACCAAGCCCATGGCAATATGCCCCATGCCCAAGGCTTGTCTATCTTCTGTAGCAAAGGTGGCATGTCACACATGGAAGCAGGAATGCTGTGATTGGTGGGAAATGAGCATCCTGTGGGGATAAAGAGGGCCCTAGAGAGGTATCAGAGTAACTTCTGTTCTGTTCTGTCTGGTAGGAAGGAAAGGAATCTCATGAGCCACAGATCCTAGGACCACGTGTAAGCTGGAGGTTGCATCTGATGGCTTCTCTGGTCTCCAAAAGGGCAGTTTTGCCAGTTCTTACTAGGATTGAGCATTATCAGGGAGAATTTTTCCAAACTATTTCTTGGAGATGCTATCTTTGAAGGCAAGCCAGATCACACCTATGGGCACGGGCAATCACTTGACTCGTCCCGTGATGCAGCTGGCACTCAGCCCCCATCAGTGGGATGCCCACTACTTCCAGCACTACTTTCTCCAGGAGAGCCTGAAAGGCCAGGTTTTCTCTGCTCTGGGATGAGGATTCTAAGAACTTCTTGGGAACAGAAGTTTCTATGCCAACCACTCCACACACACACACAGAGTGAGTGTGTGTGCAGTGAGAGAGAGAGAGAGTGTGTGTGTGTGTGTGTATGTGTGTGTGTGTGTGAGAGAGAGAGAGAGAGAGAGAGAGAGAGAGAGAGAGAGAGAGAGCACAATCTGATTCTTTAAAACCAAAACGTGAGCTGGAGAGATGACTCAATGGTTAAAAACACTGACTGTTCTTCCAGAGGATCTGAGTTCAATTCCCAGCATCCACAGGGCTGCTCACACCTGTCTGTAACCAGTTCTACGGTTTTTGACACCTTCACACAGACATTCATGCAGGCAAAACTAATGAACATAAAATAAAGATTAGAAAACCACAAATGCTTACCCACGGACACATATGAAAGCCAAAGACCCATATGAGGCCATGGCACATCCAAATATCCACGCAGACCCTCACCCTCACAATACATGAGTGTACAGGCTGATCTGCAAGCTCACACGACTGCCTGCAGGTGCACACAATAACCTGCAGGTGGCACACATACCTGCCATCTCCCATCCTAAACCTGACCCTCCCATTACCCTTTTCACCTTCTGGGATCATGACTCTCTTCTTCCAGATTCCCATTCTCGGTTTAAGGGTGCAGTCCGCCATGGTGGAGAAGGCATAGTGGCAGGAGTGTGAGGTGATTGGTCATATTTCGTGCTCAGTCAGTCAGAAGTCAGAGATGAGTGCTCAGGTGTAGCTGGCCTTTCTATTCCATGTGGATCCTGGCCCATGGGGTGGCACTGCCCCCTTTCAGGATGAGTCTGGGGCACCCAGACGTGTGTCCCCTAGGTAATTCAAGCAAGAGTCAGTCAGATTGGCAACGACGGTGAACCGTGGCAGTCATCTTAAAGGCCCGCCCTGGCTAAGCCATGGACAACTGTAAGCCATCCCCAGCCCTCCAACCTCCTCGTTTAGCTCTAGTTTTTGCCGAGTAGCTATTTCCACACCATGTAGTCATTACACTTTTCCTTCAGTCTGTCATTTCTTGTTTGTCATCTGTCTGTCTGTCTTTTGGAATGCAAATCCCCACAAGGAACTGTTTTAAGCTTTGTTCTCTGACCAACTGGCATAGGCATGCTCCATGAAATTCTGAGTGAAAGAATAGGGAATGCCTCGGAAATACACATGTACACGTGTACATATTTACACCACTGCACACACATGTGTGCAAGCCACATGGCTACACATAAGTTTGTGCTACATGGAAATGTACATGCAAATAAACACACATGCGTGCACAGAGGTACACGTGCGCACACAGGCACATGTGCATGCATGTGTGCCTACTTACACAGATGTTCAGGCCCTGCTAGTTATCCTGTGTTGCTGCTTAGAAAATCACTCTGGTCTTGGTGATGTAAAACTAGGCCACCCTACATGCTCGTGAGCCCTGTGGACTCAGAATTCACAGCATTCAGGGCCTCAGCTAAGAGAGGCATGTTTAAAGGCCTCTTCCCCTACCTACCTAGCAGCTAAATGAGGCTGGCTTGAAAGACTAGAAACTCAGCAGACGTTCTCTCCTCCCTCCCTCCCTCCCTCCCTCCCTCCCTCCCTCCCTCCCTCCCTCCCTCCCCCCTTCTCTTCCTTTTCTTAGATTTTGGCATGCTCTCTGTGTAGTCTCCGAGCTTACTCTAAGAACAACTGTTCCATGAATAAGTCAGGGACTGCATGGCCTCTGTGGCTTACCTGAAATACCACGATGACATTTCGGTCACACTCACAAGTGAGTCTCAGTCCACCCACACACAAGGAGAAGAGGACATAGATTTTTATCTCTTAATCAGGGGACTGTGGAAGAATGTGCAATGATAATTTAATACAACCACATATGCACACCCAGGACTGCCTCCCCACATTGATATACACACTGTACACTGCATGAAAATACACACCTCTGTTCTGAGAGCAGACATACACAAACACGTATATACATAAGTCCCATGTAGAACAACTATATAAGCATCCCCCCCCTCACATACACACACACACACACACACACTCCCACAGTTATCACAGACCCTGCCCGGGGGGATACCCAGATGGTACCCAAACCACATGTTTGTTTCCTCACCCCAGACTCCTCCCTGTCTGAGGTGGACTGGGACAGGTAGAGCAGAGGGTAGCATGGGGTGTACCTCCTCCACCAACCCCTCTCCCTGGCTGGCGGCAGGGGCCTGGCAAGAAAGAAAACAAATAACCTTGAGGGGTTTAAATAAGCAAAGTTTTGTGCAAAGCAGAGGTTAATGTACTTTATTGTTCAATGTCATGTTCCTAGTGGATTGGTGGAGGGAAAAATGTGATTAATTGCCCCGAAGCCCACGGATCTACAATTATTTGGTTGTTGTGAACAAATAAAGGACTTCAGTATCCATCATATTCAAATGAGGCGGCAGAATAAATGATGGCGGGCCGGGGAGGAACAAAACCGAGGCGTGTTCCTCCAGGATGGAAGGCGACTGGAGCCTTGTCAACCAGACGCTGGATGGTGGCGGGAGCCGAACCCGTCAGTCTCTGTGCCGCCAGAGAGGGCCGGGCTGACCCCCGCAGGGGCCGCCGTTAATTCATGTCACCCTTCGCACCTCCAGCCTGCGTGGTAGGGAGAGCAGGCGCCAATTCCCTAATAAAGACTTGTTTTGCAACGAGGCCGGATTGGGGCGGGGGCACAGATCTTCATTAGCGCCCCTTTCCTGGGCCACGCTCGTTCCAGAGCACAGGTACTGGCTAAATGTGTCCGATCATTCATCATGATTTTGCCCTCCACTTTGTCACAGCGTGGGGATTTAAGGAAGATAGATGGTACGAGATGTTGTCTCCTCCGCAGACGCTTTCTGCTCTGGTAAGTGTGTCCGAGGCAGAATTATTTCGCCACTTTATTATTTCCTAGTGAGTGTTTGTCAGAGCGTTGCCTCTTGGAAGGAGCGAGTTGTTTCCTGTCACTCAGGGATGTCGCGGGAGCTGTGATGCTTGGCTGGGTTCACCAGCCAGCTGGAACCCAGGCTGGGTCCCCAGGCAGGGCTGTGGGGGGTCCTGGGAGGCTGGGCTACAGGGTGAATGTCAAGTACAACAGAACCGCAGAGTCGCAGGCTTTGGGAAAAGGAGGGGCTCAGGGGGTTTGGACAAACAGGAACAGGATTGGGTCAGGGGGAGTCCTGGGGGTGTTTGTGGGCCTGGCCTGGCTAAAAGCCAGGGTGCCGGGTAGGGAGCTGTTCAAATCAGTCCAAAAAGCTGTGTGAGCTTGGCCTTGTGTTGAGCCAGCTGGAGAGGGTGTGGGCAAGGCTGAGGCTTCCGGGCTGCAGATAGCCAGACAGGAGTACAGCTCATCTTACTGGCATCAGAGGAGCTCTCTGCCCCGACCGAGCAGCAGAGGGCCAAGTGGTGACCCACAGGGACCTCGGGGGCAGAGCAATGACAGGAAGTTAATGACGAAGGCTGGCAGGCTCGGAAGATGGCGAAGTTGCTAAAGTTCTTACTCAAGGCCCTGAGTTCAGATCTTCAGCCTCCACGCAGGTAGACTCAGCACTGGAAAAATAGAGACAGGAGGCTCCCCAGGACTTGCTGGCCAGGGAAGTCTGAATGGTCAGTGAGCTCTGAGTTCAGTGAGAGACTCTGTGTCGAAGCTAAAGTGAAGAGCAACAGAGGAAGACACCTGATGTCAACCTCTGGCTGTTGTGTACTCACAAGCACTTACACACGCACATGTGCACACATGTGTGTCTGCAGTCACAAAGTGTGAGAGCGGGGCACAACCTGGAGCCAGAAGCAGGTGTCCTCCACTTAGATCTCACAAGCTGAGGAAGCCTTCGCTACCATTGGGTGACTCTGGCCCCAAGCCATCTGCGGACCATCTGCAGATTGCTGGCAGCTCTTGCTTGCTCTAAGGATCTCTTATCTCCATCTAGCTAGGGGACCCGTGAACCTCAGCCACACGGCTGTGGAGGGCCCTGCCTTTTCTTTGCAGGACAGGTTGTTGTTCTGGGCAGCGAGTCCAGGATGGTAACCCTTGGAGGTTCTGAGAAACCAGGCCAGCTGAGGAGAGCGAGATCAGAGACCTGGGAAGGGCATGGTGCCTTTCTGTTTCCAGCACGTCACTGTCAGGACGAGCCCCAGCTACCTGTTCAGGGTCCCCTTATCCTCCCCAAAGCATCCCCAGAGATGGACCAAGAGTAGAATTTGGGGGTCAGGGAGGCCTGGGCTTAAAACCTTCGCCCGGTGTAATGTTTTTGAGCCTTGGTTTCCCCATCTGTCAGAAGGGTGCATGTTGTAGGTGTTTTTTCTACTCAAGCACCTGCTCCCAGACTCTCTTCGGTTCCTGCGGGCCTGGCTGGCTCTGTCCAGTCTCTGAAACCACCGTTTTCTGGCTGGTTTCTAGACAACTCTGCCACTCTTTGGTGTGGACAGCCCATAGCAAGCCAATTTCCCACAATGCACCTGACTGCTCAGCCCTCCACTTCCTCCAACCCAACCTGACTGACCTGGCTGACCTGGAACACATACCTTGCCCTTAGGCTGGTGGGGGAGGAGAAACATAAACCACTCCTCACCCAAATCCAGACCACCACCAGGGACCTCTGAGGTCCTGCTCCCAAGCCAGAGGTCTGGGGGCAGGGGCTGGGCACCCAACACCTTAGGGTCCCACCACAGTCTTACTGCCACTTCGTAGCTGAGAAAACTAAGCCTGTGTAGAGGAATGAGGGCACTGAAGGTGATATAGCTGTCATTCATGGCTCATGGATTCCAATCTGGGCACCTCTGAGGGCCAAACTTACCTTCTGGGCTGGGCAGGATTGCTGTTTGACTCATTGGTGGAGAGCCGTGATGGACACCTATTACTTCCAATCAGGGTTTAGCCCATTTTCCTTATTTTTTTCCTTTGCTGCTCACTTGTGGAAGTGTCTCAAACTCAGCTCCCTATGTTCTAGTAACCACTGGAGTAGAACCCGAATTCCTGGGACTCCCTGTGGCTTGAAGTTAAGTTCCACCTGCCTTTGCGCTCTGGGTTTGCTTATATGGTTTTCTTTTATGCCTTGCCTACCATTAATTCACTCACCCATTCCTTAATCCATGTGTTGATTCACTCATTCATCAATTTGCTCATTAACTCACTCACTCATTCCTCAGTTCAGTCATTCATTAATTCACCCAGCCATTTATTTGCTGATTTAACAATCACTGAGGACACAAGCCTCAGTGGAAGGCTCTGCACGGCCAAACCAAAGCCAGCATGTGGCGAGAGCTGGTGACAGGGCCTGACACACCCCGTCACGTGGGCTGAAGATGAAGCACCTGGCAAGGCACTGTGAGACTGTAGACCTTAGGACTGTTGACTCAGTTGGCCGGTGCAGGGGTGGGACCGCACTAGTCACCGTGGGGAAGCCTGCATGCACTGCCCTGGACTGGGCTCACTCACCACCAGGGCCCTGTGGCTCCTGTTCCCTGACCTGCTCCCCGCCCTTCTCCCTTCTGCTCTGCAGCCAAGGTGATCGTCCTTGAGCACAAATCTGATGTCTCCACTTTGCCTGGAAAAGGTCAGTGATTGAGCTGAGGAGAAGATTCGGTGGTTAACTGCTGGCCACACAAGCTTGGCTCCCTGAGCTCAAATGGTCAAAGTCCATGAAGAAAACAAAAGCTAGGCACGGCAGCATGTTCTTGTCATGTCAGCACTGGCGAGATGAAGATAGATGATCCCCGGGGCTCACTGGCCAGCCACCATAGCCTGCTGCTGTGGTTTGAATAAGAGCGGCCCCCACAGGCTCATAGGCTTGGATGCTTTGTCCCCACGGAGTGGTACTATTGGAAAGGATTAGGAGTGTGACCTTGTTGGAGGAAGTGTGTCACTGGGGGTGGGCTTTGAGGTTTCAAAAGTTCACACTAGACCCTCTCTCTCTCTCTCTCTCTCTCTCTCTCTCTCTCTCTGCCTGAAGACTGGGATGTGGCTCTCAGCTACTGCCCCAGTGCCATGCATGTATAATAGACTGAATCCCCGAAACTGTAAGCAAGTCCCCAATTAAACACTTTCTGTTATGAGTTTCCTTGATCATAGCGTCTCTTCACAGCAATAGAATAATGATGAAGACACCTAATTAGGTAACTCTAGGCCAATGAGAGGCCTTGTTTCAGAAAACAAGGCAGTGAAGTCAGCAAGATGGCCCAGCAGATAAAGAGCCAGCAGATAAAGGTCCTGCTAATATCCCAAGATCCACATGGTACAAGGAGAGAACTGACTTCCGTGAGTGGTCGTCTAGCCTCAGACCATGGCCCTCAAGCGTCCCTCCCCACAAAAACTAAAGAAATTATAAATAAATAGATAAAGTACAATATTTTAAAAAAGGTTTTAATAAACCAAGATGGATAATTTCTGAGGAAAGGCACACCCAAAGCTGAGCTCTAGCCTAAACACACACACACACAGCACGTATGCACGCATGCATGCATGCACACATGCACACAGTGTCTTCCTAATACCTGCCCACTTTAAAGCCTAAACCTTGAACTTGCCATTCAAGGCCTTTCCTGCCCTGCACCCTCACACCCACTGGCATAAGGACAGCCACAGCCTCTGAACCATCATTGGACACTTTCACAAGCTTCCTTTCCTCACCTGCATGGCAGGAATGATGCAGGTGCCTTTCTCAGGACAGCCGTCCCAATACTGACCCCACATAGTCTTCCTGTGGGGTGACAGAGGCAGCGTTTCCTCCCAAACTCGATAGACTGGTTACTGCCTAGCCTATAAATGCTTACCGCCAGATCATAAATGCCATGCGCTTTTGTTTGGCTCTTTGAGGTTCCCCCTCTTGGAATCCAGTGGCCAAACCCCAAAAGAGCCCATCACAGATGCCCTGTGCAGTTCATGCCAGCCAGCCCACCGTGGGAGTGCTCCAGTCGGTGCCAACATGCCCGCCCGCCATGGGAGTGTGCCATGCTGATAAAGGTCTTCTCCAGAGGCTAACCCTTGGAGCTACAATGGTATCTGCCAAGGCCTTGAGCACAGGTAATCCTCAGGGCCATCTTCAGACTTGACAGTTGGGGGGCTTGTCACCCAGCCAAAGAGAGCTGAGATGCCAGCCCCATAGAGTCCTTGTGAGAAATGAAGTGAGCCACCCTGTCATGACAATAAACCACACAAGTGGCTTCAACCAGACAGTTGTGTCTCAATATTCCGGAGACTGCAGATCTAAGAAGAGAGGATGAGTGTAGGCAGCTCCTTCTGAGACCTCCCCTATGTCTGTGACAGCTGTGTCCTTCTCCTAGTGACTCCCATCACCCTCTTCTGAATATGGTCTTTCCTCCTTTGCATATCGTGACAGTGATATTGGGTTAGGCAGCACCCCAACGGCCTTATTTTAAAGTCACTCCTACTTTAAAGACATAAGAGTGGTTACAGTCCCATCCTGAGAAATTAGAGCCCAGATGTCTGCACACAAGTTGCAGTAGGGGACAGTTTAGCTGGTAACAATAAAGGGTGGCTTATGGAACACTCTGAACAGTGCCTGCTCATGGAAAAACCTCAGTCCATGTCAGCCAATGTCCCCATGCTAACACCATCCCACTGCCCTCTACCTAAACTCATGCCACCTCGCTCTAGCTCTGGGGCACTTCTCAGGTCCCCAGACTTCTAGCCTGTGCCTTCTGCTGTCCTGGTCTCCATTCACCCCAGTCGCTCCTGGCTCAGGAGGTCAGCCCTCTCCCTCCCTGGGCTAAAAGGCTCCAGCAGCCATGTTGAGGTCCTGTGGACAGTCCTCCAGCCTAATGGGGATGGGGAGACTTGATCTTTTAGTTTTCAACCTGAACTTTTGTTCTGTTTCACAGTATAAAAATAGGGTGTATTTTTTTTTCTTTTTGGCTATAAAAATGATGTGTTCTCAGTTGGTAAAACCTGTACAGCACACTTTCTTGGCCTCCAACTTGTTCTGTTTCTGAGACAGGTTTCATGTAGCTCAGGCTGGTCTCAAACTTAGACTGCAGCCAAGGATGACCTTGGATTTCTTACCTGCCCCTGCCTTTCAGGCGCTGAGATTGCAGGCAGGCACTTTACTCCCTTGTTTAAGGGGTGCTTGGGATCAAACCCCGGGCTCCATGGCTTTATAGGCAAGCAGTTCATTGACCGAGCCACATCCTAAGCCATGGTGAGTGAGTTTTAATGTCATAGCTTTTGTGTCTCTGGAATTTTTCAGAGGTGTGAAATGTAATATGTGTATGATATTTCCCCTCTTGATTCTAAGGTAACAGACCGTAGCGCGCGCACCCCAGGCTTAACTGCACGGTTCCGAGTAGAGAGGAATTGTATTAAACATGTATATTCATTTACAGTGTACATCCTGAAAAGCACACACGTTTTAGAAGCAAGAAATATGACATGGGCACAGCACAGAAATCAAAAGCACTTGTTTCCTGGGATGCTTTTACACGGTGAGAAGACTTATCACTGTGATTGATCTCATTAAGAACTGAACAACCAATAGTCAGGCAGGAGGTGTAGGTGGGACTTTCAGGCAGGGAGAGAGGAAGCAGGAAAGGAATCTAGGTGCATGTCAGATGCCATCAGACATGGAGGGAGTCAGGCATACAGAATGAAAGGAAGATAAGAAGCCACAAGGCAAAAATGTAGATAAATATAAATGGGTTAATTTAATTTATAAGCGCAGTGGGACAAGTCAAAGCTAAGGCCAAGCTTTCATAATAAATAAGATTCTGTGTAGTTATTTGGGAGCTGGCTGGCTGGACAGCAAAAGACTCACTACAAGCACTGGCTACCTGAATCTTAGCCCCACTTTCAAGCCCAGAACTTAAGGGAAAATCCAGATACTGTGGTGGATACCTGCAATCCCAGAGCTCTTATGGTGGGACAGACAATACAGACAGCAGAATCAGACAGAAACTCTAAGGTCAGCTCAGCCTCAAGTAGTCAGCACAGCAGCAAAACTGAGAGACCGTGCCTCAGTGGGGTGGGAGAACCAACTGATAAGCCCCATGGTTTGACTCCCACACGTGTGTGTGCATACCCACATTCACACGTATATCACGCACAAAGTGAGGAGGAAAGGAAAGAAAGAAGGAAGGGAGGGCTATATATTAAAAAATTATACCCTTTGAGTACCACGCTTAGGACTGTTTTATTTTAGGACCTGGGGTCTTGTCGTGTCGTGCCAGATAATCTTGGGCTCCCACGCTCAAAAAATCTCCTGCTGCAGCCTCCTAAGTATCCAAGATGATGGGTGCCCGTCTCGGGAATACTGTCTCGTGGTCTGTGTTTAACAAAGCTTGTCCACCGGTCCACGTCGAAAGCTGGACGGCGCTGCTGTGAATCTTCATGGTTGCCTAGAATTCCACCAAACAGATGTCTCACAGCTACCCCAGACTCATTCCCCAGCACTGTGCAGGTCAGCAGGAGTTCTTCGGCATCCACGTGTGCATCGCCAGTCTGGAGCAAAGTGATTGTGGGAATGGTTGGTGTGGATTCACTTCTCAGTAGTGACAGGCTGTGAGCCTGAAGTCCACTCACCCCCCCGTGACTTTGCCACCACGCAGCTTTCCAAACTCCCAACCCAGTATGTTTCAGGCCCTGCCTGGCTGGTCCAGGTCCCCTGTTCTTTCATCTTCATCATACCCTCTGCTTCTTGGTTCTTGGCTGTAATTTGATCTTCACATGCAAGCTCTCTCTCCACTCAGGGCCTTTGCACAACCTTTCCCCCATCTTCACCCCACTTCCTGCTCAGACACCCTCTCCAGGAAGCCTTCCATGACTTAGCCCTCCTCAGGTGAGCTCCACTGATCTTTCTTGGGACACTTAGGCTTACCATTAGGGTAAATCAGGAGATTACCAATAGTTAACCATTCCGAAATTACACAGTAGGCAATTTCTGATGGTTAACTTAATATAGACCCATCACGCCACCCCTTCAGTGTTGAGTGATGACATCTGGGACAGGGACCTGTCTGCAGTGTTCACTGTGGTATTATTCCGGCCCTGTACCCAAACTCAGACAGCCTCATCTGTCAATATTAATGAATAAATGAATTATGAAGCTTCGAGTCAGATTGAAACTAAGACCGTAAGTGCCTTAGCATAGTCTGTGCCAGCGTGGGGGAGGATCACCTGTCTTCCATTTGGCAGTGGTCGAGGGGAGCAGAGACATTGACAAGGCTAAGTGCACATTACCCACCACAGTGGCTGGATCCAGCTGCCCTAATTTCCAATCCAGTTTCTTCAGGACTGTGCCCAGTATCACTTTAAAGTGGCCACTAGAAGCTGGGCCCCTCTAGATGGAGAGTCAGGCCGAGGACATGGGGAGAGGTCTGGGCGCTCCCTCTCATCAGTCTCCTCCCGCGACCTGGTATTCCTGGCGCGTAACTGGTGCACTGTGCACCTATGGCCACAAGGTGGCAATGTTGGCACCGACTGGGCTCTGGGAGTAGCAGGAAGCCCCAGCCAGCTCCCGCAAGATGCCTTCAGAGGCCGCTGTGTAGTGTGCAGGCTGCGTGCACAAAAGGGTACGTGTGCTGGGCGGTGTTGGAGGGTGCCCCCCGTGTCTGTAATTATAGGTGGAAAAGTCTGAAGGGTCTGTGTGCATAGGTACGCATGCATGCTTCGTTGTCTCGACGTGGTATTTGTGCTTTCATGGATGTGTTTTTTTTCAACAGTGTGTCTTTGAATCTGTGAAACTATATGAGCTAAGGATGCTCACTGGGGGAGAGCTTTAAGTGTGTAAAACCATCATTGTCCTGATGTGCACATGTGGAGTAAGTGTGTTTCTGGGAGAGAGGAGGGGACAGCTTGAGGATGTCTATGTTTGGTTGTCTGTCTACACCAATGCCAGGGACTCCTGGAGCTCTGTCTCCCCCTGCCCAGACCCGGTCCTCCATAGACACTGTTCTGATTCTGACCCCCAGGGCCTCAAGCTGGGGCCCCCACTGGCTGCTAATCTTCTGCTCGCACCTCCTCCCACCCACACCTCCTCCCGCCCATGTCTCCCTCTCTCGGGGTCCCCTCTCTCCAGCCACTGAGGCCTGCAATAGCAGAGATTCACCTACTGCAGCTTCAGGACCCTGGGCACACAGAGTGGGACAACAGCCTCCAGCTGGCGCCCAGCAGGGCCTAGCCCAGTTCCCTATCCCGGAGAAGAGATAGACACCCTTGTCACTGGGGTCCTAGGTAGTCCCACAGAGACGATCAGTGTGCGGGCATGTTCCTTATCCTCACCCAGTGGTGCCCGGTACCGAGCTCTGCTTGTCTCCTCAGACCTCAGAGTGGGACTGGGTCTCAGATTCCGTGGCCCAAGCCTTGGGAGGATGTGAGGATGGCACTAGCTCCTTCTCCTGGTCCCATCTCTTACCCTATACAGGCATATCATGGCTTCCTCCCAGCCTGCTCCCTCCCCCTGCCAGGCAAAGGCCCAGAATGCCATGTCTGACCATGTCTGGACACCCTTCCCCCCATGGTTATTAATAATTGGGTATTAGGCAAGAGGCACTATCGATTCTGGCCCGGGCAGCTCCAGGTCGAGGTAATTTATGGAAACACCCGTGTCCCTGGTGATAAATAATGAGGTGATCGTGAGCATGGGTCACTAGTGAGCGGCCTCTGTCCTCTACCCTGTCCACTAATACACTATCTCATAAATGGAGGCGGGAGCGAGGGACCCGGCAAGCTGGAAAGACAAAGGACGCTTTGGTGATACAAGCCTCCAGACGACAAGACAAGGAGAAGCAGAGACAAGGCTCGCTCCGCGGGGCCTGGTGGAGGAGCTGGATACAAAGAGGGCAGACCGGCAGGCAGGGACAGAGGAGGGAAACAGTGGGGACAAGGAGACACTGGAGAGATGGGGTGGGGGAGGAGTGAGAGACACACAAGGCAGAGGAGGGTGAGCTGGGACGCTCTGAGACTGGGCAGGGTGGGGACAGCAGGGACAGAGACAAAGAGGACTGGAGTAGTCGTGGCCAGCCGCCAGAGAGGACCGTGCACAGGCCAGTGCCCCAGCCCCTGGACGGTCACCAGGCCTGTGTGCTCTGGAAGCAGACTCTGAATCTCCTGGGTCCAGCTGTGTAACCTTACACAGGACACTTCCCCTTGACGAGGGGACCCTCTTCTACCTAGCTGGGAGAATGAACTTTCAACATCAGTGCACTTGGGACCGAGCGCCAGGCCTCAGAGTGTGCAGGTCGGTGTGTAACCGTGGCACGTGGTACTGATGGAGTCACATGAAGTGTGACTCTACCGAGTGAGCAGAATGTCCGGTTGGACGAGAGAGGCGGGTTGAGTGGCTGCAGGGAGCTCTCACAGGAGCGAGGTGTGATTTGGGCCTGGACTTAAACAGGTGGGAGACATATTCCTGGGAATAAGAGGACGTGATGTCGGGTTCAAGGCTGAAGGAATACCTGCAGTGCTGGGTTGCAGCCTCTAGCGCACCCACCCACCCACGCTCATACGGAGTGACCAGCTTTAACTTGGCTAGCTCCAAGGCCAGAAAACTCACCAACCACTCTTGAGAAAACCTAATTCTGATTCTGCCCTTTCTCAGAATTACCCTTCAGCCCAGTCTAGCCTCCCCTCCATTGCTCACTACCACCCCCAGGTTCTGATCACCAGGCGCCCACATTTGGCTGCTGTAAACATTGCTTCCAGGCTGGCTGGCCCCAGGGCTGGGGCTGCTCCTCCCCCCTGGATCCACAGCGCTCCCTTTTGACCACCCAGAGCCTGGGGCTTCTTGGACAGCTGCCAGGAGCTGCCTCCCTTCCCACGTCAGCCATCTTGTCTGGGTGGAAAAGTATACCAAGGCCAGTCTACAGGCTGACCCGAGGAAGACACCCACTCTGTGTCCCCTGGACGGTATCTTGATCCTGCTGCCTACTGACCAGGTGGCTGTGTACAGGGTCCCAGTGTCCACTAGGGTCTCAGAGTCATGTGCAGGGTGCCTAGAACCAGGGCAATATGGTTCTACTAAGGATCCCCTCCCCCACTGCCTTTCCCTACAGTCCCTGAGTAGCCCGTGTTTCTCCATCATGTCTGGCATTCATGTTTGAGAGTTTACAGAGGTCTTGGCATAGCTCTGTGCGACATTGGTCAACACCCCCCTCATGCCCAACCCTATCCTGACCCTATGGCACCTTTCCACACTCACACCAGGGAGTAAGCTCTCAAGTGGTCTAGGCCATCATGGTGGCCGTTCCCTGGACCTACCATCTCTTGTGTCCCTTTCGTGAGGGTGATTTACTCCCAGAGACTTCTCATCACCTCTCAGCTTCTCATGACCTCCACCCTGGAGGTCAAGGCCCATCTGATAGAGGCTCTTCTTGGCAGTGGCTCTCCTGGGATCATGGCTTCCTATTAGGGGTTTCTAAACCATTCCTTGCTGTCTATTCTAGAACTTCATTGAGCAATTAAACTCAACCAGTACTACGGCCATTCCTGAACTCAGCAGCTGATTAACGTTTTGTTTTTTTTTTTTTTGTCTCCTCATTTGATAGCTATCCAAGGGGGTGGAGCTGAGAGGATGATGTCATGGCCTCATACCACAGATGGGTACCATCTTACAAAGGATGAGACCAGGCAACTGTTAAAATGCACCAAATCTCTTGCTCATAGGGCTGGGGCTCTCCTGCAGGGAGTGGATGGGCTCAGAGGCCTTCAGACCTTAGACCTGCATGGTTGGGAGGAGCACTTGAGGGCAGGTGTGAGACAGAGATGCCACCTTGATTAGTGAGGGACGGGTGAGGGGTGAAGAAGGCCTACATCCTACAGGGAAGTGGGGAAACAATGGATCTATGCAGCTGGGCAGGAAACAGTCTGCGGGGTCGGCAGGGCAGGCCCGTTGTCCAGGATCCTGGAGAAGACGCACTCCTGGATGTTTGCTGCATCCTAGTGCCCAGTCCGGAGTCACCGGGCTTGGCAGAGTCTGGTAGCGAGCAGACACAGGGAGAGATGAGCTAGGGCCAAGAGAAGGGCAAGGGCTGGGAGGTGTGGACGAGGTGAGGTGAGGCCCTATGCAAAGACTGGAGACTTGTGGAACTGGGAGAAGGGGCGTCTGTCAGAGCCTCCGGGTGAACCAGGGAGACCTGCCAGCAGGCTGGGGTTAGGGATGAGGAAGCAGGGACGTAGATATCAATTGGGGGACCGGTGTGTGTCTTCCTCTCCAAATGTCCCCCTAATGCTAGCAAGGCTGAGACTGGCTGCTTCTGACCAGGGCAGGCAGGTGTAAGCCTAAACTTCTACCATTGAGCCCCCACCAGCTCTCCCCCAGATCTTTTAGACACTTTGCCTAGAAGCAAAACTTGTACCTGTGGGTATAACGGGGGCTCCCAAGGGTCTCCAGAGCCCTTTATGGTTCCCCATGTAGCAGGGTCATCTCATGGATTTGCCCAAGGCCACCTGGCTGCTTTGGGTCCTACAGCCCTACTTGGTGAGCACGTAGGGGATTCCTTCTCTTCAGTTTGTTGGCCCTCCCTTCCTCAAAGCCCGTGCAGTCAGCTCCCCAGATCCCCCAAATCCCCCCAGCTACACCCCAGCTCAGTGTTTTACTATGTTCCAGCACTGGTTGAGCTCCAGAACAACTGTCTGTTTCTCCTGCCAAGGGGCTGAGGCACTGCTGTGTCCCACGCAGGGCCTGGCTCCAACGAGGCCCTTGGTCCCTGGTCACCCTGGTCACCGTGGGTTGAGTGTGGAAAGCACAAACAGGATATCTATGACCCTCCAGGTCAGGGTGGGCATGGAGAAACTGACTGAGCGGCTGCCCCTGGTGGGGCCCCATGCCTCTCCCAGGCCCTCAGCACCGCTCCCCACCAACGGCTTTGTTCCCGACCTCAAACCACAGGGAGAATAAAGTTTGTGAAATATTAGTTTAATAAGACATGCGACTACTATTAAGGATCCAAGGGTTCTTATTTATTATTCATGGGGCCGTGTGATTTAGGGGCGAGTGGGTCCGCGGAGGCTTTGCTTGGCCGCCTCTGCTGCAACCCACCCTCCCCGCAGCGCCCGGCTTCCATCATCCTCTCCCCTGCACTTGCTCAGACTGCAGTGCTCACAGGAACCGCCACCCTCACCAGGTGTGGAGTGGGGGACAAGGTGGCCACAGCTTTCCCCTGGGTGCTTCAGTGTTGTAGCAGGCCAAAGGGTAGTTCCTTTTCTGTCTCCTCTTTAGGGTTCTGGGACCTCCAAGAGTTAGGTAGGTGAAGCAGGCCTCGGGCAGATTGGGACAGTGAGGAGGGGACTAGGTTATACCTGAGCTAACTTGCTGTGTGACCTTGAACAGGTGTCTCACCTTCTCTGTCTCAGGCTCCCTCTAAAATCATCTGAAAGTTTTAAGCAGGTGTCTTGTCTCTTGTTTGTGTACATTATCTTCCTAGAGGCACTAAATCCATCACAGCATCTCGGTGCCACCAGATTTCCTTTTCTATGACTTGCAGTCAGCTCTTCCCATGCCCTCAAACGCAAGCACTCTGTCCTGACTTCTCTGGTCACACGTTAGAGTCGCTGGCTCTTGAAGTCTGGAGTAGTAAAGTCACATGACTTTATAAAACATGTGATTGTGAACAGTTTCTCCTTTTTTATTGTTGAGAAAGACTCCATGATGTGACTGGCAAGCTGTGAATTTACTCACCACCCGTGATCACGCAGGCTCCGGTCCACTCACCTCCCCATGGTCACGCAGGCTCCGGTCCACTCACCTCCAGTGGTCACGCAGGCTCAGGTCCACTCACACCCCCGCCATGATCACGCAGGCTCCGGTCCACTCACCACCCGTGATCACGCAGGCTCCGGTCCACTCACCTCCAGTGATCACGCAGGCTCCGGTCCACTCACCTCCAGTGGTCATGCAGGCTTCCGGTTCCCCCTTCCATGATCACACAGGCTTCTGGTGTTTGGTGCTCATAAATGACATCTCCCGGGAGTGTCTGCCTCTTGGATTCTATTTCCCTTGGGTAAATATTTATGCCTGAGCTTGCTAAGTCGAAAGGTAAGTACATTTTGTTATTATTTGATTTTAAATTTCCCTGCATTGCTAAGGCCCAGCTCACAGCCCTGAAGGTCACACACTCTACCACGGAGCTGTCCACTGGCTCCCATGTTCGTTGTTGTTTAAAGGGTCCTTTTTAATTTTTATTTGTGTGTATGTTTGTCTTCATGTTTATGCCTTGTGTGTGCAGTTCCCTAAGAAGTCCAGAAAAGGGCTCTGCTCCCCGGGAGCTGGAGTTGAAGGGGGGTGACCTGGGAACAATGTGCACTCCTGGTCTCTGACCATCCCACCCCTGTGCTTGACTTTTAAAGTAAGTCTCTAGGGCTGGAGAGATGGCTCCGTGGTTAAGAGCGCTGGCTGCTCTTGCAGAGGACCTGGGCTCAGTTCCCAGCACCCATGTGGTGGTTCACACCGCTGTAGCTCCAGTTCCAGGGGATCTGGTGCCCTCTCCTGGCCTCTCTGAGCACCTGCAGTCCTGCATACCACACACAGGCATATACACATTTTTTTTTTAATTTTTTGGATCTTTTCTTTTTTAAAAAAAAATTATTTATTAAAAATTTTCACATCCTCACATCCTCCCATTTCTCTCCCACTCCCCCACTCCTTCTCCCCCTCCCTCTCCAGTCCTAAGAGAAGTCAGGGTGCCCTACCCTGTGGGAAGTCCAAGGCCTTCCCCCCTCTATCCAGGTCTAGGAAGGTGAGCATCCAAACAGACTAGGCTCCCAAAAAGCCGGTACATGCGGTAAAATCAAAACCCAGTGCCATTATCATTGGCTTCTCAGTCAACCCTCATTGTCAGCCACATTCAGAAAGTCCAGTTTTATCACATGCTCGTTCAGTCCCAGTCCAGCTGGCCTTAGTGAGCTCCCATTAGATCAGTCCTACCATCTCCATGGGTGGACACACCCCTCACTGTCCTGACTTCCTTGCTCATGTTCTCCCTCCTTCTGCTCTTCGTCTGGGCCTTGGGAGCTCAGTCCATTGCTCCAATGTGAGTCTCTGTCTCTATCTCTATCCATTGCCAGATGAAAGTTTCATCTGGATTGAACTCCTCAGCCGCATATACACATTTTAAAAATAATAAATCTCTCTTTCAGCTGGGCGGTGGTGGCGCATGCCTTTAATCCCAGCACTCGGGAGGCAGAGGCAGGCGGATCTCTGGGAGTTCGAGGCCAGCCTGGTCTACAAGAGCTAGTTCCGGGACAGGCACCAAAGCTACAGAGAAACCCTGTCTTGAAAAAACAAAACAAAAAAAGCAAAAAACAAAAAATCTCTCTTTCTCAAATCATTACAGTCCCATCAGCAATGCTTAGAGCTCTGTGGTTGCTCCACATCATTGCCAACACTTGCTAGTGTTGGGCTTTTTAATTTTAGCCATTCTGTTGCATGCCTTGGTACTTCAAGTGATCTTAATTTGTGATTTGCTAAAGTTACTGGTCACTCTTGTGATTTGAGGAAATTTCTGTATTTTCTTTTGTGACCCGCTATTTCCTGTTTTGTTTGCTTTCTTGATTTTGCTTTTATCACTGGACATGTTTACAGACAAAGAATGCAAGCCAGAGGCTGGGAGAGGGCTCAGTGGGTAAGCTGCTCGCCATGGAGACCTCAGGGCTGAGTTCGAATCCCCAGAATTTCTACACATCTGGACACAGCAGCACAGGCACTCCTACGGTGACGTCCAGCGATCCTGCTCACATGGCTGAGAACGAGGCCCCACACCCGAGGTTGTCTTCTGCGTGCACATGCCTGCACGCCTACCCGTGTATGCACAGAACACATAGGAGGAGAGCCCTGTTAGACGTGAAGTTGTGACGTTTTAAATTTGTAGCATTCCTGTGTCTTCTGTTCTTTGATAAGTAAGTGTTCACTGAAAGTTTCTGTTTATAGTCCCTGTGTTCTGTGGGCTCTCAGTTGATTTGCTCTGTGTTGTGAGTGCATTTTCCCGGATTTTCTTGTAGAAACTTATAGTTTAAGTGCCGAGTATCATGACCCATCGCAGACTGACCTTTGTGGGTGGTGGGAGGTGAGCTTTTCTTTTGTTTGATTCTGTTCTCTGTTCGTTCATCTGGTTGTCCAATATGATTGAAGACAGCTTTTTACAGTGACCAGGCAAGAACAGGGAAAGAAGGATCAGAAAGAAGAATGGAGGGAAGACAAAGGAGAGGGAAGAGGAGAGAGAGATGAGACAGAGAAGCGTGGGGTGGGGGAGAGCGGGTGAGCGGATGGGCCCTCTGGTGTTGGTCTGTCTTGGACTTACCTTTCCTCTCCCCACTGCCTGTCTCCCAGGTCCCCACCACCTGTCCCCTGGGTCCCCACTGCCTGCCTTCATGTCCCCACCGCCTGTCCCCTGGGTCCCCACTGCCTGCCCCCAGGTCCCCACCGCCTGCCTCCATGCTGGGTCCTCCAGTCTTGATTCCATCACCTTCACAGTGAGCCTGAAAATCAGGCGGGGTAAATCCAATGTTTCCTTTTAATATTGACTGGATTATTATTGGTCTTCTGCTTTCTCATATCAATTTGAGATCAATTTGCCAATGACTTATAAAAAATAAAATCTCTTTGATGTTCTTGTTGGGACCCAAGTTTCCCATAACTCGTACCGGGTGGGCCTTGGGAGGCTCTCGATCTCCCATCTGGCCACCCCCAGTTATCTTTTCTGCCAGTATTCCTCTGAAGATGCAATCCTTCCCAGCAGCCCAGAGGGTGAGGCTGAGGATCTGGAAGCCAGACTCACCCCAGAGTCTGGAGTGAGAGAGCTAGTCCTGGAGTCGTTACCACACTGGTGAGGGCAGCTGTGGGGGACCCCATATGTCACTAAAGTATTGATCATTTCAATGTTGCCATGCCTGAGGTTCACCTCAAATTAACAGAATGAGGGTAGGTGGTAATACAGAGGCAAAGTTGGGCATGAGCTAAGCATGGATATTTGTTGTGGGCACAGAGGACTCACCTTACCCGTCCTGAACACGCATGGCATTTTATGATGAACATGTGCAACATACACCCTTCACCTCCCCAGCCTTGCCTGGACCCCACTGCACGCTGGTTAATGACTTTCTCTTTGCCATCTGCAGCTTCTCTGGTGACTGCTCTGTCCCCATGCACACTGGAGCAGACCCTGCTGCACAGGTGGCCGTGTCCAGGCTGCCCATGATGCGGGGTTGGCAGGTGGGTTTCCACCTCACCTTAAATGAGTTCTGAGATGAGCGACCTCCAACAGCTACCACCTGCAGCCCTGGGCAGGGCCCTGAGCCAGCCCCAAGCAGCAGTGGAGGGCCGGATGGAGAGAGAAGACTGGGATGAAGGCAGAAGGGAAGACCGTGGGGGACTTCAGAGGCCCCTTTAAGACCTGGCTCAGCTCCAAGTGGAGGCTACAGCAGGGAAGAAACTGTCTTAAGTGTGGGAAGATGCCTGCAGCTGCTATGGAAGAAATGACATGAAGCAGAGAGAAGCTAGGAGGCTGCGTGGGCACCAAGACTGACACGACATGGGCTGGCTGGCACCAGGCTGGTGGCAGAAGTGGTCAAAATGACCAGGCTTGGGATACACGGGAGGGGTGTCACGGACAGGTTTCTGCACAGGTGGGATTTGGGTTGAGAGAGAGATGGGGAGCTGGCCATGGTGCTTAGGGCTGGACTGGAGTGGTGGTGAAGGGTTGACATCTGTCAGGTCAGGGACTATGGGGAGAGCAGAAAGTCAGACCATGACATGCAGAACATGTCGCCGGCCCTTACAAAACTCACACAGGAGTCTAATGGCCATCATGACAGTGCAAAAGACTCATGCATCTCTCAGGGGTGACCAGGGCTCTACCTCCTGCGTGCTCTGAAGCAGCCCCTGGGGAAGCCGTTAGCTATCGTGGAAGGGGAATTCTGTGGGTTCTGCCTGCTTTTCCTGTCTTCCCTAATGTCTCATGTCCTGCGCTATGTCACGACAGTATAGGGACCTTCACCAAGTGCATCATACTCTTCATGTCCCAGTCTCCAGAGCCAGGAGCTAAAGAACCTTCCGTTGTTTATAAATGGCACAGCCTCTGGTACTCTGTGATAGCCAAACACCAACAGATGGTCCAGCCTGTGGTACTCTGTGATAGCCGAACACCACCTGAGATGGTCCAGCCTGTGGTACTCTGTGATAGCCGAACACCACCTGAGATGGTCCAGCCTCTGGTACTCTGTGATAACCAAACACCAACTGAGAAGGTCACATGACCTGTTGAGCAGACAAGGGCACACAGGCGTAGGAGCAAGTGTTGGGGCAGGATGACAGGGGTCTGCTCTAGGATGGGGTTGAAATCTCACTGGGGTGGTAATTGCAATGAAAGCATGTCCCAAGCTTGACCCATAAGCGTGAGTGACTGCATCCATAGCCTCCTCCCATAGGTGCTGCCGCCCCTTAGCCATCAGCTCCTGTTCTGCCTCACTCTGTCCAAGACCCCACCCACCTCCCTCTGTGAGCTCATTCCACCTGCAGTGCCCAGCCCTCTAGGCTCCCCTGCAGTGCCCAGCCCTCCAGGCTCCTCTACAACCCATCTGTCCTTTCACCAAAACTTATTTATGTCAACTTTCTTTCTTTTTCTTTTTCAAGACAGGGTTTCTCTGTGTAGCTTTGGTGCCTGTCCTATAGCTCTTGTAGACCAGGCTGACCTTGAACTCACAGAGATCAGCCTGCCTCTGCTTCTGCCTCCTGAGTGCTGGGATTAAAGGTGTGTGCCACCACTGCCAGGCTCTATCAACTTTCTTAAAATAGTTCCCATGTGCTACCCGTGAGCCCAAGCCCTGGTCATGACCGTGTGGGGTACAGTTGCTATCCCTGGGTCACTTTCAAAAGAGGGGGCCCTTCTAAGACAAAGGATGCTTAGAAAGAAGCCAGCCAACCATGCCTCACTGATGGATCCCCCCCCCCCCGCACAGCATCCCGACATTCCTTCTCTCCATGTGGGGATACTTAAAGATGGGGTAACTGCCTCAAATGGACAAGGAAGAGCAGAGCAATAGGGTACCTGCTTAGGCTGCTTAACCACACCCACCCACATCCACTCACTCTGGCTACAGTGGTTTGTACAAGGGCAAAGGCAAGGGAAGAGTGTCCAAAACAAGGCCCTTAGCAGGACAAAAGGTGCAGTCTCTTCATGTGGGACTGGCAGCGTACAGCGTAACTGCCCAGATAGATATGAGGCTGACAGCTTATAGACAGGGCCGGTGGCCCAGGTTGAGAGACTAGATGCTGAGCCCTGGCCTGAGCCCCTGGTCTCCTCATCTTCAAGTGTGGTGTAGGGGGAACAGCTGAACCTGATCTGGTACCCACCCCCACGCCCCAATCAAACCTCCCTCCATGCAAGGCTAGCCCCTTCCCTGGAGGAGGCCAGGCTGCAGACAGTGCCACTGCTCTGGAAAGGGGAGTTGAATATTCAGTATCTGGGGAGACAATAAAAGTCCCAGGAAGAACCTGGCTAAGGCAATTACCTCTGCATAAATGCATATATTATTCATCCGTGGCTTTGAATATATAAATAATACTGATACAATTTGCATGCGTTAAAAGGGGATGTAATTACCCACGGATGCCCGTGAGTGCCTGGTACCCACTGGCCACGTCCTGGACCTGCTTCCCTGCCCCTGGAGGCTCACCTTTGCCCTTTCGAGTGGCGGCCCTTGCTGCATGTGGGTGTCTGTAGTGACTCGGAGGCTGTGATGCCTCTGGCAGTTCTGCTGGACTGGTGACCTTGGGGACTCTTCTTGTCTCCCGACTGCATCTGAAAACTTTGGACTCTTTAATAAGATCATTATTATTGTCCCTTTTAAGAAACACATTGTCTTGGGCTATGGAAACAATGCTTGTTTATCATGTATAATTCGGAAAATGAACAAATTTGAAAATGAAGAATAGAATTTGTTATCTCCCTCACTGCCCTGATGTGGCCACAGCACGTTTGTCTTCTAGCTAGCCTTGTCGGTTTCTAACAAACTTGGGATCGTATTATGCACAAAGGTTTGTGACCTGCTTTTATCTTTTATGCCATGTCATCAGCAGATGAAGAAATATAAAAGGTTAGTAAGTAGAAAAAGATCCCAACCTCACTAGTAATTAAAGAAAATAAAAATTATAATCACACCGAGACATGAGTTTTCACCTACCACACTGACAGATTTAGAATAACAGCTCTAACCACCACCGGTACACACACGAAGGGATTTCTAGTTGAAAAGTTTATTTCTCTCTCTATTGGCTAGATGAGAGGAATAAAATGACAGAGGGACTGGGGAGGTGTTGGGGCAGGTGGGTAAGGCACATGTTTCAGAAGCTTGGTGACCAGAGTTCGAATCCTGGGGCTGGGTCCCTCACACCCATGTAAAGCAGGACCTGGAGAGCTGTTTGCCCCTTAAGGCAGCTGCCACCCTGTTGAGTTCTCTTCATTCTTCTGGCCAAAGCCAGTCAAACGCCAGCCCAGGTTCCAGGGGTAGGCATAGACTGAGATCATCAGTTCCTGCAGCGTGCTGCAGGGGAGGAGGGAAGACCAGCACCATGGTCAGCCTCGCTCTCTCATCCTGAGTCTTCCACCATCCTGCTGGTGTGGTCACTCAGATGGGTTTCCTCCAACACATTAGGGCAGAAAACAAACCAACAAACCAACCTGATCAAGAGAGTAGACTCTCTGGTCTAGAGACCTAACAACCAGGTAAGCTGGTTCTCTAGGAAGGTGGGCTCACCCTCGGCCACGGTAAAGAGCTATGCGGAGTAATTCCCTTTTAATGAGATGCCGTGCTTCTCATCCCCCGAATCCTCCCGCACAGTGCAGAAGCCTACAGGTATGCCCGCTTTCCTGACTTATTCAGAAAGGGGTGATTTCCGTTTCTTCTATCTCTTTTCTAAGCTAAGCATGCTTTCCTGAGCATTTTTGGCTACTTGTCTGTGACATGTCTGACCTCAGTGGCAGCTAGAATGGCTTGGCTTTTCCCTTTCTCCTTTCCTCTCCAGGCAGCTTACCTGCCCCGAGGTTTTTATTTTAAAATAGAACAAAATTGTCCTAGAATTTCCATTTGAGTCCATTCTTAAATTCTTATATTTAATGAGACCAAGAACCTGATCCATTCTCCCGCCCCCATCAAGTACCCATTCCTACTCTGCCGCAGTGTAACTTTCCTTGCAGGAAACAGCTCACAGGAACTACAATTCCCACAATGCAGCTCTCCTTCCCTCCCCCTGCTATTCTTTCTGGTTCCCCAAGAGCCTTCCTGATGGGAACTGTAGTTCAGAGAGGCCTTAACTCAGGGATGGGAGAATGATGGAGACTGGGGAATCAAAAGCCCTGGCTGCCCCACCTAGTCTCAGCTAGTGGGGCGTGGTTCCCTTCTTCGCCAGAGGAGGCCCCAGGGGATCCAGGGGAAGGATGAGAAATAGGTCCCTCACTCCCCCACATACTCACATCTTTTTCCTTTCCTATCCAGTCAGACCTGTTCAGAGTATTTCCTTGTATTATCCTTGTATGGCTGGTCTTACTCCCTGGTCCCGGACTGTTGAAGGGGCTGCTCTTTCAGACTCACAGCGGCATGAGGTTAAGATGCCGTTGGTTCATTGTGCAAGGTGGTCTAATTCCTTCAGTGCTCTGGATGCTGTGTTCAAATCCACCCCATCATTTAACCAGGATAATCTTGTGGAGAGGGAAAAACACCAGCCCCTCTCACAGATAAAGGCTGTAGAACTGGGAAAGGTCACCGGGCTCATGACAGCTGGGGCATGAGCACAGGCGTTCAGAACTCAGTGTCTGTATTCTCTGATTCTTCTCATTGTAAAATGAGGTGAATTTGCATAATGCAGAATTATTATTCACGTGTGTGTGCATACGCACGCCTCCAAGTACACATGGAGGCCAGAGGACAGCATCTGGGAGTCAGTTCCCTCCTTCCACCATGTGGGTTCTGGTGATTGAACATAGGCCTTCATGTTTAGCCTCAAGTGCTACCCACTGAGCCATCTTGCACCAAATTAACCACTTACAAGTGCGCCATTCTGCAGCAATTTCGTACATCCTCGAAGTAAATTCATCATCTCTGTCTGGTTTTCAAACTCACGAGCGGGCACTCTGGGCTCCCTCTGGGCACAACTGTGAGTTCTCCTCCACGCTCTAGAAATACCATCTTTATTGTTGGCTTTGCAGCCAAGGGAGGGGTAGGTGAGCACTGCCTCACTCTCTGCTCCCTTTTGGCCTACGCCTGTCACTCCTCTAGCAGCCTTGGCCCAGGCCTCACCAACAGGGTAGAGCCCCTGCCACAGGCCAGTTCTGCTCACGGTGAGAACCAGAAGCCCGGAATGCTGTGTTCTGCCCATACCCACTCACCCCGTGTGGGTCTTCACTGCCACACCTGCTTCAGTTTCCTTCAGCATCACCGTCATCGTCATAGTTAGGGTTTCTATTGCTGTGGTGAAACACTGTGGCCAAAAGCAAATAGGGGAGGGAAGGTTTACTTGGCTCACACTTCCACATCATAGTCCACCACTGAAGGAAGTCAGAACAGGAACTCAAGCAGGGCAGGAACCTGGAGGCAGGACCTGATGCAGAGGCCATGGAGAGCGTTGCTTACTGGCTTGCTCCCCATGACTTGCTCAGCCTGCTTTGTAGAACCCAGAGCCACCAGCCCAGGGATGGTACCACCCACAACAGGCTGGGCCCTCCCGCGGCAATCACTAATTAAGAACACACTCCACAGCTGGATCTTATGGAGGCATCTGCTCACTTGAGGCCTTCTCCTTTCAGACGACTCTAGCTAGTATCAGGTTGACATAGAAACTAGCCAACACAATTGACCCTTCACAGTACCAGTACCACCTTGGTGACTCTTACATAACAAGCTTGGCTGCCAGGACGAGGTACAAGCTTGGCTACCTCTGGAACACAGCTTCTGTGTTCTGACTCTCAGGAAACACTTCCAGAGGATTTCATCTCAATGATGCTGGTCTCTTGTTAATAACAACCAACGCTTCTGCTCCAGCTGGCCAGACACCACCACCCCTTTGCAGAGATTCTTCACCTGGTAGAGTCTGTGCTTCCCTCTGAAACTCCCCAGCCAGACCGCCATCTGCACTGCTCAATGTTCTCATCCCCCAGGCTCCAACAGAACTTATCTCCTGATCACGCAACACTCGATGGCTTTTCTAGCCTAAAGTTCCAGAATCCTTGGATAATTCTTCCCCAAAAACAGCATGGTCAGGTCTGCCACAGCAATACCCCACTCTAGATACCAAAATCTGTATTAGTCAGGATTCTCTAGAGGAACAGGACTTACAGAGTCTCTCTCTCTCTCTCTCTCTCTCTCTCTCTCTCTCTCTCTCTCTCTCTCTCTCTCTCTCTCTCTCTCTCTCTCTCGTTCTCTTTCTCTCTCTCCCCCTCCTTTCCTCTGGCCATTTGAGTTTTAATTAATTCCAGATGTAGTCAAGCTGACAACCAAGAACAGTCATTACAGTCACGAAAGGTCCATTTGGGTGGGATCCCAGTTCTTGGCCCTTCCTGTGTCACTTGTATTCCCAGAGCCTGGATCTTGCTGTGGATTTGAGTGTCTCCTGTCACCTGCAGAACTCCCTGAACCCTGTGACACTGGGGTCCTCCAAACCTCACCCGTCTTGGTGACAAAAGTAGAAATCCCATAGACCTTGAGTGTGCAGCGTGTGTCTAGGGACTGCGATTCCCAGCTCTTCTTGTGAGGGAACCTGACAGCTTGGCCCCACCACATCCTCCCTCCCATTTTGGGGTCCCCAGAGCAGCAGCCCTGATGAATCATCAAGTTTCATGCCCAGAGCTCAGGATAAGAAGCCAGAGGAATGCCAATGACTATTCCTCCTCCTGGAACATGTGTACTGGGCACGTCCCTTCAGAACCCTCTGTACCCCCAACCCCACCCTGAAGCAAAACCTTTTCATCCTGACCATGATTCACCCAATCGTCTGACAATATGAGCCAGGCCACCTGCTCACAGCTAGATTCAGTCCATGATAAGACCCCACTCCAGCCAGAAATAACCAGAGCAAGAAGGTCCTCGTCCCCTAGCCCACCTGATGGCATACAGTTGCTCTGCCCCACAAACCTCCCTTCCCTCCTGGGTTGATAATTATCAAAGTGACTGCAGATCAGGCCTATAAATCTGGGGAGCTTTCTGATCAGGCTTTGGGGTGCTCGACTGGCATGAGACCTTCTGCTACCATCTTCCCCACTCATGCCCATGGGCAAAACCCTGCTCAGCCACAGCCCTGGACTCATGCCACACACACCTATCAGTGCTGTCACCCAGCGTACAGTACCTAACGTCACAGTTCCTTCCATGGTGTGCCCTGTGTTTCAGAGAGTGGGAAGCCCGACTCACTGTAAGCGTTAGGATGCCAGCTACACCAATCTAGGATAATGCCATTCTGCAGGAAGTCCCTTCCACTCCCTGAACTGGAAGTCCCCGTCTATCTCTTGACATCATTCTTGCTGAAGGGCAAATCCAGTAAACACATGTTGTCTTCACGCCTGTGTGAACTGTGTCTGTAGTGGCGTCCACACACTTGTGCCTGATTGTGTGCACCCGTCTTTGGCTCAGCCTGGGCTGCACGGGATGTCTCAGACAGTAGGTGTTCCCTTTCTACAGTTCTGGAGTCTTGAGGTCCAGGCTGAATTACAGGCATGCTCAGATCGCACCGAGGGCTCTTCTCCTCCCTTGCAGGCAGTCGCCCTCTCATTGGGTCCTCGCTCATCCTTGAGCTGTCCTTTGTACACAGGGGTGGGGATGGGGACAAGGAGAAGAGGGAACATTCTATGTCTTGTCCTTTAATAAGAACGCTGAACCTATCAGAGTAATGCCCCATCCCTACAATGTCCTATAACCTTCATTACTTCCAAAAGGTCCTAATTCCAAAAACAACCACATTGTGTATGTCTGTGTAAGGGTAGGGAGTTTAGATCTTCAACATGAATGGGGATGTGTCACAGTTTGGCCCACGGCAATGTGTGTGTGTGTGTGTGTGTATCTTTGTGTGTCTATTCCAGGTTCATGTCTGTTTCTGTGGAGAAGTATCACAGTTCAGTCCACAGCAATGTGTGTGTGTGTGTGTGTGTATCTCTGTGTGTGTCTATTCTAGGTTCATGTCTGTTTCTGTGGAGAAGTATCACAGTTCAGTTCACAGCAATGTGTGTGCTTGCGCAAGTGTGTGTATGTGCATGTGTGTGTGTTTCTATAAGTGTGTGAGAATGTGTATGGGCCTGTTATAAGTTCATGTCTGTGTGTCTGTCTACATATGGGTTCATGTGTCTTGTGCAGCTGGTCTGTGAGGGGGAGCAAGCAGTGAGAATCCGAACCTGCCAATCACCCCCTCCCACCTGAGGTGGAGGGAGGCAAGCTGGGGTACCAGCGGAAGCAAGCGTGGGCTCTTCTCTGCCGATCAAGATCTATAAATAAGGCTGTCTCCCTGGCATGTTCCACACCACACGCGGCTCTTTAATAAAAATTGGCTGAGATTTGTGGATAAGCCTGAAGCAAAGTCAATGCTTGGTGTCAATCCCACGCTAAGAGGGGCCTTCAGGGGTCAAGCTGCTTCCTGTATATGATGCCCCATCAAAGATATGTCAGCCCGGTGCTAAGCAGCTCCCAGAGTGCAGGGAAACACCCAGCTCCAATGGGCTCATGTCAGGGTTCTCAGCTACGGTGCCAGGATGGCGAGTGAGGAGGGCTGAGGGAACACAGTTTGTGTCATTCTGTCTATGCGACCCAGTTACTCCTCAGAGGCTGTGAAGGTCACAGCATCTTCCCTGTGTGAGCAGAAAAAAAGGCGGGAGGTCGCAGCCCTTCTCTCTGCTGTCCCAAGGGGACATCTGTCCTGGGGAAGCCAGGGCTCCATCGGGGTCTCTGCTTCTCACCAGGCCAAATTCGCAAACAGAGAGTCTGCTCGGGGCTTGTCGGGGTTGCCAGGCTCTTGCACTCCTCTGATGCTGGCGGGGTCAGGGTGTGTGCTGCAGCAGGTGAATTCTGTCCAGCCTCAGCCACAGGGCAAAGATGAGCATCTAATAGGCATGCTGGCCACACTCGGTGAGGCAGAAAGAGGGGAAATCAAACGAAGTTTGGTTTAATTAAGTATCAGGGAAGATTTATGCAACTTCCTCTCTCTGTCATGAATATTAACGAGGACAGCCTGTAAGCTCTCTACCATCCACCAGCTTGGTAGAGGACGAGCTGGTGGTGGCCAGGTTTGCAGCTGCCCCCACTGCTTCCCATGCCCACTCACATGCACAAATACACATGCACATACATGCATGATCACAGGCACGTTCATGATGTGCAAGCACACACACACACACACACGGGCTAGTGGCAACTATGGTACCTGGGCAGGTGGGTGTTTGGAAGTCCCCTGCCACACACTTAGCCACTTGGTAATGAGACCCAGAAGAAAAGGGAAGCTTCCCATCCAGTGGTCAGGGCTCTCCTTGGCTAGCTTGACCTCACTCCCTCTCATGGTTGCGTCAGCTGGAGTCTGACAGGCAGGAGGGGTAGCACAGAATCATGGAGGGGGGCTAAACAAGGCAACATGGGAACTGGGCTGGAGGCCTGGGAGTGTTGTTAGGGGTGTGTGAGACACAAACAGGCTGAGGGTAAGCAGGAGACACATCAGAACCACCACCAGGGCAGCCGGCATAGGAGCCTGGCAGGGGCAGGAGTATCTGAGTAAGGCTGGATCTTCCAGCAAAGGCCAGTGGAAGGCAACTGTATCAGTCAGGGTACTCTAGAGAAACAGAGACAGTAGGGCATGTGTGCATGTGTGTGCGTGCGTGCGTGCGTGCGTGTGTGTGTGTGTGTGTGTGTGTGTTAAGGAATTGACTCGGGTACTTGCAGAGGCTGGGAAAGTCCCAAGATCCACGGCCTGAAGGCTGGAGGCCCCAGGGACTTGTAAGACGAGACCAGTTTGAACACTGACAGATTGGTGGCCCTGGAAGGGCTGATGCAGAAGCCAAGTCTGAAGGCAGAAAAAGACCACCTCGGCTCAGGCAGACAGGCAGGAGGCTCCTTCCTTCCACGGGGTCTGGACAAAGTGTTTCAGAGTTGCAAAGAAGCACCACGGAAGGCCCAGGGTTCTCAGTTCTGACATGCGCATTGGTCTAACACATGCAGGCGTCCACGAGCACCACAGTCTATTGGCTAGACGATCCCGAGACCCCACCCCCCACCCCCCGCAAAGCCAGGTCCAAGAAAGCTGGCTGGGAGGGAGGAGTGCCGGATCAGGTCACTTTGCCATCTCTCTGCCATGCTTTCTAAACCTTCAGACCTCCCAGGCCCCGACGTGGGCTGTGGACTTCAGGCCAGGTCAGAATGCTGTACGTGGTCCACGGTCTCTCCTGCGCTCTTGTGGTCTCGGCTCCCTTCATCCCGCTGCCCTCACTGCCAGCATCCCTTCCTGTTTGTTTCTGAGGATCCCTCAAAGCTACCGCTGCACGGGGTGCGGGATGGGGTGTGGGGGTGGGCGCGTGGGGTGGGGGTGGGGAACGGGGAGATGCATGGCATCAGCCAGGGCCACACCTGGCCAGGACAGAAAGTCTATCTGTCCTTTCTATAGTCCCACAGCCCTGACCTATGGCAAGGTGGGAACCCTTCCCAGTGGGGCAACAGCCTGTGTGGAACATACTTGGAATTTGGATCAGGATGGACCAGAGACTCTTGCTCATTCACCTGTCAAGTGGTGCCATGGTGCCTTGATCAAGATACTATCTTGCCTCTTTCCCCCGAGAAGTGCACCTACCATTAGCCCTTCTAGCAAGATTTTATGAGAGTTCAACCCAAGCCCCAGAATCCCCTCTGTGGCTGGATCTGCACTCACTCACAAAACACAGCTACAGGGGCTGAAGAAATGGCTTAGTTGTTAGAAGCACATGCTGTTTTTGCAGAGGATCAGAGGTGAGTTCTCAGCACCCACATCAGGCAGTTCATCATTGCCTGACCGCCAGCTTCAGGAGAATCCAGTGCCCTCTTCTGGTCTCTGTGGGTACTGCACACACATGCATGGTTCGGCACCTGTGTGCGCGCGTGTGCGCGCACACACACGTAATTTAAAATCATAATAAAATACTTCTTTAAAAAGAACAAATGCAAAGACAATCAATTAGCATTTCAAAGCAACTGATGTAGGGCCATGTCTACTGAGCCATGGCCTTAAGAAATGGCCTAACTGTGCTTCTCCCAGGGGATGTTTTTGGGGCAGGATGGGAAGAAGGAAGAGTCACATATAAACACAAACCTTTCTTCTCATGTAACTGTTATACTCAAGACAAGGCTCATGTAATTTAGTTGGAAATAATGAGATGGTGCCCACTGCGGGAGGTTGGGACTGGAGATCTGACTTGGGCTCTCTCAAACACAAAAAAATGTCCATCGTGAATCTCAGCTCCAGCCTTGTACGGAAACATTTTAAAACATCACCTCTCATTAAACATTTTCATGTATTTACATATGTGTACTGTATTATCATTCTTCTCTTGCTGCGATAAAGTGCCATGACCAAAAGCAACTTGGGGAAGAGCTTATTTTGTCTTGAGGCTCCAGAGGGACCGAGCCCATAGGCGTGGGGAATTAGGGTGTGGTGTGGCAGCGGCAGGAAGCTGGCTGGTCACATTTCATCCACCCAGGAAGATGAAAGACTGAGAGCAGGAGGTGGGGTGAGGTACACACCCCCAAAGCCCACCTTCTGTGACTGCTTCCTCCAGCAGGCTCTCCCCACAAAGAGTCCACGACCTCCCCAAACAGAGTCGCCAACTGGGACTAGCTGTTCACATCCATGAGTTTGTGGGGGACATTTCTCTCTCAGAACACTGCATATGTGTACCTAGACAGACAAGGCAGATTGTAAAATTTGCAGCTAATACATTTCCTTTATTGCCCACTGGACACTTTGGGTTGTTCCCCATCACTTATCCTTGGTCATGTGTCTTGTAGGTCACGTGTGTACTGGCTGCTGTCATCTCGGGCTGGCTGGACTTGGGTCCAAATCGCAGGTCTAGGTTAAAGTTCCTCAGTGTTTTAACAAATAGTTTAGCTGTGGTTCTTTTCGCGGTGATGGCAGAGAGGAAGGAAGATAGCACCCAGCACTATCACACTTTAAACGTCTGCTCTTAAAACCCGCATCCATAGTGCACTGCTTCAGCACACTGTGTGGTTGAACCCAATGCCACGGGCAGAGTACCCAGAATGCACTGCTTCAGCATACTGTGTGGCTGAACCCAAAGCCACGGGCAGAGCTCCTAGAGTGCATTGCTTCAGCACACTGTGTGGTTGAACCCAATACCCCAAGGCAGAACAAACACTTTACTTGCTATGGAGATGTTTCAAGGGTGTGGGTGTTGTCTTAGTTAAGGTTCTGTTGCTGTGAAGAGACACCATGATCGAGGCAATTTAAAAGATTAATTGGGGGCTTGCTTATGGTTTCAGAGGGTTAGTCTATGATCATCATGAAGGAGCATGACAGCAGGTATGGCCCACATGGTGCTGGAGCAGGAACTGGGAGCTTACAGAGAGAGAGAGAGAGAGAGAGAGAGAGAGAGAGAGAGAGGGAATCCAAAATGACATGGGCTTTTGAAACCTCAAGACCCACCCCCAGTGACACATCTCCTCCAATGAGGCCACACCTCCTAATACTTTCCAAACAGTTCCACCAACTGGGAAGCACATATGAGCTGTTCTACATAAACCACCACATGTGTCTACGCTACCATGGAGCCGCGAAGACTCGTGCCTACAGTCTGACTGAATGGACTCCTCCTTAACTGGCTCACCTATGAGGTTGGTTGGTAGAGCTGAATGATGATGGTGCAAAGGTTAAAAAATGAAGCTAGTGATCCGTCTAATTGATGGACTGAAATGTGAAAACTCATTTGAAAATTAATAAACCAAAATCAACCTGGTGTTCATAAAATCATCCTTAAAAAGTAACTGATTCATCCCAAGATTTGAAGAATTACTTACGGGGCTGGAGAGATGGCTCAGTGGTTAAGGGCACTGCGTGCTCTTCCATAGGTCCTGAGTTCAGTTCCCAGTAACCACATGGTGGCTCACAACCATCTGTAATGAGATCTGGTACCCTCTTCTGGCCTGCAGGCAGACACAATATTGTATACATAATAAATAAATAAATCTTTAAAAAAATTACTTACACATAAGGAAGAACGGCCAAATGCACTGTAGCAGAAGGAGCAATGAGAAACGAGCAATAATATGAGAGGATACCAAAAAGACTTGAAATCAAGTCAAACTCAACACGCTTTACTAGGTTTGAAAACTAGTTAGGGGCTGGAAAGAAGACGCATAGGTTAAAGAGAGCTTGCTGCTCTTCCAGAGGACCCAGGTTCTGCTCCCAGCACCCCCATGTTGGCTCACAGCTGTCTGTAACTCCAGTCACAGGGGATCTACTGACCTCTGCTGACCTCCTCGGACACCAGGTAAAATATCCCTATGTATAAGTAATAATAATAATAATAATAATAATAATAATAATAAAGATGTGGCTCAGAGCACCAGAGGAGGGCACCTGACCTTGGCCTCTGGCTTCCAAGTGCCCATGCACATACATGCGTACGCTATAGGCACACTCAAACACACTGGCACCTCACATACAGAATAAAATGTAATAAAAATAAGAGTAGGATTGTGCTTTCAGGGTCGTGCAAAGGCATCCGCTCTGAAAACAAGAACAAAGTGAGCGCTCCACGTCTGCATTTATGCAGCCTCCCATGCTATAAATATATGGGGATGAGAGACAGAGAGGAGAGCAGTGGAGTCCTGGGGGGGGGTGAGGGATGAGAGACAGAGCGGAGAGCAGTGGAGTCCTGGGGGATGAGAGACAGAGAGGAGAGCAGTGGAGTCCTGGGGGATGAGAGACAGAGAGGAGAGCAGTGGAGTCCTGGGGGATGAGAGACAGAGAGGAGAGCAGTGGAGTCCCGGGGGATGAGAGACTTAGTCACCAGACAGGAGAGCAGTGGAGTCCTCATCCTGCTCAGCCTATGCAACCACAGACCCAGAAAACACCGACCAAAAGCTCTCTACATAAACGAGTAATCAACTATTAGACACATATTTGAAAATCAATAGTTTTGCCTACATGCTGGCCATAACCAGTGGCAAGATGCAACAGGAAGCAGATTCTATTTACAGTACACCATAAATGTTCAGCAGTAACTTTGAAAAGAGCTGCGATGAGATCCCAGATGGAAAACATCACAAGTCCTTGTGTAGAGGGAGAGGGGACAGAAGTAAATGGAAGGGCATAGCGTTTGCAGCGTATGTGAGATGCCCAGACCTGGTGTCTGGGCTGGAGTGTGGCTCAGTGGGAGAGCGTTTGCTGGATGTGTGTGTGGGTTCTGGGCTCCATGCCCACTCCCTGTGTAAATAACTAGCTGGGTGGCTCACTCTTGTGAGTCCAGTGCTGGGGTGGTGGAGGAAGCCCGAGCCCAGGGGCTTGCTGGTCCCCAGCAGAGGCTAGTGGACAGGCCAGTGAGAGACCGTCTCAGATAAAGTGGACAGCTTTCTGAGAGCAGCCCCTGAGCTTGTCCTCTAGCCTTCACAGACATCAGCTGCTGGCTAAAGATGTGGGGCAGACTGGTTAGCAGGCTTTCTCGGACCGCCAGCCCCTCACCATGACATGGAGACTCGGCCTTAGCTTAGGCTCGTTTCTGGCCAGCTGTATGTTGTTGTTTTGTTTTGTTTTTTTGTTTTTTTAACTTAAGTTAACCTGTTTCTCTTCATCTACATTTTGCCTTGGGCATTTTCCCCTTCCTTTCATTTAGTTTTACCTACTTTCACTGCTTCTGCTGAGGTTAGCTGACTGGCTGGCTGGTCTGGCCCCGAGCTGCTCCCTCTCTTTTTCCCTTTCTTCTTTCTTCTCTCAAGTTTAGATTCCTCCTCCTACTTATTCTCTTTGCCTGCCAGCCCTGCCTGTCTGTACTGCCTACCGTACAGCTGTTTATTAGACCCATCAGGTGCCTTAGATAAACAACGTGAAACAAATGTAACACATCTTTACATAATTGAACAATGCAGCATAAACAAATATAGCACATTTTTTTTAAAGATTTATTTATTTATTATGTGTACAGTATTCTCAGTATTCTGTCTGTATGTATGCCCGCATGCCAGAAGAGGGCACCAGATCTCATTACAGATGGTTGTGAGTCACCATGTGGTTGCTGGAAATTGAACTCAGGACCTTTGGAAGAGCAGGCAGTGCTCTTAACTGCTGAGTCATCTCTCCAGCCCCAACATAACACATTTTTAAACAGTTAAATATCCCACGGTGGTTGGCTATTGGGTGAGCGGTGAGCAGCGCTTTCCACAGGAGAAACTCTGTAGCCAGGAAACAGTCAAGGACCCCAGTGTTGAGACTGTTGCATTTGATAACTGTGTGTTTTATTTATGTGTATGCGTGTTTATGTGTGAGGCTGAACATGGGTAGTGCATGTGTGTATGGGTATACATATGCATACATGTAGGTGTGTATACGTGAGCATGGGTGCACATGTTGATGTGGGTGTGTGCATGTGAGTGTGGAGGCTGCAGGCTGGACTCGGGAGTCATTTTTCAGGAGCCATTCGGTTCTGTTCTGTCGAGTCAGGATCTGTCTCTGGCCCACGGCTCCCTTATTGGGCTGACTAGTCAACAAACCCCCAGCGCTGGCCTGTCTCTGCCTTCCCAGAGCCAGATTACAAGCACAGGCCACCGTGTGCTTTATACAGAATTTAAATCCAGCCCAGCAATTAGCAGCTCTGGAAAGCGATGGGTTTGAATTTGACTTTTTTCTCTAAAAACTAGCTAATTTTTGCAGCACCACTTTGTGTGTGTGTGTGTGTGTGTGTGTGTGTGAACGCACCCAGGCAGAAGCCAGAGCAGAAATCAGGAGTCTTGTTTTGTTGTTTCCTGCTATATTCTCCCTTGAGAGACGGTCTCTCACTGGACTGACTGACATGTGGTGAGGCTAGCTGGCCAGTGTGCTCCTGGGGTCCCCTTGTCTCTACCACCCAATGCTGGGGTTACCGACATCTCACAGCCATGCCCAGCTTTTTACATAGGTGCTGGAGATTCAAACTCAGGTCTTCATATTTGTAGAGAAAGTCCTCTAGCCCCCTGAACCATCTCCCCAGTCTATTTTGGAACCTTAGTCTGTTCCATCATTTTACGTGACTACTCATGGACCAGCATCAAGCAGCCTTAATGGATTTAGAATACATTTTTAACATTAGGTAAGGTAAATGTATTAATCTGTTGATGTGTAACAGACCAGACCAAGTCTAAAGGCTCCAAACAAACACCAGTGCATTCGTCTGACTATAAAAATTAACGGGCGTTGCTTAATACATTCTAAGATTAGTGTCTGATCATCATGAGGATGCTGACACATCTGCAGGTCTTTGACAATCCTACCTGATGGACATGGCATCAGTATTTGGTGTTTCTTCCCCCCCCCCCGCTTCTATTGATTTATCTGATAAATGTTTATTTAGAGACACTGATACATTTACCAGACTATCTGTTCTTTATTTCTATCTATATATCTTGTTCTTTCAGACATTCCTCTGGGTCTTTTTATTTTTCTTTTTTTGTTAGCTTATTTGTTTTAGATAAGATCCCACAGGTAGCCTAGGCTGGCCTTGAATGCTGCATCTTCCCGCCTCAGCTTCCTGAGCCAGCACTGGCATTATAGACGTCCTGGTTGCCATTTGTGTTCTACCTTTTCAAAAATTATACTGATACATTTTGTGTGCACGTGCATGTGTGTGTGTGTGCATGTGCCGTGTGTGCTTTGGGGGTCAGAGGGCAGTTCTTGGGAGCTGGTTCCTTCTACCATGTGAATGGATGTCAGAGGCCAGCGCATTTTCTTTCTTTTTAAAGTAAATATTTTTTAGCTGCTGAAAAACTTAATGAAATTATAACAGAAAGCATCCAGCCTGCGAGCAGTGTGCCTCTATTTTATAACTGTTGGTATCAAATGTGGCATGTTCGTCCTATAGATTTTATTCTTCACCTCCCTTGTCCTACCTGCCCCACGCTTGCCTGTCTCCTCCTCCCTCTGCGTTCACACCACATGCATCCCACCCCATCTTTCTCCACGCTCAGTTTCCTTCCTATGTTCCTGTTCTGCACATGGCGGTGTGTGTGCACACACACGATTTGTGTATAGACAGACAAAAACTCAAATCTAGATTCCTTGTGCTGAAGTTGTCTCCTGGGCGCCCAAGAAGGCTGTGGTAAGACACCAGCTGCCATGATTTCTCTCTGTGGCTGCGTTTTTCCATGTTTCTCATCTGTCTTTCTTCCAGTCTGCAGTGCTGGGGATGGAACCCCACAATCCTGTGCCTGCTCCTTCAAGCACCCTGCCGACTGAGCCAGGCCTGAAGCCCCCATCCCTTGAGTATATTGTAGATTTCTTCTTATTTTTCTTGAATATCCAGACTCCCCGAATCTAAATATCTGCGTCCTTGATTAATTCTCAAAACAGAGAGTCCCTCTGCAAGCACGTCCCTCCCTAATCTCCTGTCCCCTTCTGGCACTTTGAAGGTTACACATTTTTAGACATAATATCTCTATTCTCAATATGTAACGGCCTTTATTTTATGTCTCCCATTTCCTTTCTCTCCCTACTTTGTCCTGGGTAATTTGTTCAGCTCTATCTCCCAGGTCATTATTCTTTACTCTGGCCACGTCTAATCTGTGTTACTCCATTCATTGAATTTCCCAGGTCAATTACATTTTTATTTCCTTAAGTTTTTTTGTGGTTCCTTTTATCTGCCTTTTAAGTTTTGATAATGTCTCATTCCTCCAAATTATGTTCTGCTTCTAAGCGTGCAGGCAATTCCATCGCCCTCTGCCTCGGCATCCACCCACGCAGGACGCACTGTTTTCTCTGTGTGTTTCCTGAGCGGGTATCGGTTTACCCACAGGTGGTGTCTGAGGTTTGGATAAGCTGTGGTTTAAATGTCAATTATACCTGGCAGGCTATGTGTCTGAACACTTGTGGGACCTTCCTGCAGGAAGTGAGTTACAGGGAGGGGTGGGCCTTGAGGCTTTACAGGCAGGCTCCACTTCCTGTTGATTCTCTGCTTTCTGAGTGCAGAGGCAGTGTGGCCAGCCAGTCTCTCTCTGTCTCTCTCTGTCTCTCTCTCTGTCTCTCTCTCTGTCTCTCTCTCTGTCTCTCTGTCTCTGTCTCTGTCTCTGTCTCTCTCTCTCTCTCTCTCTCTCTCTCTCTCTCTCTCTCTCTCTCATTTTATCACAGCATCAGGAAAAGAAACTACAGGCGCATCGCTCTCCACAGAAGGATGAAGGTGCCGATGGGACACGGAACCTCAGACCAGTCTCTCACTCTGGTGTGGATGGTTTGCTTTCTGTTGCTGTGATACAAATCATAATCAAAGGATTGGTTTGGTCTACACATCCCGATCACAGTCCATCATGAAGGGAAGTCAGAGCAGCGACTTGAGGCAGGAATATGGAGGGTCAGAAGGCAAAAGGAAGGAAGAAGACTAACAATCAAGCTCTCTCCTCGCTTCCACCCTCCCTCCTCCCCTTTCCCTCCTGCCCTCCTCCTATCTTTTCCCTCCTCCCTCATCCCTTCCTCCCCTCTTCCCCAACTCCCCTTCTCCCCTCTTAATCTCCCTCTTCTCCTCATCCCCTTCTCCCCCTCCCTCCTCCCTTTCTCCCCTCCTTTCTCCTCCCCTCCCTTCTCTTTCTTTCCCATTCTGGAATGTTTCCCTATCAGCTGTGTTTTCCCTGGCTGGAGTCCTTATGTAGTCACCTCTGCCTAGGTCCCTGGAGCAGTCCTCATCCCTGTGTCTCTCCCATGGCCACAGATTGTAACCTTGCCACTGTGGGCACTACCCCACTGTCCTGCCAGCTTCTCTACTCTATCACAAGGGCAACCAGTTCTTACAGTCGGTTTCCTCTGAGTGATTGTTCAGGGTAATTCCTTTCTTCCTCTTAGACCTTGGGGAATTATGTGGGTGTTGTTCTTTTAAAAAGTGAAAAAGGAAATTCTTTATGCTCCAGAAGAATTCAAACACATTGCTGTAATCTGGTTTTAGCAGGCTGGAATGAGCTCACTTTGCAGATAGGAAGGGGGAAGAAATTCTACATACGTTTAAAGTGACTTTTTAAAGAAGAAAAATAGATTAAACATCAGGTCATTCTTTCAAAGTTAGCGGTACAGACAAAAAATCTTTTTAGAGTCAATAACTCCCAATGCTGTTCTGTTTTCAGAGGGAGATTGGCTACCTTGGATGTGAAGAACACCCAAAAATGTCCTTCAGAGGGCATAGAAGGGGGACAAGGTCTCATGAATGAAACCACCAAGAAAGAATCAAACAAACTCTCGGGCGCTTGACTAAATGAGGTTACAATAGTCTGGAATTTAAGTTGTGCCCCACTGGAGTAAGAGGCTAAGGGGAGAGATTTCTGGACCCGCAAACCCTTTCGGTGCTCCCCTCTCTGAACATGTCCCCACCCCTCCAATCCAAAGTGTAATGTCAGTCTGCAGATTTTATTAGTCATTACTACCTCTCGGTTCACCTTTTCCCATCATGAGCTGTTATGTTCTCCTTGACCTCCACAGGCTTCTAGTACATTCAGTTCACATGGAGTCCGGAAGTATTTAATGGGCAAAGGACCCAGGAAGTTGCAAACTCTGAGTCAGAGTGCCGAGCAGGACAGGGTCTGAGAATTAGCCGATGAGCAAAGGAGAATTTGACCTCTTTGGAAATGCTGGGAAGTCATGGTCACTGGGGAGGGGGCAGGGATGCTCCTTGCAGGAAGCGAGGTGTCTGCTTGAGACCTGAAAGGTGATGGGCAGGAGCTGGCTTTGTGTGAGGGGCTTCCAGGCCGAGAAGAGAACTTCGAGTGAGGGCTAAACGGGGCTCTGGGTTTCTCTGGCGAGCATACTTTACTAAAACCAATTTCTAAAAAGAACAAAAAAATGTTTTCCCTAGTTGGACGAACATGGAAGAAAGGATTGGAGGGAGGAGGAGGAACTGAATGGAAGAATAAGAGAAACACAAAACAACAATCCAGCTTTCATCTCTTGACATAGCTGTTCCGCCAGAGTTTCCCATCAGCCTTTGCGCCTCTGACTGAGGGACCAGAACATGCCCCCACCCCCATCTAAGTTCCTGTGAATACCTTAAGCACTGCCCTGAGCAAGCAATAAATGAGTTTGTGAAAGCACGGACAAACAGCCTAGTTTAGGCTGGGTCACCTACGTGAGCAGGAACATATATTTTTAAAATGACTATTTACATGCGTTAACCCAATTTCTATGAAAAACTGTTCGGGAACACACCCAGAGGACTAGTAACCTGAGGCTCCAGGTGGCCAGCATTCCTGGGACCCAGGCCCAAGAGGGTACCCCCGCTTGGGCGGGGGCGGGGGCGGGGGATCCTCTACCCCACCCCCAGCGTTTGTGAGCTCTCTCCGTTCCTGTATACGAATGAGCTGATCTTTCAGCTGCCCTTTGTCTTGGAAAAAATTAATTCTCATTTGCATTGCCCCGTCTAAATGTCACCCACCGATATTTTGTTAGACATTAGCGGCGCTGGCAGGGAGGGCCGCGGGGTAATTGTGTTCTGCCTGATGCTGGGATTTACATAATTTCAGACAGCAATTAAAGAATCCTGGGGAATTTTTTTCCCCTCTCCCTTCCAACCTCTCCTACAAAGAAAGTGTTCGTTTACATTAAGCGCTCAGCGCCTTGCTGTTCATTTGCATAAAATTAAAGGTTTTTGTGTTCCCGAACAGCAGGGTAACATTTAAAATTCCGTTTTAAAAAGCTCACCTTACAATAATAAAATGTTAATATCATTTCCTAGGCAATGCAAGGTTGCCAGGCGCCTTTCAGTTCCAACTTGTTCCCGTGCTAACTGCGTGCTCTCTCTCTCTCTCTCTCTCTCTCTCTCTCTCTCTCTCTCTCTCTCTCTCTCTCCTTTGTCCATCCCGTCTCTGTCTTCCCCACCCCATTTCTTTTCCTCCTTTTCACCTTGGGGCATCATCTCTTCTCTCTCTCCCTAATTCTTTCTCTAGATGGGATTCAAATGTCCTTAGCCCTCCAGCCCCAAGCCATGAGCAGAGTCAAGTTTTTATGGCTGTCCTGTCCATCCTGAGGACAATGATGTCACAGGGCGTCTTGCTTTCGCACGATCCCCAAGTCATTGCATGCCCAGGCCCTCATTCCTAGTGCCTTAGACTTCCCCGTCTGTGTTATTCTCCTTCCCTAGCACCATGGATGTTTGTGACAAACCAGGAGGACGTCCCCAGGTCATTGCTGCAGTACTACGAACTGTCCTGAGCCCCAGGTCACATCTCACCTTCATTCTTACTCATGTCAAACAGCACTGAAATGTTCATCTCATAAGATACTAAAGTCAAGGACCTCTGCCGGGAGACCCCTCTGGGCAGTGTATTGGCCTTCACACAGGCTTCCTCAGGCATCTCGGTCTGTCTCTATCTGCCTTTGTTCAGCCCTCCCCAGACCATCAGACATCAGTTAAGGACTTGCAACGGGTGTTTCTGATGCATGTTTTCTCTGAGCAACCTTGCCTGCCTAGTAGAATGGTCCTCACCCCAGTTACCAGGGATCCACACCTATGTGCTGCAGGTAGACAGGAAGCATGAACTGGGGACTTTACCTGCAATATGGAGAGGTGAGGGTAGATCTCTCAGAAACATGGGACCCCAAACACTGAAGCTCATGGACATGGGGGCGCTTGGACATGATGCTGAGATGCAGAAAGAACAGTTCTGTTTGTTGTTTACCTACAAAAGTAGGTACTTTTAAAATTCAAGCCTTCAAGTGGTGAAGAGACACTAAGTAGGAAGGGGATTATGGCGGAAGGGAGTCCTTCAGCTGAGATCGAAGGACCTTAGACAATAAAGCAAACCCATGTGAATATACATGGATATGTATGGCTACATCAGCAGCTATGTATCTGCATAGGTAGCTATGCAAGTATAAAATATGGTGTTACTGTGTGATTGGCTTATAAATTGTCTTTTCCATAAGATTTAAATATAAACGTGTTAAATACGAGTTGTATATCATTTGCTATAATGATGATCAATCTATATTAATAAGCAACATTTTAGAAAGATATACAACAGGAGGTGAGGCTATAGAGAGACAGAATTCTTGTATAATTTCGAAATAAAGTCAGTATGAATTCCAAGATAGAGTGTTATAAATTATATGTTAATTGTAATCCCCAGGGCAAATACTAAGAAAATAACTTTAAAATATACAGTGAGATAAATGACAAAGAAATGAAAATGGTCTATTTAATGAAAAATAAGACAGTAACAGAATAAAATTATAAAAGTAAATTATTCCTTAATAATAATTACATTAAATGTAAGTGGGTTAAACTATCCAATTAAATCGTAGAAAATTAGAAGAATGGGCTGTGTTAATGACCCAACTATGTAGTGTATATAAGATATTCATCTTAAATTAAGACATAAATAGGTTGGAAGTAGAAGAATAGAGAAAGACCCTCTGTGTGAAAGTGGTCTAAGCGAGCTAGAGTGGCTGTGTTGATGTCGGAAACAAAGATGGCTCAGTGGGTAAAAGGTGCCTACCTCCAAGCCTGATGATCTGAACTCAAGTCCCAGGTCCTCTGAACTTCATATGCACACTGTGGCAAATGTACACACGTGCACACACATACAGGAATTTTTTTTATCAACACAAAGAAATCATTAAATGATGACAGAGGGGCCATTTTGGTTATTAACATATATGCTCCTAACAACAGAGCTCCAAAATACACAAGGTAAATACTGGAAAACTTAAAAAGCAGAATTCTCCCTTCATAGCTGGAGCCTTCAACACCTGATTGTCCATTAAGGACAGAACAATTAGAAAGAAAGAGGAAGGAAATAAAGGCCTGAGCAGTGTCATAAAGACACCTGTCTAGCATGTCCTACCTGCAAGGGCAAGGGCAGGACGCACGCTCTTTTCAGCTGATATGAACAGCTCTGGGACTGACAATGCGTTAGATCACAAAACAAGACTTAATGGAGGGAAAGAGCATGCATGCACAGTATCTCTCAAAGCTAGCACACCAGAATGCATAGAGGGAATAGGAACTGTGAACTCCTCCTAAGGAAGGGCTGGAGAATGGCTCCATGGGTAGGAGCATGTCCTGCTCTCACAGAAGACCTAATTTTGGTTCCCAGCACTGTCATCGGGCTGCTCAGAACCATTTATAATCTAACTTCAGGGAATCCAATGCCTTCTTCTGGCCTCTTTGGGCATTGCATGCACGTGGTGCCTAGATATACATGGAGGCAAAACTTTCATCCGTGGATGATGGTGGTGATGGTGATGATGGTGGTGATGGTGATGATGGTGATGATGATGGTGATGATGATGATGGTGGTGATGGTGATGATGGTGGTGATGGTGGTGATGGTGATGATGGTGGTGATGGTGGTGATGGTGATGATGATGGTGATGGTGGTGATGGTAATGATGGTGGTGATGGTGATGATGGTGATGATGGTGGTGATGGTGGTGATGGTGATGATGGTGGTGATGGTATGGTGGTGATGGTGATGATGGTGATGATGGTGGTGATGATAGTGAGCCACGTCCTTCGTTCTGGGACCAAGTCACCTGACTTGGGTAAGGTGAGAATGAAGAAATGGCAGGCACACAAATAGAAAAGCTGGGATTCGGTGGGCCATGCCCTCTCTGATGAAGGGCATCTTCTTTATAACCTGGAAACTCAGAGCATTGACTATGTACAGCACAAGGAAGAGTGGTTAGCTAGTCTCAGTGGAAGGGCTCTGGAAGGGTCAGTCTCAAGCTATAAACGTCTGGGCGGAGGAATCTGCGGTTGACATTTCCTGCACATATATCCACACATGGACCAGCAAGACTTTGCCATTGTCATGGGTCTGAAGCATTGGGCTTCTTGACAAGGCCATGCATATCAACAATATTCTTTCACTCAGGACTTAATTCACTCCCACAATAATAATGGTGATGATAATAAAAATAGATTAAACTGGTAGTTAAATGGCTTCTAACAGAGAAAAGCTCAGAGTCAGATGACTTCCTTAATAATTCTCCAAAATGTTTAAAGAATAATTAACATTGATTCTGTTCAAACTCCTCTAAAAATATTTATTATGCAAGGTCAGTGTTATCCCAACACAAACCAAAAAAAAAAGAAAGAAAGGAAGGAAGAAGGAAAGAAAAAAAAGAAAGAAAACATCAATGAATGAATATAGAAAAGTAGAAATCTCCAAATGAGATACTAGCAAATTGAATGTAGTAACGTATTACAGAGACTGTGCATCAGAACAACAGATGAAATCTGTTGCAGGAATGCAAATGTAGAGACAATATCTAAAAACCAATCAATAGCATTGGAGCAGGGCTCAGTTGCTACTGGAGGTCCTGGATTGGACCCCAAGTACCACATAAATGGAACACGGTGATATGTACCTCTGATCTCAGTACTGGGGAGATAATGGCAAAACTCTCAAACCTATAAAATAAAAACAGATCATGAATAAAAGAACAGACTTGGTCAAAGGCATCTATGAACACTACTCAGCTGGCATCTTGACTGAGTGTGATAGTGAGTGCTTCTCCGCAATGTTAGGGTGAAGACAGCTGGGGCAATGCCTGCATCTGGATTCCCAGCACTCACATAACAAGCAGAGTTTCTCTGTAACCCCAGTGCTTGGGAGACCTGGAGCTCGTTGGCTGGCTTCCCTAGCCATCCAATGAGTTTCATGTCCAGTGGGAGAGACTCTCAAAAAAAGCAAAGAGGGGGGGCTGGAGAGATGACTCAGTGGTTAAAAGCACTACCTGCTCTTCCAAAGGTCCTGAGTTCAATTCCCAGCAACCACATGGTGGCTCACAACCATCTGTAATGAGGTCTGGTGCCCTCTTCTGGCCTGCAGGCATACACACAGACAGAACATTGTATACATAATAAATAAATAAATAAACAAATAAATAAATAAATAAATATTTAAAAAAAAGCAAAGAGGTCATGAAGACATCTGATGTCAAACTCTGGCATCCATATACAAGTGCACATACTTACACAAGCATACACACACCACACACATTGGTATTTGCACAAAAATTTACTTGCAAACGTCTGTAACAGTGCTTGGTAGTGGTGGTGCACGCTTTTAATCCTAGCACTCAGAGGCAGAACTAGGTGGATCTCTGTGAGTTTGAGGACAGCCTGGCCTACAAAGTGAGTTCCATGAGAACCAGGATGGTTACACAGAGAAACCCTGTCTCCAAAAACAAAAACAAACAAACAAAGTGTAACAGTGACCCTGGTGGCTTGGATGAGAAATGTCCCCAAGAGTCTCAGTACTTGAACACCTTGTCCCTAGCAGTTGGCCCTGTTTAGGGAGGCTACAGAAGCTTTGCGGGGGCAGCATCGCTGGAGGAAGTGTGTCACTGGGGATTTATCATCCTATTCCTCCTGCTCGCTTGCTCTCTCGCTCTCTCTCTCTCTCTCTCTCTCTCTCTCTCTCTCTCTCTCTCTCTCTCTCCTTCATCAATGTAGTTAGGTGTGTTCCCTCGGGTCCCTGTTCCTGCTGCTAGGCCTCCACCACCGTTATGGACTTTAACCCTCTGGAACCTTGAGCCCAAATAAACTCTTTCTTTTGTAATATGTCCTTGGTCATTTGTGGTATTTTATCACAGAGACAAAAAGCTGGCTAAGGCAGATGAAAACCAAATATGATGAACACACCTGGGTTGGACCCCGGACCGTAAATAAAATAGGTATACATGGCATGGTTGGACAACTAGGGAGATTGCAGTAAGAACCAGGGGAAAATAAGAGCATGGGTGAAGCTGGTTTTCATACTTAATAAACGTGCTTTGATTGGTGAGAATGGACCTAGTTCTGGAAGATCAATCAAGTCTACAGATAACCTCAGATTCTCTAGGAACAAAGACATGTGTGTGTGTGCGTGCTCATGTGTGTGCATGTGCCTGTGTGTGAGTGAGAGTGTGTATGAATGTAAGTTGTGTGTGTGTCAGTGTGTGGGTGTGTTTTGTGACTGCGTGTGTTTTGTGAATGTGTTTGCATATAGACACAGCCACCCGTGTCTATATTTGCACACAGAGGAAACTGTGTATTCTATGCACATCTATGTACGAGAGAGACAGAGGAGAGGAGAGGAGAGGAGAGGAGAGGAGGGAGGGAGGGAGGGAGGGAGGGAGGGAGGGAGGGAGGGAGGGAGGGAGGGAGGGAGGGAGGGAGGGAGAAAAGGCGATCATAGAAGTTCAGAGTGGATTGCTAAGTTGCCATAGAGTATGTGGGTATTGTGCTCACCATTTTTGTTATAAATACAAAATTTGTTGGGGGAAGGAGGTGTGTATGTGGTGTGTGTGTGTGTGTGTGTGTGTGTGTGGTATGTATGGTGTATGCTCATGTGTGTGGTGTGTTCATGTGTGTGTGTGCAGGTTCATGTGCAGTGTGTGCATGTGGAGGCCAGGGGTCAACCTCAGGTGTCATTCCTCAGGTGACCCACCTTTTTAGAGACTGGGTCCCTCACTTGGCCTAGAGCTTGCTGTGCAGGCTGGTTGGCACTGAACCTTGGGGATCGCCCGGCCTGCCTCTCTGGTGCTGGAATGACAGTTGTGAGTGGCTGCTCTGGGCTTTTCTTTATGTTCCTCCTGCTTGGACTGTAAGTACGCTACCCACTGAATATCCCAGCCTCTCAGATGATGTCATAAAATAAAGACCTATAATAGGGTGGGGAGATGAGTCAGTGGGTAAAGTGTCTGCTGTGGAAGCGTGGGGACCTGAGCCTGGATCCCCAGCACCTGCTTTAAGAAGTTGGGCGCCTAGGCAGTTTGGATGCTCACCTTACTAGACCTGGATGGAGGTGGGTGGTCCTTGAACTTCCCACAGGGCAGGGAACCCGGATTACTCTTAGGGATGATGAGGGAGGGGGACTTGATTGGGGGAGGGGGAGGGAAATGGGAGGTGGTGGCGGGGAGAAGGCAGAAATCTTTAATAAATAAATAAATAATATATAAAAACTGAAATAAAAAATATTTATTACTAAAAAAATCTGAAAAAAATAAACAAAAGAAGAAGAAGAAGAAGAAGAGGAAGAAGAAGAAGAAGAAGAAGAAGAAGAAGAAGAAGAAGAAGAAGAAGAAGAAGAAGAAGAAGAAGAAGAAGAAGAAGAAGAAGAAGAAGAAGAAGTTGGGCATAATAGCACATGAGCCTAGAACCCCAACAAGCAGATGGACCTTGGTGGCTTTTTGCATGTGCACACGCGGATCACCAGCAGGGTCGCTTGAGTTCCCTGGCCAGCAGTCTAGCTACACCCAGTTTGCAATCCTCCTGCCTCCCACCTCCTGAGTGCTGGGATCACAGGCCTGTGCCACCACACCTGGCTCACAACGTAACTTTCAGCGGCCATCACATCCAGTCATGTTGAGGCGACAACTCGCTTCACAGATCCAGCTGCCAGTGTGCATCCCATTGTCTAACTTTATTTTTTCAAATGGTTAACCAACTATTCCAGCACTATTTATTAAATAATTTATGTTTCCCCCAAACGCCACTCTCATTACATAATAAATAGCTATGCACACCTCAGTTATTTTCCTGTGTCGGCTCATTTGTTTAATTATGCCGATTTTAGTGCTTTGTCTTATTATATAAATCTGTAATGCATTTCGACTTATTCACTCACTCATTGCCTCACTTGGCTTTGTTTGCTTGCTTTTGTTTTCATTTTGAGGCAGGGTCTCACACAGACAAGGCTGGCCTTGAACTCCTAGTCCGCCTGCCTCTACCTCCCAAGTGCTGGGTCACAGGTGCCTTCATGCCCAGCTTTTGTGGTGCTGGTATGGACCTCAGGGTTTGGTGCATTCTTGAAAGTGCTCTACCAGCTCAGCTGCGACCCCAGTATCAAGTAACTTATTAAACAAATCTGAACCAAGCCTTTCTGTGGATAGCAGCCACTTTAGAACAGATTGGACAGCGGGCAGTGGGGTGCCTCTCGACACCTGCATTTAAACATCTGACCTCAGAAGTTTCTCCCGCCCTGATCAATTTCATTTATTAAGATGTTCTTAGCCGTTCTTGTCTATTTATAACTTCCAATGAACTGATGTTGCAAGAAAATACATTTGGGATTTCATTGGAACTGAATTAAATGTATGGATTAATCTTAATGGAATTGACAATTTTTAATCTTCCTTCCCACCGACCCAGCCGGCCGTGCTTCTATGTAGTCAATTCTCATTTTCATGTGAAGTTTTAGCCTCACACATTTATGGCTGGACTTGTTCTTGGATATTTTCTCTTTGTTGCTATTGCGAATGTTATCTTTTCCCCATCATAGATCCCAGTGATTAATGTGGGTACACAAGGAAGCCATTGATTTTGGAATATTTCTTTTAAGTCAGCATTTACTGAATTTCTGATTAATTGTAATAGTTCCTGCTTGTTCTTTCCAATTTCCTATGTAAATAATCACGCAACGTGAATTTCCCCGTTACTTTCTTTGGATCTTTATATATATGTGTGTGTGTGTGTGTGTGTGTGTGTGTGTATGCCATATATATGTTTCTTTTTGCATTAACCAAGTCAAGCTTTCTGAGGCATGAGGAACAATACTGAGCAACCAGTTTTTTCAGGGGAAGCAGCCATGGCCAGGAGCTCTGGGCAATGTCTGTGGTATAAATATTCCCATCACAGTTGATCTTCAGCTGCCTGTGCGATGTCACCAGTTGTGGAATTTATGAAGGGACACATGCCGTCAACCATGAGGTGATCTTCATGGAAGAACATAAAAACACAATAACCAAAAGAAAAATTGGAAGACATTCACTCACGCATGTATGCATGCATGCATGCACACACGCATGCACGTACACACGCAGGCATGCACATGAGACAGGTTACAATGGGCAATGAGCGTTCACTTCGGTAGCTTTGAGGGTGCCGGTGACATCTGTGTGATACCGAAGGGTGGAACAGTGTCATTACAAAACATGGCAAGATCACCTGATGCTGTGGCTCCCACTGTTACCAAGCCCTGTTCCTCCAAGTCCTGCCCATCTGATAGTCTGATTTGAACTCTTTTCCCAAAGTTTTGCTGTTGTTCATCTGGTCCCCAGCTGGTGGCGCTATTGCTAGTTGGATGAACCTTTAGGAGGTGGCGTTTATTTGGAGGGAAGTAGGTCATTAAGGTTGAGTTTTTGAAGATTATGTTGGGACTCTGCACCTCTCCTACCCCCACCCCCGCTTGCTGGCCCCCCTAAAGTGAGCAACCTCCTCTACCACAGTCTTGTCATGCTGTCCTGCCTCCCAAGGCAATGGGCGCCAGCTGACCACAGGCTGAAACTGGGTCCAAATCAAACTTCCTTCTTTTCACGTGTTTTCTTGGGTACGTGTCACAGTGCCAAGGAGGTCTCAGTGACTCTGACCTCCTCTGTGCTCCTCAACACTCCCCCACACACCTTCCCCTGGACTACTGAGGCTATAGCTCTTCCAATGGAGCCAACATCCTTCCTGTCTGCAGCCACCACTGCTTCCTCTTGGAGGGTAGGAGGTGGGATTTCCTCCTGCTCAAACTGGCTATTCCAGGACCAGACTCGAGCCCCTGGCCTGGTGCCTCTCATCAACTTCGGCATCCACAGACTGAGCAAGCAGGAGCCAGAAGTGTTCTTTACTTATCTGTTCCTCCCTCTGGACCCCAGCTCAGAATTCCCAAGGGAATGGCCGCCCCAAAGCCCTGTTCTCTCAAAACCTTTGCCCATGACTTAGAAGATCTAGTGTCTTCTACCCCTTCACCAAACCGTACCTTCCTTGGTCACCAACAGTATTGCTTTGTTAAGACATGTGACTCTTGTCTTCCTGGTTCCCAGCGACTTTGACTTCACCCCTGCTTGAGACCCTCCTTATTCTAACCCTGCCTTCTCTCTCCACCCTTCTCCAGTGCCCTTCAAGATGCCCACGGCCTTCTTTCCCAGTGATCCACCCTCTTCCTCAGCCAGCAGGTGTTCAGTCATTTCAGACTCTGCTGTAACCATGGTAGCTAACCTTAAGCTTATCTGAAGCTCTTTCTTCCAGCCTGGGGGCACAGGCTCCCTGGGCAGGGCCTGATGGGTGCACTCGATGAACCTGACGTGAGGTAGTAGGTTTTATCATCGTTCTTGGTCACCTGGAGAAAGGCTATAAAAGAAGGTAAAGCCATCGCGTGCCACGTGGTCTGCGGGACCTGTTGAAGCCCTACCCTCCCTGGAGGAGGGAAAGTTCTCGTACTGGGGCAGGGGTGGGGAGGGGAGTCCCCTCCCCAGCTGTACGGAAGTCTGTGCTCTCGTGTCTCTGTCACCAAGGCCTATATTAAGAACGTTAAATGTCAGCACAGACGCTTTAGCTGCTAATGTGAGGGGAGAGGCGGGTGAGCTGCAGGTGTGTTAGAGGGAGGAGAGAAGTCAGGAGGTGGGAAAAGCAAGGAGGAGGCAGAGAGGGTGGGGCTACAGAGGCCCCATTCAATTAATTAGGACCCAAAAGGTATGTGTGTGGGGTGGGGGAGTGGAAGACAACAGACCTGGGGACAGGATCGTCTGTGGGATAGAGGCTCCCTTCACAGCCTGGATAGGCTCAGGCGATGTGAGACCCAGGGCAGCCTGAGTTTCACAGCCCTGTAGTCACACGCCCTCAGTGAGAGAAAGGGTTTGGGGTAAAGCAGACTGTCTGCAGAGGCGGCTGTCAAAGCAACGCCCTGTTGCTAAGGGAACCGCCTGGGAAGAGGCAAGAGATGAAGTCACCCCACCTTCCCAGCAGGCATGAGGTTCAGAGGGGCCTGGCACTCCATGGATGTCTGCATTGGTGCCTCCCTAGCCAGGCTTTAGAACCTAGGCGGGACCCAGATCCTGCCTTCCATGACTGTGCCCACGGTCGGTCAGGACCCAAAGGCACCTCAGGAGAGCCTGTAGGAGGGCATTCTGGTACCAAAGAGGTCCCAGCACCCCAGGGTGCCCCTACATGAGAGTACATTTGGGATTTTACATGAGGTTAAAGTGACCCATGAAAGCGTTTTAATCAAATCCAGACGCAGAGAGCTTTAACCTGATGTGGGAATGGAAGCCCTTAGGATGTGCAGGGAAGCCATGTCTTAGTTAGGATCACTATCGCTGCGATGAAACACCACGACCAAGGCGATCCAGGAAGGAAAGGCGTTTTCAGCTTAGCTTCCACATCACTGTTCACCATCGAAAAAAGACAGGACAGGAACTCAAGCAGGGTAGGAACCTGGAGGCAGGAGCTGAGGCAGCGGCCATGGAGAATGCTGCTTACTGGCTTGCTCCCCACAGCTTACACAGCCTGCCTTCTTCTAGAACTGGGGACCACCATGGATGGCACCACCTACAATCACTAAATAAGAAAATGCCTTACAGTTAGATCTTATGGAGGCATCATCTCAGCTAAGGTTCCTTCCTCTCCAGCCTGTGTCAAGTTAGCACAAATTGATATTAAAGTTTGGACACGCCTGGCCCCTGCCTGGCACCTTGAGGATGCCCCAGGGAGCTTTGTAACATATGGGAGTGTGACATCCTGTGCTAGGGAAGAGCCAGGACAATGTGGCCTTTCAGTGCTATTCCCACAAGGTGCTCGTGGACCGTCAATGCTGCCGACCACTGAGAGCGGTCCTCGGCCCAGACATCCCGGGCAACTACTTCCTCGTTTTTGTTACTGTGTTAAAGGTTGTTATAGGGGAGCGCAAATGACTTGCGTAGTCTCAGGTGGAGGCGGGCGGGAGGTGGCATTCATGGGACTCTTCGCACTGGGGCCATGCAGACCAGACAGCACAGGCAAGTCCCTGCTGCCATTCCCACCCTGGTGACCTGGGGCCAGTTGTCAGTCCTTGTCCTCTGGGCTTTGGTGTTAGTCTGAACATAGGAAGTTTGTGTGAGGAAGGCCTAGAGAGAGGTGCACAGGGCTGGGCATGAAGTTAAGACACAGTAGTGATTATACGATGATCTCGAATTCGCACCCCTTAGAGGATGAGCCCAGTGCTTGCCTGACACAAGTGCCGCATCGATTCCCGCCTCATTCTTCACCTATCACCAGCACTCACTCTCAGGCCATACTGAGAGTCTGGCACAGCCTCCAGCCTTAAGACTGGGGGAAGAAAACGACACTGACACCCGAGCTGCCAGTGCCTTGGCACTCACTCTGGACCCTCCCAGCTGCTTTGTCCCTGGGGCTTGGCCCTCTAGGCTCTAACACCCTGTCCCCTGTACTCCAGCTCGTGGAAAGCAATATGGTAACCAAATTCATGGGCTAAGGCCTTGTCACTTGCTGAACTTTGGACTTAGCCAGACGGGCTCTGTATCAGTCTGCACTCATGGCCCTGGGAGTGGGAAATGTACCTCAGCCACATCTCACAGCCGAGGAGACAGGTCACATAGATGCTCTAGCATGCAGCTGAGATGGCTGCCACTGCGCCTGAGAAACTGTCGTAATCCCTCCCCCTTCCATTCTTCACTCCCTTGCTCGCCTCAGTTCACGACCCAGCCAGTGCCTCTGCCCTCAGGAGGCAAAGGATGCCAGAACTGGCCTGCACCCTAGCTGAGACCTTGCTAGCCTGTGCTCTAGATCAGAGAGACCTTGCTAGCCTGTGCTCTAGGTCAGAGAGATCTTGCTAGCCTGTGCTCTAGGTCAGAGAGATCTTGCTAGCCTGTTCTCTAGGTCAGAGAGATCTTGCTAGCCTGTGCTCTAGATCAGAGAGACCTTGCTAGCCTGTGCTCTAGGTCAGAGAGATCTTGCTAGCCTGTGCTCTAGGTCAGAGAGATCTTGCTAGCCTGTTCTCTAGGTCAGAGAGATCTTGCTAGCCTGAGCTCTAGGTCAGAGAGATCTTGCTAGCCTGTTCTCTAGGTCAGAGAGATCTTGCTAGCCTGTGCTCTAGGTCAGAGAGATCTTGCTAGCCTGTGCTCTAGGTCAGAGAGATCTTGCTAGCCTGTGCTCTAGATCAGAGAGATCTTGCTAGCCTGTGCTCTAGGTCAGAGAGATCTTGCTAGCCTGTTCTCCTGCTTAGAGAGATCTTGCTAGACAGCTCTGTTTGGCGCCATGGCCATAGAACTTAGCCTAGAACCCTGTGGGATATTGCTGAGCTGGGGAGGTCACTCCAAGCCCCAAGTGTTTGTTCCCCACCTCTGGGAGCAGTTGGGAAAGGCAAGAGAATCATAGCAGCCAGTTCAGAAGCCAGAACCACGATGAAGCGTAAAACTTTGACTTGGTGGTTCAACAGAGACCCAATGCAGGGGCAGCTGCTGTACAGGGCTCAGAACAGCACCTGTCTGGCTGCAGCCCCACTTGACATCCGCTGCCCCTGCCCTACCTGCCGTGCCCGGTGGTCTTCAACTCTGCACATGTGTTTACCTTTAGCAGTACCCTCCTGGCCAGAGGGAAGTTCTTCTGGCCTCAGCAGAGCCCACTGAGTTCCTGTCACAAGCCTGGAGACTGGTTGGTTGTGAGCCAGTCAAGGACATCCTTGCCTGGGACAAGGGACCTCCTCTGGAGTTCTCTCCCATGCCAGGTTACAGCCTCCTGCCATGAGTGAGGGTCAGATTTCTCTTCCGATTCACTGTCTGTTTGCTGTGTGACATCATGCCAGTCCCTTCCCTTCTCTGAGTCAGTTTCTTCACCGACAAACAGACCAAACCACTCACAGACAAATCCATCCTCAGAGCCACGCCGGTGCCGCCGGTGCCTGGTGGTGGAAAAGAATGACAAGGGTGGGTTTGCCTACTCCCGAGGGTCTGACAGCTCCCCACTGGGCCCAGGCCTGCAGGGCCCCAGCTGGGGGTCTCCTCCCACCCCTCATCTCGCCCCCACTCAGAAGCCCTCCTGCTGAGGACTCTTCAGCACCGGGGGGTCTTAAGGATACTTAAGTCGCAAACTATGTGTTGATAATAAAATTTGCCTACCTCTCACAGACATCCAATTTGCTTACCATCCAACGAGAGCACTGGGTGCCGGCTTCTGAAATTGTTTTAATCTCTGCCACTGAGCGCTTCTGGCAGGTTCTTCAACTGGAAAATAGGAAATGAGTTAGAAACAATGGAGGGCCTTGAATAATCTCACTTAAGATGTTTGATCTATCTGGGGAGGAGGTGAAGTTGAAATCCATTTCCTGGTTCACAGCCAGACACAGGGTGGGAGGGAGGGGAGATGCTTGGGGTGTGAGTAACCTGGGCCTGGCTGATCTATCCAGCTATGGCCAAGACAAGGACTCCACACTGTCATGGAACCCTGGAAAGCCTCAGGAGACCATCTGGGCAACACCCTGAAGGTGGGTGTCCCACTCTGTAGGGATGGAATTGACCTTTGGATGGACAGGTTTGGCTGCTCAGAATCTGTTCCGTGGCTTGTCTCCACCTCCACACTCAAACCTGAATGCAGATCCAGGCAGGGGAGATGGCTCAGTGGGTAAGAGCGCTCGCTATACAAGCACGAGGATCTAAGTTCAAAACTCCAGAACCCATGTAAAAAGCCGACTGTGGTTGCGTGTGCATCTGTAACCCCAACACTGTTGGAGATGGAGACAGAATCTATGGGGCTAGCTGGCCACCAGCCTAGCTCCAGGTTCAGTGGAGACCCTGTCTCAAGGGAATAAGGTGGTGAGTGATGGAGCAGGACACCTGATATTCCACATACACACATGCATGTATGGTCTCTCTCTGCCACATCCCACATGTGAATGTGCAGAACACACACACACGGGCACACACGCGTGTGCTCACACACATACACACACGCATGCATTGCACACCACTTCAGTGCAATCCATCCGGGGCCAGGAAGGCACGGTGAAGATGACACATTCATCTCATCACTACATCTTCACAGACCTGAGAGCCCCCGGCTCTCAAGACCTCCTTGCATGAGGACCCCAAGGACAGCAACAGAGGCACCTGTGGCATTTGTGCTCTCTCTATGGGTAGGTTCTGCCCAGGCAGGTGTGGAAGGGTACCCTCAGCAGAGAAGAAAACACGGGGACTGGCCTCCCCACCGAGAAGGTTGTCACTGTTTCTAGCCCGCTCTGCTTGGACGAAGAGTACTGGCTTTAGCAAGAAGCAAGCTCTCAAGGCCAAGGTAGGCAGAGGGAGGGTCAACCCTGACCTTTGCCAAGACACACGTCAGGCAAACACAAGCACACTGACAACTGCGTACATCTCACACAGCACCCGGACAGAGGAGCCGGCTCACATATGCCCTGAGGGACTCTGTGGCTCTCACTGTCTATCCTAGCAAAGCACATGGCTTATAAGGACACCAGGCTCCCGATGGTGACGAACAATGGGGGTGGGGGGTCTGATTGGATGTTCATTTGTGTGTGCACGTATACACAGTACACAGTTAGTGTGGGTGGTAGCTGATGTTTGGGGTGAGTTTTCTTGTGTCTCCATCCTTTCAGGTCTCCCCAGTACCTTTGAGGGCAAAGAGTGAGCATTGATGTGGGACCTGTAGGGTGGGCTGGGGCTTGGCAGAGGATTCATGGTGATCTCTGTGACTCCAGCCAGGGTATGATTGGGAGGCAGCTTATTCCAGTCCAGCCTTTCTGCCCTCTGGGTACTATAGTATGACCCCACCCATCCCCATTACAGCCTCCCTCATCTCCCCAGGCCTGGCCCCTCGGGGTCCTGGGTTGGGGGTTTAATGCATTATTGATCTCCCCGAGAAGGGAAAGTGCTGCAGCCGTAGGCCCAGGTAGCTTATTTTGTGCGTCGATGACATTCAGGTACTAGTGAAAAATTATACCAATTATTAAATCAGCCATTATTACTTCAAAGCGCAATCAGTTGTCACAGCGGAGAGAGCTTGCACGGCGCGTTATTAGTCGGGCTGTGTGCACAGGGAAAGTGCTGAGAGGGGAGACTTTAACCAAAGGGCAAATGCATGAAATTTACTTAGAAATAGCGATTTATCACCCCTGGGTTTCCTACTGCTCAAATCCAGGCAGACACTTGGCTGGCAGGAGACAGGCTCGGCGGCTGCCCTGCCCCCTGCAGCTCCCACCCTGACAGGAAATGAAAAATTGAGAAGTCGTTGTAACAGCTTAAAGATGCATTATCCTTTTGATGTGCAATTTGAGCTTCAGATCCAAAGGCAGGTGAAATAACCGGCACCCACACGGGCAATGGGGGAGAGGGAGGCACCTCTCCCAGTGCGGGAGGGGCTGGGGCAGGGCCCAGGTGAGCTGCACCCATCCTAGTGGGTCTCCAGACAGGGAGAGCCCTGGGGATGGGACGTGATGAAGCTCAGAAAAGAGACGCGGGAAAGGTGGAAGGAAAGACATGGAGAGAGTAAGTCGCTAAGAGTCAGAGACACATTGGCTGAGGCAGGAAGACAGGGATGAAGACAGCAAAGGGAAGGAAAGACCGCCAAGATAAAATGGCAATGGAGCCAGAGGGAAAGGAATGATTGAAACCAAGTGTGCAAGTACTCAGTGTGCAAGCCCGTGAATGTGCACTGAGGGGCATGCAGGCACGTGGACATGTGAGCACACTAAGTATGCGAGTGTGTGGGTGTGCAAGCACATGCCTGTGCAAATGCACATGAGCGTGAGGGTGAGTGGGTTAGAGCATACCACCTGCAAGCTTGTGTGTGTGAGCGGGCTGGTGAAGGGGGCAAGCTGGTGAGGCCCAGATGAATGGGGAATGGATGGGGGCCTCTATTAAGCACCTTCAAAAGCGAAGGCTACAAACCCCTCTTCCTTCAGCAATGGAGCATCTAGGCCTCAGAAAAGCCCTTCGGACCCACCGTTTTCAATTGCTCTCAGCCTGCCCCAGAGACCTCGTGCGGTCCATTCTCCGCCCCATTAAAGTTCCATCCAACTGAGGGCAGAGTGAAGCTCTCTCGCCTTAGCAGCCCACCGAGGGTTGGGGACACACCCTGACCACACAGGAAGCTCTGACTGACCTTTGCCTGCACTGTGTGTGATCTTGAGCAAATGGGGTCCCTCTCTGAGGCGCCTTCCTGAAGTGGCTTCTGTTGGTGGGGAGTTAATCTTCCATGGGTTCTGCACTCAGGAATATGATGTGCCGAGGCACGCTAGCGCTATAGTCATCCTTATAAAGCCCAATTGCAAGGTAGTCTCTCTGTGAGTCCCTGCTATGGGTCCCTGTGTTATCTCTGGCCGCCTGTGGCTGCAGCTTACCAGCTCACTGGGCCTCTCTGTGGCCTTTTAGCCAACCTGGTGTTGGAGGATGCTGGGAGTATGGGCGGGTGGCATAGCACCAGCGATGACAAAGCAAATTCCGCACACACATCTGAGGAGCAGCAGAATATGCCTGAGAGGGCAGAGGACTCTAGCAGGCAGACCTTGGGGTTAACAATGGCAGTGGGCACTTGTGAAAGGGACGTTATGAAGGGTGGTTATCTCTGACAGAGTTGAGAAGGACCTCAACATTTTCCTATTGTCCTGTTCTATATTCGTTGAGTCACTTAGATTTATGACTGGGAAAATGAGACGAAGTTCCCACTGAAATAATTAGAGAGGCCCAAGAAGCCCTGACTCTCTCCAGGCCCTCAGTGCTGTGTTGGGGCATGGAGGTTCTGGAGCCAGGCTTCTTCTTCTGAATATGAGCTTGCATACACGCATATGTGCTGACAGCCAGACACACACGAGGAAGTCCAAAGTCCATGCTCTCATGACTTCTCTTGCAAGGCCGTGACCCCCTCATGGGCATTCCCCTGAGCAACCCAGCTCACCCGCTGCACAGGCCCACAAAGCTGTGGAGCCTGAGTCTGAGACCAGGTACAGGGACACCAGTGTGGGACAGAATGGCCTGGGTCTTCTCTCTGTCTTTCAGGGGACAAACAAAACACAGGGACAGGCTCGGCCAGGTTCCTCTCCCCTCTGCTACAGCCACACACCTTCTTCTCCAAAGCCAGTGTCTGGCACGCAGGGGCCCAGAGCAAGCCCTGCAGCAGCAGGAGGAGTCCCATTTCTGAGGTGAGAAAACTGAGGTAAAGGGAAAGGGTTGGCCGTGAGCGTGGGTGGTAAGGCTGGACACAGCCCAGCTGCTGGCTCTGGGTCCATGCCCTTTCCATGACACCATCTCGCTGGAAACGGATGGCAGCGAGAATGCAGAACTAATCAACTCCTCTATTGATCCTGGCTCCTCCATCCAGGAGATCGATCTTCCCATTAGAAAGGGGTGGGAGGCACTATCAGAAGGCCAGAGGGCCTGGAGACCCACTCAGCTTGGGAGCAAGAACAGCTGTAGACCCTAGTCTGAGCTCAGTCCCCTGGTGGTTCATCTGGGTCACAATAGTAAGACCTGACAGAGCAGGGTGGCCAAGGCCTGGTCTCACAGACCAGTAGCACTGCTGGGGTGCCTTCTACCTGGCCAGGCCAGGGACAGAGGGGCTTCCAGAGGGCCAGTTTCTAGCTCTCAGCTTTATGAACAGGCCTTCTGGCTTTGGCCTGTCATATCACCTGCCCGCCTACCCATCCAGCGTCCCTCTCACCTGTTTAGTCACCTAACCTTTTCTGAACCAGTTTTGTGTACGATACCGTGGTTCCTAGGGGACCTCAGGATGCCCATTGTCTGGTTGAAGCAATGGGGACATGGACACACTGAGTTCCAGGCTACAAAGGAGTCATTGTCAACACCTCCTAAAAGTTGGTCCTTTATCAGCTTTATTATTTTGCTTCCCCTGGAGTGGAAGCTTGTTAGGGACAGAGAGGTAGTTGTATTTCTCTCCATGGTTCTGCAAGCGCTCATTGCAATGTCTTGCTTGGATGGATGGATCATGTATGTATGTATATATGTATGTTTGTATGTATGTGTATATATTTATGTATGTATGTATGTTTTTGTGTCTGGGTGGATGGGTGGGTAGGTGGGTGGATGGGTGGGTAGGTGGGTGGGTGGGTGGATGGATGGGTGGGTGGGTGGGTGGATGGATGCAGGGATGCACAGATGGTTGAGTAGGTGGATGGGCAGATATGTAGGTAAGTGGGTGGGTGAATGGGTGAATGAATGGGTATTTAATTTGTTAAATGAGTGGATGGATAAGTAAGATGGATGGACACATGCATTGGTGAGTGGGAATGGGGATGGTCAGACATATAGAGGACATATAGAGGACAAATGTGGATGGATGGAAGGATGGATGGGGATGGATAGGTGAATATATGGGTGAGTGGATTGGTAGGTAGCTAGAATGTAGATGGAGAATAATGGACAAATGGTGAATGGATGCATGGATGGGTAGGTAAGTGAACAGTCAGGTATGTAAGTAGATAAAGAGATAGGGGATGGATGGATGGATGGATGGATGGATGGATGGATGGATGGATGGATGCTTACATGCATGCATGGGTGGATGCAGGGATGGATAGATGCACAGATGGGTGGATAAGTGAACTGACAGATATGTAGGTAGGTGGATGGGGCGGTAAGTGGATAGATGAATGCATGCATAGGTGCATGCATGCAGGGATACATGAGTTGGTAGACAGATGGATAAATGGGTAGCTAGATGGAAAGGTAGGTATATATATATATACAGAAGGATCAGTGGGAAGACAGAAGGTAGATGAAGGATAATAGATGGGTATTAGGGTGATTGGATAGATGGGTGGGTGGATGGGTGGCAAAAAGACAGATGGTGGGTGGACAGATGAGTGGATAAATGGACAGGGGAATGAGGGCATATGTAAAGAATGGGTGAGTGGATGTGTTGGTGGGCAGATGGTTAGCTGAATGGATGAGTGGATGGGTGGATGGATGGACAGACAGAAGGACGGACGGACGGGTGGATGGATGAGGAGGCGGGTAAATACATAGCTGACTATTATCATTTGGCTATTGCATGTTTCTCCTGAAGGTTCATGTATTGGGAGTTTAGTTGCCAGCTGATGGACTTTTGAGAAGTGACCAGATCCTCACAGCTCTGATGAATCCCATAGACTGACCTCTTGCTGGATTCATAGGGTGATGACAATATGGGGAGGTGATAAAAGTGGGGAGTGGAGCCTCGTTGGAGGAAGTAGGTCACTGAGGGTGTCCTGGGGGTTACATCTTGCTCCAGTGCCTGTGTTTCCTTCTTCTTCCTTCCTGTCTGTCATGAGGAAGCTTCTCCTTGTTATGATGTTTTACTCCACAGTGGACCCAGGGGACCACGGACTGAGCTCTCCAGAATCTTTGCTCTCAGATATTCCTGCCAAGCATGCGGTCACATCCAAGAGTTCAGAAGTGCATCCCTCCCCTGCAGGTTCTGTTTCTAGTTGCTCACTTCTGATGAAGGGGGCTCACCACTTAGCAGCAGTCCCTCAAGCAGACAGACTGCTCTCAGTAGGGATCCCAGCCCAGAGCAAGCCGGGCCTGGAGAGCTGCCATTCCCTCCGTCCATTTGCTTCACGGCTTCGTGATGTGGTTAAAACATGCCACTGAAGAAAGAGTATCTCCTCCGCTCTGTGCAAAGTCCCCAAGGGCTCTGTCTGTCCTTATTACCTCTGCATGTGGTGGCTGGGAGCTCACTCAGAATTGTCAAGATATCTCATAAAGTGAGGCTCCCCTAGGAGAGAGCATGCTGGGTAAATTCCCACTAGTCAAAAATGATCGGAACTATCGCCTTCTTTATCCTAGATTCCATTTCTATTAAGATAAGGTCAAATGATCCAACTTATGAATAGGGGCTTATCTATTCAGACCAGACAAAACAAAAGTCAAAACAGGCATGGGTTATTCATGCTTTGGAAAAGACTCTTAATGTGACAAAGGAGACCCAGGACAAGAGACCTAGTGTGGGATGATGTGTGGGACCTTGGCTGAATTTGGGTGAGGCCGCCCTCTTCTTAGGGTGTGTCACACAGTAGGTTTGTATTGGCTCTGGTTCCATCTAGACACCCAGATCGTCCTCTCCTGTCCCAGCTTCTCAGACTCACTCTAGCACTACCCTCAGAATGTGGCCAGCCAAAGACATCCGATCTGAGCTGTCCTCGCCTCAATGGCGTCCACAGCGTGCTCACAGCCCAACGCTACACTGCCATCATCTCTTACGACCCTTCACCTTGGCCATTGGCAGGAATGTCTTTTGAGCATCCATTGTAAGTTGCACTTCGTGCTAAGGACTGAGTGAACAGCCATGGCTCTCTACAGAGTTGTTGGATGGAGGATGTTCATCTCCCAGGAGATGGAAAGGGTCTCACTGGGATGCCTGGACCAGTGGAGTTCAGCCAGGCACCTGGTTTAGGAAAGTGCTTATGTTAGGGGTGGGCTGTGAAAGAACTATACCTTGGGTACTTCACATGCATCCCCTATCTCTGTTCCATGAATGGGACTGGGGAATGTCACTGTGGAGGGTGGAAGTGATTTCCCTGGGGACAGTCCAGGGAAGGGTTGTTTTGCTGCAGGAGAGCCGAAATGAGCCAATCAGGGTGGACAGGCATTGGGATAGGAGGTGGGTCCTTTCTTTTATATATAAAACAGACGCAAGATGTTCAGTTGATCAGCGGTGACAAAAAGATTTCAGTACCAACCAGAGTTTTCCTGGGAGGGAGGGACATTTCCCATTGGCCTCAGCCCCGGACATCTGCATTTCTGTTCCTCCTCCCTAGCCCACTAGAGTCAGCTCTCTGGACACCAACACTTCTTTGCAGAGAGAGGAGAGCCAGGCCTGCAACCGTTGCAAATTGAGAAGATGAAGGGCTAGTGGCCTCCCCAGGTGCAGGGGGCACAACCCCCACAGGTCCCTGGGCCTGGAAAGGGGTTCCCAATTACAGCCTCCATCAGGCCCTGGAAGGCGTCTCTGTGAAATGAGAGCGGGAGCAGGCGATTGCCGCTGGCACCGGGGAAACTCCAGATCTATAACTTCCTGGAACATAATTAGCTGCTCACTTCAAAGATGCATTGGGGTTTGTGTAATAGGCACCGGGCAGCTCACAGACGGCGGAAAGCCGGAGAAAAATGGGGCCGTCTGACTTGGAAATGGAAGAAGACAAAACGTTTCCAGCAAGGGGCTTCCTGCAGTGGAGACACCAGGACCTGAGAAAAAGCAATAATGATCACAGTTACTCCTTTTCACAAATGTCCCCACTGCAGAGGCTTGACCCAGGGCTGGCAGTCCGGAGTGTTGAGGGTGGCCTGTCTTCATGAGGCAGAATCAGTATCAGAAGCAGCAAGCAGGAGCCCAGACTCACAGACAGTGGGGACTGGAACACACTGAGTCCAAATTCCTCCACGCTACCTGACCCTCCTGTTCCAGAGCCTCCCAGCCCGTGCTGTCTGCTTGCCCCTGCAGGAGAGGGAAGGTCTGGGGAACACATGTTTGAACGTGGCTTTCTCCCATTCTGAGCAAGCCAGGAGAGACGCTGAAAGCAAAGAACAATTAGACCTGCTTTCTGTGGCACCTGTCACAGGCATGTGCCATCTGGGCTCAGTTATTCTGGTTGCTAAAGTCCCGAGTCTCTGGATATTAATGCAGTAGCAGTGATTTCCCACTATAGCAAAAGGATTGAGTCCAGTGGAGTGGGGAGAACTGGGTTCTGCCCACACAGACTTGAGTAACTCAAATACTTTCTGACTGTAGCTTGTTTTGTTCCCTGGGACCTGGCATATTCTCTCCAGGACCTCATGAATCAGTGCTGGAACTCTGCCACTTTCAGACACATTCAGCTCACAAGACTCTGCCACATGGCCAGGCCTGCTTTCAACGGAAGCTGGGAATGTAGGAGATTTGCATGCGTCCATCCTTCCATCATCCACTCATCCCATCCATCCATCTATCCATCCTATATACCTAAACCATTTATCCACCCACCCATTCCATGCATGCATTCATCCATCTGTTTCATTCATTCATCCACACATCCATCCATTCATACATACATCCATTCCATCCATTCACACATCCATCCATTCATTCATCTATCCCACCCATCTTATCCATCCTACACAATCTATCTTTTCTATACATACATGCATGCATGCATCTATCCAGTCCCATCTACTCATGCATGCACCCATCTATCCATACCATCTATCCATTCTATTTATTCATCCACGTATCCCATCCATCCATCCATCCATCCATCCATCCATCCATATTTTGCATCTATCCATTCCATCTGTTCAGCTTGTACACCCTACCCATCCAAATTGCAATGAGATCTGCTATCTGCTAGGCACCATTGCCATCTTTGGGTAAAGTAGTCATCAAAAGAGACAATGACCTTGACGCTAAGACATGGAGGATGCAGACATAACCACCTGACTGTGTCTTGCCAATTGACTATGTCTGGAAGTGACAAGCATCCAGAGCTGATCTGTGTGGCCCTGAAGAGAAGACTCTAAGTCATAGGCAACAAGGCCAAAGTCTGTTTTGCTTGCTGCTTTCAGCCTAGAGCAAAAAAGGATGCATTGAAAATCAGCAGAAGTCACTTGAGTGCTCCTCATAGGCAAAGGACTCTCAGGCAGCATACAGCATGAGCAAGACAGGAATCCGTGAAGGCTCTGAGAAAGCTTGTGAGGTGAGTTCAGATCTAAGAGGGTGAGGTGGAGCTAGCTCAGACTGTCTGTAAAAGTCATCCATGGTCCTGCCTGTTGGAGGGTCACCAACCTGTTCAGACCTGCCCAGGCAGGACTCTGTGGAAACCTCTTCCCCAGGCCCTGAGCATGCTTGCACCCCAAACCCCTTGCAAAGCACCACCTCACATGAGTAGCGCCCATCTCCCTAGGGACTGTGCCAAGAAGAACCACTCAGACATGCCATTTTGAGGAATGGTTACTCCAAAGAGCCTGGTCTCGCTTCTAAAGGAACCAGTTCTGCCCAACAAGGCTTCTTAGAGGCCTCGGGGACCATAGGATTGGAGATAGGAATGAGGAAGAGCAGAGTTGCTTGGTAGCCCAGCAGGCTGAGAAACCACAAGTCAGAGGCAGGCTGGGCTGGGGGAGAACTGCTCACTGGGCCATCTACAGGGGAAGAGGAACACTGCCAGGTCCCCAGCAGAGCGGCCAAAGAGGGCTTCTGAAAGGCTGCAGAGCAAGGGGCATGGCAGACACCACAGTCTGCAGTTCCTCAGGAAACAGCACCATTTGGGGGGTGATCTGAGATGCTGAACTCAGACTGCTGGGGTCACAAGCACCTGTGGGCTCTGGGGGATGAAGGGATGGCCAGACCCAGCCACCTGCCCAGCACATTCATTTTCCATATATATAGGTAGCACCTAGTAGAACCTGGGCTCCCTGCTGGGTAGGCTATCTTCTGCTGGCAACTGTGGTAACACCTCATCCTTAAGTGTGAAGCTTCTGCACCCGTGGCTCTTCTTCGGTTCACTTCTAGGCAGGTTGGGGTCAGAGATTTCCCTCCTCCTCTAAAGACAACTTAGACTGATGATCAAGCAGGTAGCAAGGTGTGGGTCTTGTAAGCCATTTAGGCCTTCAGTGGGGGCACATTGGGGTAAGCTCTGCGCAGCTCCCTGAAGCCTGAGAGATGTTTTGCTCCAGTGATCCTCTACTTGGTATCTCACCTCGCAGCTTCCCTGCCTCCCATCCCAGCCCCACCCGTGTTTCCTACAGTCCCTTCCCACTTCCCTGGCTCGCAACAATGAGCTCCCAGCTGTGAAACTTTCTTATAGCCTCTAGTTACAGGACCAGTGGCCCCAGGGCTCAGCAGGTGAGCAGCCTTCTCTGTGGTCCTCCGATTGGCTGATCCATAACCAATGGCATACACAGATGGCCTATAACCAGTCCCTGGTCCCTACAGATCAACAAGACGCTCCAGAGAACTTGTAAAAGTGTGAGTTTGCTCATTGGCTTCCCCGCCATCTCCCTCCCGGACTTAGCTCTTTGGATCTGAGCTTCCTACCTAGAAAATTCTGTGCCGCGGAGCAGTGGGGACACCCGTCCCCGCCCCCCCCCCCACGAAGGAAGTGGGTCGAAGTTAGCTTTCTCATAAATGGTGTTCAGAGGGAAGAAAGCAGCTGTCGCAGCAGCCACGTCAATCTGAATGGCAAAAGGTTTGGGCAAAAACATATTTTATTGTTCTTGCTGTCAGAAGCATACAGATTTAAGGGGCATGTGACTCGGTAATTGCTGTGGACCTTTTTTTTTTCTTGACAATAAACATAAAACTTAAAACTGTATTAAAATCATTTGACAATTTTTATGCTCAAAGAGCCTGGAATGAATAATGGGTTTTTTTTGCATCTAAAATGCACTCTCTCGTCAACCTATAAAACTGTCAGAAATAAATTCATCAAAAGTAGATTATATAATTAAAAGTCGCTATTTGTGTCTGCCCGAGTTGTTTGTTTGTCTCCTTTTCTCTCGATCTCGCCCCCACCCCACCCCCCGCAATCTTTTAATTTTTGGAAGTTCCAGGCTAGGTCCTCTTAAACTGAGCCACTCTATCTCGAAGAGGTGCCCAAATCTGGGCACATTCCACAAATGCAGCCTTCCCACTTGGGCAAGCGCCAGCCTGTGCTGTTCTCTCCGGCTACCCCCAGTGGATGACAAGGCCTCTTCCAGCCCAAGCAGGCTGGGGTTAGAAGCACCGCAAACCAGAAGTGCTCCTCCTGAAGTCACACACCATCAGGACTATCAGCAGCAGTGTCCCAGGACAAACATGACAGGTAGGTGACAGTCTCAGACCTTTCAGCATTTCCTGTTACCTTCCATGGCAGCGGAGATGCAGCCCCAGGGGTGCAGAGACCCCTGAAACCTAGACCGCAGAGTCATTGCTTGTAGTATGTGGTCTGGAGAACTACTGAAGCCGAGATGAGTGGTCTAAGCAAGCCACACATACCAAGCCTGCCCTGTTTTCCCCTGCTGCTCTCAGCGTGGTGTAGATGTGAGGAAGCCAACAGATCTGGAAGCTGCCTCTGAAAGGGGAGTGCTTGGGTGACGGGGGGGGGGGGGGGGGGGGGGGCGGGGTGGTGGGGTGGGAGGGGTGTAGCTCAGCCGGTAGCATGTTTTCCTGGGCTCAGTCCTCAGCTCTGCACTTGCTGGGTGTGGTGGTGCACGCCTGTGATCCCTGCTCCCGCGTAGAATCAAGAGGATCTAGAGTTCCAGGACATTAGAGCCAGTTTGTGCTACATGAGACAGTGCTTCAAAAATAAAAGACAGCTCAAGATACAGATCTCGGGAGGGATGGGCCAGGGGACCGGGAAAGGAGGCGTGGGAAGCCACCGGCACCTCCTTACAGCAGGCTTTGGGCGCTTTGTCGTTGTTTCCTCTGGAAACCTAGCCAGTCTAGTTTGCAGCACAGTCATTTTGTCTTTCTGAGCACAAAGTGTCGATCTGGAAAGTGAGTGTGGGGAGTCAGAGGAGCAGGGGAGAAGGGCTCATGTTCAACTTGGGTGGAACAAGATTGAAGCATGCCTCTCTACCTTCCTCCGTAGGGTGGAGAGGTAGCCCAGTCAGCACAATGCGAGGAACTTGACCTACAGCCTCTGTGTATGAGTCCGGTGGTCCAGGCACTGGAGAGACACAGCAAAGATGACTGGAGCCCAGGTCTTACTGACAGGTGTGACCAGGTTTGACTGTTGTCCCAGAGAGTGATCCTGTCCAACAACAACAAAACGGATTGTTTGCCCTGTGCCTGCAATTGCACACACACACATGTGTACCCACAGAACACACACACACACACACACACACACACGAGTCTCCCCAGCAGAGTGGGTCACCCCTTCAGGGATGGGCTCTTTCTGTGAGTCTTTCTTAGCGTGCTAAAGAAGTGTCTATTTTTATTTTGCCAAGAGAGGTTTTCCTACAAAATGGATGCTGAATGTTATCAAATGCCTTTTTATCATCTATGCCTTTTCCCTTTTGGCCTATTAATATGATGAATTATATTAATAGAACTCTGAAAATAGAACTGTCCTTGCCTTCCAATAGCACACCCCACCTGGCCATTGTGGGATATTCATTTAATATGTCTCAGGATTCAATTTGCTAATCTTTTATTGAAGAGCTTGCATCCATGTTTGTAAGTAGGATTATCCCGCAGCCTTCCCTTTGGTGCTCTCCTTTGTCGGGTTTATTTAGCTTTGTCAATGAGTTAGAAGAACCCTGGTTTCCAGGACACTGTGGGGCAGGTACTCCCAAACTCTTCCCACCACAGCATCTCCACAGCATCTAGGAATGCTCAACACACGTAAGGAACTCTCAGAACTTACAGAAGAGGATTCTCAAGAGTGAGCTATAAATTGAGACCTGAAAGAAGGGGGAATTGCAAGCACAATCGTTACAGCTTTCCAGGGAAGGGGGCCAGGGATGCTCATACTGCACAGAAACAGGGGCCGGGGATGCTTACACTGCACAGAAACAGGGGCCGGGGATGCTCACACTGCACAGAAACAGGGGCCAGGGATGCTCACACTGCACAGAAACAGGGGCCAGGGAATGCTCACACTGCACAAAAACAGGGGCTGGGGATGCTCACACTGTACAAAAATAGGGGCAGGGGATGCTCACACTGCACAGAAACAGGGGCAGGGGATGCTCACACTGCACAGAAACAGGGGCCGGGGATGCTCACAGTGCACAGAAACAGGGGCTGGGGATGGTCACACTGCAGAGAGACAATGGGTGTGGCCCAGACAAGTACCGGCTGAGGACATTCATGAATGGAGCATGTACTCTTGGTGAAGGATGATTTAGGAATGGGTGAGATTCTGCTTTTTGGAACAGGAAGGGGAAGAGGAAATAAAGAGAATGGGCGAGATAGAGTTTAAAGAGAACGTTTCCAAGAAATGAATTAAGATACTAACCACAGGCCAAATAACCCCACACAATCAGCTCATTATTAGTGAGATATGAATCAAAACCACAAAGAGATACCACTCTGTACCCATTATGATGACTAGGATTAAAAAGAAGACAAGAGGCTGGAGAGAGGGCTCAGAGATTAAGAGCACTGGTGGCTCCTCCAGCAGACCTGATTCAGTTCCCTGCACCCATGTGGTGGTCCACAATCATCTGTATTCCTGCACCCACATGGTGGTTCACAATCATCTGTATCCCTGCACCCACGTGGTGGTTCACAATTATCTGTATCCCTGGTTTTAGGAGTTCTGATGCCCTCTTCTGAACTCCTCATGCACCAGGCACACATGTGGTACACTTGCTTATATGAAGGCAAAGCATGCAGACAGATGAAATTTATCTAGAAACATTTTTAAAAAGAAGAACATGGGCTGGAGAGATGGCTCAGAGGTTAAGAGCACTGACTGCTTTTCCAAAGGTCCTGAGTTCAATTCCCAGCAACCACATGGTGGCTCACAACCATCTGTAATGGGGCCTGGTGCCCTCTTCTGGCCTGCAGGCGTACACACAGACAGAATGTTGTATACATAATAAATAAATATTAAAAAAAAAAGAAGAACATGTCACTTTCTAATTGTCTAATAAGGGGTAAGAGATGGACCCTGTGTCTTGCTTGTGGAAATGCAAATGGCTTAACTACTGGGGGAACAGCATCGAAGCACTTAAAAAATTAAAGGTGGGATTATTATATTATCAAATAATCCACTTCTGGATAAATATCCAACAGAATGAGACCTGGGTGAGAGATCAGCACACTCATCGTCATAACCCCGTGTTTACCAGGATCAAGAGGTGGAAGCAATCCAAGCATTCCCCAAGGATGCCGGATAACCAAACTTGGCAAACATGAAGATAGCAGACCAGTACGCGGCCTTGGAAAGGAGGGATTCTGGTCCACGCCACAGTGGGAGAGTTGGAGGACATTTTCCTAAGGGGAGTAAGTCATCCATCAAAATGATGATTCACCCATGAAAGGAATGGAAAGGAGTCAAAATCACAGAGGCAGGAAGTAAATGCTGCTTCCCATGGGTAGGGGAACATGGGGGGACGGTCTCACAGGGCCAGGGTTTCTCGAGACGGAGAGTAATGACAGTTGGGCCACCGTGGGAACACCACGGACTTGGTGATGTGGTTAAGATGATCGATTTTGTGGCGTGCATACCTTAGGACAACGACACACTTGTGTTTGTGCGAGTTTATGTGTGTATGTGTTCATGTGTGTTTACATGTATTCATGTGAGGACAGAGGTCCATATTGGGTGCTCTCCTCAGTCAGTCACCACCTTATCCTTTGAGCTCTCATTGACCTTGAACTCACTGATTGACCACATGTGCGCGCACCTGTACACACACATACACATATATACACATACATACACACATGTACACACATATACACATACACACACATACAGACATAAACACACACATACGCACACACACATATATACACATACATACACACACGCAAACACACACACATATATATACATATACACACACAAATAATAATATATCTTAAAGTATCAAAAAATTTAAAAAGCACATAATAATAATACCTATTCATGGGAAGAAATACTTTTTAACAAACAACAACAAAGTCCGTAGAGACGACACGGCAACTCTTCAGAACTCTCTGACAAATATTTTACCTAATGGTGAAATATTAGCGTCTGATATAATACAAGCATACTCCAGTATAATTTTATTGTAACAGAGTCCTGGAAGCTTTAGATCATACAATAAGACAAAAAAAATGAGCATGATTATAAGGACCAAACAGAAAGAGAACATGTTAATATCTGCACGTGGTGTGCCTTCTTTACCTCTGGACACTCAACAAAATCTGCGCACAAATTATAGATGCGTTTAGGAAGGTTGAGAAAGACTGTTGGGCGTTAAGACCAAAACAAGGGCTAACAAACAATCTAACTTTGCTGCCTACCTTGTAAATGTGATTGGAAGGTTTTAGATGCGTGGCTGGTGGCTTCCCACAGGGGTTACAACTAAGTAGGAAGGTCGAGCTCTAGGCTCAGGTGCGCCAGGTGAGAGTAGACGATTATCCAACGATTAGCCTTTGAGTACATGGAAGCAAGGGGATCTGACTGCATATACCGAAAGGATTATCTTCACAAGGATGTTAGGCCGCACACAGGAGTGGGTAAGAGGTGGCCATTAAGTAAGCTAAGATGGGTTTAGATCTCCAATATTCCAAGTCCCCACAACACTTCCCATTCTGATCAGTCAGTCTATGGAACAGATGCAGTGTCCCTTGTCCCCTCCCTGGGCACATGATCAGATATTCTTCCTGAAGATTCTGCTGCTGATGATGCGACATGACCAACTCTGCTGAGTCTTTCCTGAGGCAGAAGGTTTTCCTCCACCCTCCGTTCCCACCATGAGCACTGTCCCTCCACCTCCGGTTCCCATGAGCATGGTCCCTCCACCCTCCATTCCCACCATGAGCACGGTCCCTCCACCTCCTGTTCCCACCATGAGCACGGTTCCCCCCACCCTCTGTTCCCACCATGAGCACTGTCCCTCCACCTCCCGTTCCCACCATGAGCACGGTCCCTCCACCCTCCATTCCCACCATGAGCACGGTCCCTCCACCTCCTGTTCCCACCATGAGCACGGTTCCCCCCACCCTCTGTTCCCACCATGAGCACTGTCCCTCCACTCTCCTGTTCCCACCATGAGCACTGTCCCTCCATTTCCCGTTCCCACCATGAGCACTGTCCCTCCACTTCCCATTCCCACCATAAGCACTGTCCCTTCACTTCCCGTTCCCACCATAAGCAAGCACTGTCCCTCTACTTCCCGTTCCCACCATAAGCACTGTCCCTCTACTTCCCGTTCCCACCTTGAGCGCTGACCCTCCCCCCTAATGTTTCCACCATGAGCACTGATCCATCTCTGTGTGTTGAAAGAACTTGACCAGAATCTTCCAGATCCAGACAAGTAGAGCAAGAGAGCTCAGAGGAGGTGAGCACTGGATGTGAATGGTCCCTAATTTCATTGTCTAAGGCATGTGGGGGCTAATATTAACCATCAACTTGACCTGTCACCAAGGAGACATGTCTGAAAAAAGACCCATGAGTTGAAGCCCTTGACTGCATGAAGAGGAGAAATCAATATGAACACCTGTGCTCACCTCTCCTCTTAACTGTGAGCGCAGTCACAACCCTGCCACCACATCTCCCCACCATGATGGACTGTATCCCCTCAGACTGTAAGCTAAAACAAGCCCAGCCTCAAGTTAGTTGCTTCTGGGGGGAATTTGGAAAGTCACTAGTTTAGCATATATGAGGGGATCTTGAGCGCTTTGTGTGGCTCACTTCCTGTCTGAATTGAGGGCACAGTTCTCGAGGGGCTGGGGCATGCCCCTCCTGTTTATCTGGTCTGGCTGGCCACCTGTATCAGCTCCCAGTGAGGCTGAGTCACTCTGCTGAGTTGGGATCTACTGAAAGCTGAAGGCCAGCAAGGCGACTTACTGCATGTTTCCAGAAATTTCTCTGGCAGTGTACCTTATCTTAGGCTGTGCCTCCTCTTTTGAGAGGTGAGTTCTGTGGGTTCCTGTGTGCATTGAGGTCCCTGGGGAGCAAGAGTCGATACGCGCTCTGAACTCAGACACGACTGCTTCGGATTCCATCTCTGCTACTTATTAACTCAACATTTAGTGGTGAGACTCTCGGGTCCTTGACTTCCTCTTGCGCACAGTAGGGTCACTGAAAGCCCTTTGTCCCAGTGCCATCAGACCAGGGACATGTCCTTTCCTGCCCAGAGACTGGGGAATGGCCCTCTTCTCGTATAGCACGTGGCACTGACTCCCAGCCTTGCCCCTGCATCTTCCTCCCACGTTACAGGAAACTCAGCTAGTTTCTAAGTCATCAACATGTCCTTGTTTGTGTGGATGGCCGGGATTGTCTCTATGCTCCCCAGCTTTTATAGCCCTATGGTTTCAAATAGAAAGCTAGGGGGAGGAAGTTTCACACAGAGAGGCTCAGCTTAGCGCCTTGCACTCATCCCGTCTGTCCCTCTGTCAGCTCAAGCAGGCCTCTCTCCTTGAGCTACTATCTACCTCAGGTGCTGAGGGCTCTCCAGATTTAAGACCACAGTTTAGGAGACAGAATGGTCTTCTTGCAGACCCGAGCAGGAGAAATAGGATTGTTCCACTCTTCTTCCTCCGAGGACAGCCAAGATGTCACCTAGACATGCTGAACAAGGCCACCAAGCAAGGCGTAGCCCACCGCCCTCTTGGAGTGGGCAGGTGCCTCATGAGAGGCATGAGTCAGAGAGGAGAGCCAGGGTAAGCCACCTCTGCCCACTGAGCACCATTGAGCTAAGTGCTATGTTGTCCCCACACCAGAACCATCCCGTGAGCCAGGCTTTGTTACACCGGAGAGACAGAGAGGGGTTGTACCTGGTTTAGGTCACACAGCAATGAGCAGCTGGTCTAGCTTCCCTGAGCCCATTGGATTGCCAGATGCATGCAGACAGCCACATGTATGCCAAACCTGCACCAACGTGGGTGCCGAGGGTCCCAGGACTCCAGGGATGGCGACCATCATCCTGAGCTGACTGCCAGTCCCTCCACTTGGAGCTCAGAGAGAGTCAGCCAGGACCTCCGCACCCTTCTCCAGCTCACCTCGCTGGGAAGTGGATGTTGCCCACACCCGTGGACTCAGCTTGGAATCCCCAGCAAGAGGTCATTGGTCTTGGCAGCAGTGTTTACCCAGCAAACTGAATTAACACACTGAAAAAATGCCAAGTGCTGTCAAATATTTGCTTTTATTTGTGGAACCAAAATATTTTTATTTTTGGTGAGACCCAGCACAGATAAGGAGGTGCTGAAATATTTGAACAGGGTGTGTAAAGTTTAAGCTGAATATTAAGCAGAGAACTGCAGGCCTCTGGGGCTCCGAGGCTGAGTTCATAAACTGGGGAATGAGTAATGAATGCCAGGCAACAGCTCCAAAAGATGAAGGCCACCAACAAGCCAGGCAAGCACACCTGGGGATCAAGGGCATCCTCATGGGGTCGGGGACATGCTCAGTCAGGAAGTGCTCCCCGCACAAGCACGAGGCCTGGGTATGTGCCCTAGAAGCCCTGTCTTTAGAACAGTTGGGCTCAGGGGTGTGCTTGCACCAAGGCAGCGGAGTCCTGGGGAGCCCTTGGCTCAGAGCTCTGGCGATCAGAAGGACCAGGGGGTGATGAGAGACCGTGGCCTCTTTCCAAGTCTGCTCCCTACACCACCAACCACACACCCAAGAGTTGCTCCATGGCCATTCCCGGCTTTTCATTTCCCATCTTCCATCCAGGGGACTCTAGAGTCTACCCATCTCCCTATCCTGCTTCCATGCAGAGTGCCTCCTGCTCCCACGCACCATACCTCCTATTCCCACGCACGGTACCTTCCACTCCCACGCACGGTACCTCCTGCTCCCATGCACAGTGCCTCCCACTCCCACACACAGTACCTCCAACCACCACTGTAAGCTTTTCTCCCTCTAATTTTTCTTTTAAATGGTTTTATATTCTGCTTTTAAATAATTATTCTTTTCCAATTTCATGTATTTCTACAATGTGCTTTGATCATTATCACTGCCCTCTTATTGTCCCCCTACTCCCACAAACCCCCTTTTCTCCTGAACGAGTTCCCTCTACCTTCATGGTGTGTGTGTGTGTGTGTGTGCGCGTGCGTGCGTGCGTAAGTGTGCATGAATGTTCACATTCATGTGCTGTGACCCGTGTGGAAGTCAGAAGACAACCCCAGGTGTTCTTGTCACAGGCTAGGTGGCCCAGGAGCTCCCAGCGATTCTCCTGTGAGCGAGCTGGGATTGCAGGTGCACATGCTCCTGCATCTGGCTGAATATGGGGTCTGGGGATCCAAACTCAGTTTCTCACAGTTGCACAGCAACTCCTTCCCCCAGGCTGCATTTCCCCCTTAGACGCAGTTCATGGCATAGGCCGCCATGTTCAGGGACGTCTCCCGACCTCAGTTAATCTCTCTGGAAGCATCCTCACAGACACACCCAGAGATGTGTCTCCCAGGCAACTCCAACTCCAGTCAAACTGACAGAGAGCATTGTGGGGGAGAGCTGGCCTAGCGCTTCTGAAGCCTTGCCCTCCCTCCCACCACTGCAGAAGATGTGATTTTATGTTTTTAACATTGGGGGAGTTGACACAGTCCTTGATCTTGCCTTGTAGAAAATGAGACAAAAGCAAAGCAGAAACTCAGAAGTTAAGAACCAGAGGGGTCCTTAGCCTCAGCCCCCTGTGAAAGAACAAAGATTGCCTTGAACATTTCCTGACTCTGAAAATGTGACCGCAATGGCCGAGGAGGGGATTGTCGTCAGACAATAAAGCTTTGTGACATCCGAGCATCGACAGCACAGAGGATTTTAGACCTTTAATTCCTACTTACTGAAAAATACTATTAAAACAAACAAACAAACCCACTTCCCCATGGCTCCTAGAGCAAATACTTAGTTATTATTACCTGTGCATACGTTGTGAATTCTATAGACTTCGTTTTCTTGGTCCTTTAAAATTGGTATTCTCAAGAGCTAATAAATACCTGTATTTATTCTCTGGTGGGTTTTTTGTACTTCATTTATCATGCAGATGAAGTTATTCTGAGATGAAGTATCAGGCGTATCTAAATTATATTTTTTCCCCTGTAGTTGATTAGTTCCTTCCAATAGCACTGAGTCCCTCGCCAGCCAATGGTGGCCTTGTGGGGGTGCTTCCTCAACATGTTCATTTTTATATAAAATCCCATCTGTTTCTAGGCATTCGATTCCTTTTATTTTTGTTTTGTGCAGGGGTGTATCAGATTGCACTCTCATGCATGGTCACATGGATGCCAGAGGTCCACGTCATGTGTTTTCCTAAATGTCTCTCTACCTTAAAAAAAAAAAAAAGGGGGGGATTTATATTGGGGCTGAAGAATTGGCTCAGCAGTTAAGAACACTTACTGTTCTTAAAGAGGACCCAGGTTTGATTCCCAGTACTCACACAAAAGTCCATAACACCAGTTCCCCTTCTGACTTCTGCAGGCACCAGCCATGTATGTGGTACAGAGACATACAAGCAGGCAAAACACTTACACATAAATAAATCTTAGAAAAATTTAAATTTTGTATTTAGTAAATTTTCTATGTATGAATGTTTTGCCTCCGTGTGTCTGTGTGCTGTGGAACAGTCTTTGTACACTGTAAATATGTATTGTTCTTATTGTTACTAAAAGGCTGATTGGCCAATGGCTAGGCAGGATTTTTAGGGCAGAGAGAAGGCTGGGAAGAATAAGGGTGGGGCCTGAGGGTATCTCAAGAGACACAGAGAGAAGCAAGATGAATGTGCTATGTTGAAAGAAGGTACAGTCACATGGCAGAGGGTAGATAAGAAATGTGGATTAATTTAAAATGTAAGAGTTAGCTAGTAATAAGCCTGAGCTATTGGCCAAGCTTCCGTAATTAATAAGAAGTCTCCATATTGATTGTTTGGGAACTGGCAGGCGGTAAAGAAAAGGCACCTACATCTGTGTACCAGTACACGTGTGATGCAGTGCCGACAGAGGCCAGAAAAGGGCTTTAGACCCCCTGGGGCTGAAGTTACAGATGGTTGTGAGCCTTATATGGGAGCTGGGAATCAAATCCAGGTCCTCTAAAAGAGCAAGTTCTCTTAACCACTCCAGCCCCCACCACCTTATTTTTAAGGTTATCTTTATTATATTTTGTTTATGTAGTGTGTGTGTGTGTGTGTGTGTAAGTCAGAGGACAACTTGAGAGTGTCAGTTTTCTCCTCCTAATATGTGGTCCTAGGGATCCACCTCAGATCATACTTGGTAACAAGCACCTTTATCCACCAAGCCATCTCATTGGCCAATTCACCTTATTTTTGAGACAGGGTTTCCCACTAGACCTGGAGCTCACTGATTGGCTAGATTGGCTGGTCTGGGAACCTCCTGTCTCCCACCAGAACTGGGACTACAGACACACACTCTCATACCTTGCTTTTTACCAGCGTGCCAAGGATTCGAACTCAAGTCCTTGGGTGTGGCAGCAAGCAATTTACTCTCTGAGCCATCTCCCTGCCTCCTAGGCATTGATTGGTTGGCTCTCATCAATGTTCTCATCTTTCCAGTTCTTGCTGTTCTAAAGGTCAGGAAGGTAGATTATCCTTTGCTATTGTGGTCAATATTTCTCCAGAATGAACTTAAGATGTGCCGAGTTCTCTTTGTGGGGTGTTTGATGCTGTATTAAATCCGCAAAGTAACCGCGGAGGCGGCCTGATGTCTTTACAGGACCTCCACACTCCCGTGAAGAAATGCAGAACCTTCTCCATTTATTCTGGTCTCCTTTTATTTCACCAATAAAATTTTGTGGTTGTCTTTATACGGGTCACACACATTTCTCATTAAGTTTATTCTAAGTATTTTCCCGTGCGTTGGTGAGTCGCCTCCCCTTTCTTCCTCACGGTTGCTGGAAGAGCTGCGCATACGGAACACAGGAGTCTTGTTCTCTGAACTGCTGCTCTGTGTCTTTGACCCCAAATTACATGGATTGCGAATATTTATTGTCATAGTGGCATCGCTGAGCCCCATGGCAGGCATGTGTCAGGCCTCAGGGAACTCAGAAGGTTCTGCTAAGATTGTCTCACCTTGGCTGAACTAGAACTTGCTCCACCCACCTCCCACTGAGCCCAACTCACAGGGCAGGTGTGACCTTTCAACTCCAGTGGGACCTGAGGTGCCTTCACTCTCTGCTAGGCACTCAGCCATCATCAAATACCCAGGATGTGGGTGTCCTCTTGGCCAAGCCGTTTCCTCGGTGTCTTTAGTCTTTAAACATCGGACGTGTGACGTGATTAACTAGTGAGGTTAAGGGGCTTTCTGAGACGGCGCAGTCAGGACCTGGGACGTCTGGGACTTGATGCATGTCTGTCCTCTGCGTCCTGCTGTTTCGCTGTCTCACTCATCACAAGACTCCCCATGGATCTTCATGAGCCCCTAGTTTGCTACATCACCCTGGGCATTCTAGTTTTTTCCCAGGACCACTACTGACTCTGCCCTCTCAGCTCGGTTCCCCTTGCTTCAGAGTGAGGACTATGCCTTCCACTATGCCCCCAATTTCTGGAGTGACCACATAGTGACCCTCCTAGAAGAGGATGTTCTTGTGAGTCTAGGCTCCCCCGACAAAGTCTCTACCTGGAACTTTCCCCGCAGAGAACAATCAGAGCGAAGGTTCCTGAATTCTCAGGCAGCAGTTTTAGGAATGGGAACCTTGAAGAGGTGGAACCTGAGCCGGTGATGGTGGTGCACGCCTTTAATGCCAGCATTCAGAGGCAGAGGCAGAAGAATTTCTGTGAGTTCAAGGCCAGCTTGGTTTACAAAGTGTCTTCCAGGACAGCTAGGGTTATTACACAGAGAAACCCTGTCTCAAAAAACAAAAAAAGTGACAAACAAATCATCCACCCAAACAAACAACAAAAACAAAACAAATAAAAAGGTGGAGCCTGTTTGGACACTTTTAGGTCATGAAAAAACTAGCCTGCTTCTGCTGGGATCCCAGTTGAGACTTTGGGGACAAGAAATACAAGGTTATGTTTTAAAAGTGACATGTTTGTGTGTCAAGTTGGTGATATAAAATAGTGAGCTTGACACAGTTAGAGTCACCTGGAGTGTATCTGTGGGAGCAGTCTTAATTATCGACATGGGAAGACCTAGCAGCCTACAGTGGGTGGCACCAATTCCTAGGCAGGGAATCCTGAGCTATTTAAAAGTTGAATGAAGTGAAGATAGGGCCAAGGAAGAATCCCCAGAGCGTTACCCGGAAGGACAGGCCTGTGGCCCTGACTGATGGGCCAGGGAGAAAGGGATGACAAGCCCCTGACCCAGCAACTGTGAGTGATTTCACGCCATCAGGGATCCAGCGGCTTTTGTTGTCTGACTGATTTCAAAGGTTTAGCCTGGATTGAGGAAAGGTTAGACCAGCCAGGGGTATCCTAGAAGAGTGGGAGCCACCACGTCCCCCATCTGTCCATCCTCTCTACACCCTACTAGCAGGGTTGTCTGCCTCTCACGGTTTGTATTCTCCCCATACAGACTGATCCCTGGGGACTTAGTTTATAGACTGGGGACAGCATGGGTCCAGAGCTAGAAGAGCAACAGTTCTCAGGCAGGATGAGAGAAACAGAGGCTCAAGCATGGCCTTTTGCTACCTTACATGGCTGGAGCAGTCCCCAATGTCTTGGCATCTAACTCCTCCTCATTCATCCATCTATCCACCCACCACCCAAACATACACCCAGTCACCCAGTCACCCATTCATCCATCCACCCACCCACCCAGCCATCCGTCCACCACCCACCCAACCATCCGTCCATCCATCCATCCACCAACACATCCATCCATCCATCCATCCATCCATCCATCCATCCATCCATCCACCCTCCCATTCATCTATCCATTCATCCATTCATCCACCAACACATCCATCCATCCATCCATCCATCCATCCATCCATCCATCCCATATACTTGCTGAGTGCTGACCACCTGCCCCAGAGCACCCCAGAAAAGAGAACCCAGCAGAGAACCATGAGTCCAAGCTCATGAATTTTGGGGGTCCAGGGTAGAAAAAAAGAACCAAAAGTAAAAATCAAAATAAGAGTGTTGTAGGGAGCTGAGCTTAGCTGTTAAGCACGAGGACCTGAGTTCAAGCCCTGAACCCACATAAAGGACGAGCGTGGCAGTGCACACCTTTACTCCCAGCACTGAGGAGAGAGACAAGTGGATCCCTGAGGCTCACTGGCCAGACCACCTAACAAAGTCAAAGGACTGCAGATCCCAGTGAGAACATCCATCTCCAAAAGCAAGGTGGGACCAGGGAGATAGCTGAGTGGTTAAACTCACTTGTTCTTGCAAAGGACCAGGTTCAGATCTCAGCACCCACATGCTGCCCACTCCTGCCTGTTTCTCCAGTTCCAATGGATCTGACACCTCTTCTGGCCTGTGAGGTCAATGCATACATGCAGTGCAAACATACCTGTAGGCTAAACATACATATGTATAATGTAAGTATAAATAAATCTTAAAAAACAGAAAACAAGGTGGTTCCTACATGCACACAAGGGTACTTGTGTGCACACAACACACAAACACACACACATATATACACAACACACACTCGCGTGCACACACACAAAAATGTTTTAGGTGGTAGTGAATCCTGAGAGCCAATTTATGCAGGGTGATGAGCTGGTAGCTGCATATTTCACTTTTCCTCCACAAGGTACATGGCTCCGAAAAGCACTGTGATCCACCCCAGGGCCTGCTCTTCCAAAGTGTTCGGAGACAATTGCATTAACTTACTAACTTCCTCGCTTGTGAATATGAACTACTGTGCTTTGCCTGGATATTCTTAGCTAAGAAGGAAATTTGAAAAAAAAAAAGAAAGAAAAAAAATAATAAAAGAAAAGAACAAGAATGAAATTCAGGTCAGACCCAAAAAAGGAAAGACCTTGGGTTGCCCTGTTCTTAAAAGCTCTTAAAAGGAATTGAATTAGAACTGAGACAAAAAAAAAAAAAAAAATTGGCCCGTGAATCCAACTCCCACCGACACCAAGTTAGAAAAAAAAATAGCTGAAAGAAAAGTATGTAACCCGTCAATCAAGACATGATGGTTTTATTCTTTTAAAATGAGAAGCCTTTTGTTTTAAGAGGAGCCGGCTGGTAATTTAGAGCGCAGAGGCAGCGTCAGGGTGAAGATCTTTCATATCTGCAGACAGGAGGGACCAGGCTGCCGATGGAGAAGTTGAGGGTTGCATAATGAGCTCCGGGTCTGGAGGTTCCCTTTCCGAAGAGGAGCCTGGGATCTCAGTGGCTCTGATTGATGGAACTCCGGGTCGGTGAGAGCCAGGGAGGTATAATCTCGCCTTTGTTGGTAATCAAAGGCGGCTGGCGGAGACTCCATCTTTTCCCTCTGATTCCTATGTACGAGTCTGAGGCGCTCAGATGAAAAGTGTTGCGTTACAGCGGCGCCAATAAGTCACACATTCTGTGTTGTGACACACCGAATATTACTAATTGTCAATCAGGAACCGCAAGTCCTGTCAAGGCGCTCCCTTCTCGACGGGCTGGTTCAAACCTGAAGTGATTTTTAATCAAGTGTTAATAACACGGCACCTGTCAGTGGACGGTGGGTATCAGGCAATCAGAAGAAGCGAACGGATGACATGGCAAATTTTAATGTTTTCATTTTCCACTCTTCCCAATTATCGGTGGGATTTCTGTCAGCCTGAATAGTGCGCTGACATTGCCGGGGAACTCCACCACACAGAACACGGGAGGCGGCTGACATGGCTCTGGAGGTGCCAGGTTACGCATCGAGCCCCGCCAGGGCGACCTGCTGCACCCTTCGGGAGGCACAGGGTCCCTGCACTGCCCAGGGCAGGGGAATCTGGGTCTGGAGCAGTGGACACATCTGGCACTAGGAGACTGGTGCCTGGCTCCATTGGGGCAGAAGACATCAAGGGGAGGTGAGGGAGCAGAGAGATTGGTCAAAGTTAAGGGGGATTGGTCCATCAGAGAGCCACACACATTATGAACACCCTGGATCAGGAAGTTGCTATTGGGTTTCCATTTTTTACCACATTCTCAGAGAACCTAGGAGTGGAAGGAGAGGGAGGAATACAGGAAAACAGAAGGAAAAAGGAATGGAGGACAAAGGAAAAGACAGGAGAAAGGGTGGGATGGTACTGACCAGTGGTATGGTTTTGTCTCCTCCTGGGCCAGCCCTGGTAGGACCGGCTTGGTGCTGAGGAGCAAATGACAGATGGTTTTGTTCCTTCTCCATGGGCACCACTGGTCATGTCTTTCTTCTTCTTCTCTAGAGCAGTGGTTCTCAACCTTCCTAATGTTGCGACCCTTTAATACAGTTCCTCCTGTTGCGGTGACCCTAGCCATAAAATCATTTTCGTTGCTACTTTATAACTGTTAAGTTTGCTACTGTTATGACTTGTAATGTAAATATCTGTGTTTTCCAATGGTCTTAGGTGACCCATGACCCACAGGTTGAGAACTGCTGATCTGGAGCTCGGGGCCAGAGGGGCAGCTGGTGAGTGGCTAATTCATTCCCTAATCACTATCCACAGGCCTGGCACTGGGCACCCACTTTCTTCCACACCCCCAGCAACGGGACATGTCCCCACACTACAGCTCCGGCTGGGAGGCTGTATTAGTTACTTTCTTGTCACTTTGACCAAGCATTTGACGAGAAGTCCCTCAAGGGTGGGAGGTTTGACTCAGCTGTAGGACAGCCCGTCATGGAGGGAGCGGTATGCAGCAGGTTCGTGAGGTTGCCTGTTGCCGTCTCCACGGACCAGGAGGCCAGGAGAGGTTGGGAAACAGGGCTGGAATATGAACTTCAGGGCTCATGCCTTCAGAGATCCACTTCCTCCATCCAACCACGCCCCCACCAAAGGTTCTACAACCTCCCCAAACAGCGCCACCAACTGGTGACCAAGTATTCAAACCTATAAAACTGTAAGGGACATTTCACGTCCAAACCAACTTCGCCCTTCCAGTAACTTTCCTCCCAGCTCTCAGTGGAACAGGTGCAGCAGTTACTGGGTGTCCCATGGGCATGGGTTGTGCCTGAGGTGGCTCTGCATAGACAGGACAACCAAGCAGGCTCCGTCTCGCCCCATGAAACTTCTCTGTATTACTTGATAATTGCCCACCACTGGGTCCCTCTGGTACCTCCTCCTTGCTCTCCTCCATGGGACCAACCTTTTAGCTGCATTGGAGCCCTCTCGTCTGTGTAAGATCCTCAGGCACAGCCACACCTTCCCAACACCATATATGTGACTGTGGCAATCTTATCCACACATGCGTTTTCTCTTCGCCATCAACAAGTGAGAGCCCCTCATGCTGGTGGCTCCTCTAGGTCCGGTTAAGTCATCATCTGGATGGCCCATAGGCACCCGAAGTTCAATCAGTCCTCAGGGAATAGTCTGTGCACCCTGTACCTACAGTGGGGCTCCTTTTGGAGGGCTCCCATTTGGTGAAGAGTGTCACCACTGTCCCCTTGAAATGGTCCCCAGAAATATAAGAGGCCTGGGTGAAAGCAAACAAGGTCTTGGTACAAGGTCATGGCACATGGCACCGTGGGCACCTGCCAAGCACCAGGTCTTTCTGCAGCCGTTTGGGTGCCGCCTTTTCCATGCTAAGAGTAAGTTTACCCGTTACCGACTTTGCAGCACATGGGGAGACTTGGTCATCAGTATCCCGACCTCACCCAGGGCAGGACTCAAGACCTGGCCCAAGAAACGAATAAACTTTGAGCAGCAGTCTGGAGCATTTCTGCATCACTGTGGCTGCTCAGCCCGCCTTCCCCAAAGCCTAACCACCCTGGGGAATCTGAGACTGACCCAAACCTCCAGTCTGCCTTACTAAAACATACTCCAGACAACTCGGTAGAAAGGACATTGTTGTGCTGGCCTTAGTTGGATCCTGGAACCCACGTAAACATGGAAGGAGAGAACCAACTCCCAAAGGTTGTCATCTGACCTCCAAACACGTGCACTATGACATACATGTACCTATCCCCTGATATAAGTCACACACACACAAAAAAAAGAAGACCAGTGTACCAGCTATTCACTGCTGTGTAACAAAAGTCCCTGGAAGTACCACCATTGGTGTAGGAGGTTCTTCTGTTCCTGTGTTGCTTTCATTGGTTAATCAATAAACTACTTGGCCTGATACGGCAGAACTTAGGTAGGTGGAGAAGACAGAACTGAATTCTGGGAGGAAGGAAGCAGAGTCAGAGAGAGCCATCATGGAGACACCAGGTCAGAAATGCTAAATCTTTTTCGTGGTGATAAAGATTAATAGAAATGGGTTAAATCAAGATGTGAGAGTTAGCCGATAAGAGGCTAGAGATAATGGGCCAAGCAGTAATTTAATTAATACAATTTCTGTGTGGTTACTTCAGGTGTATGCTAGCCGCATGGTCGGGACCAAAAGCAGGCCCTCTCTCCAATATCTGCAGTTTCTGATGACTGAGAGTCTGGGGTTGGCTTGGCTGAGTGATGCAGGTTCTTGTCCCTCAAGGTGGCCTCCAGTTATAAGTGGGGCTGCTGGAGGCTTAGCAAGGCAGCATCCAACCCTGTTGGTATGATCAGTTGCAGACTGTGAATAGATTGCCTGAATGTCTTTATATCACGGCACCTGGCATCCCAGGACAAGAGAGGGAGCAATCAGGACGGAATCCATTTAGTTGTAGAGTTTTTCTCGGAAATGCCACAAAATCATTTCTGGCATATTTTGTAAGGCACACAAATTGGTGTAACACTAATAGACGTGAACCCTGGGAGGCAGGGTTACTGGAAGCCACTTTAGATCTGGCTGCCATCTTCCTGTGATGTCTGATGGGAACACATTCACACACACACACACACACACGCACGCACGCACACACGCACACACACACACACACACGCACGCACGCATGCTCAAACTAGAAAGGAAGGTATCTGAACCATGTAAAGCCAGGGAGGGAGAAAGCTCAGCAAAGTGAGGTAGAAAATCAAGGTATGCTGGACAGGTATGCCACCAACTCCCTGCATGGCCCAGGGCCAGTCTCTGCCCTGCCTGACCTCCGTGACTCCATCCAGATGACAAAGTGAATACCATGCAGCCTGAGGCTCTGTGTACCCATGAATCAGAGCCCCAGGACTGCAGCTCCCACATCTTATCCCTACGAGTCGTCACCTGCTAAGCAGCACCAGAGAGGGCGGAAGGGCCCCAGGACTGAGGAGGAGTGCCTGAAGTTAGTTCTTCCTGAGCCTGCCCAGACTCCTCCCAGTTAGCTCACCAAGTCCTTCCCTAGGGAATCTCTTCTTGAATCCTGAACTTTGACCTGCAGAGGGTATGGTCTGGGAAAAGTAGGAGTAGCCCTGGTTACTCCTGAAGTTTCCTGCATACACAATGCACAAGTCCAAGTGACATGTGGACCAAGGCACACACAGCCTCACAGGCCCCATGGGGACACCATGCTGCGGCAGGCCTGGGGTGACTGCAAGCAGGCAGGGTGAACACAAGTTCAGAGATCCACCCAAAGGGATATGCGTTACAACAAAACTGGGAGATGGAAGACCTTCTTCACAAGAGTGATTGTGCTCACGGTCACGGGGACAGTCATGTGATGGGCACAGGGTGTGGGGGTGGGGCTCCTCACCTACAGCTGGCAGCTCAGGCCAGCCTTTCTGGGCATTTCTCATGCACCTCCCTCCGTTGTTTTAGCGCATGAGGTGTCTGCACCCCGTGCAGGTCTGGAGTGTGGGCTGGAGGCACAGACTTGCCACCCTCTAAATCCACGTGGTTTAACCAGGGGGGCTCCAGCTGTAGAGCGGACCTATGCTGTGCTCTCAGGAGTTTTCCTCTGGCACAGCCGCCCAGCTGAGGACAGAGTAGCCGCCTCTGGAGAGACATATCATGGACCTGCAGTTACCCCCGCCCCTGGGATTTGGAAGCGGCCCAACATTACTGACCTGAACAAATGCTCCTGTTGCCCATCTGAAAGAGTGTCAAGTTCACAGACACGGGTGGGGACCAGGTGCCCGGCTGTGTTTTCCCAGGGTTCTTTCTCTAGATAAATGAACACTACACTTGGGGTAGCATGCTATGACTCCTCAGGTCCCTCTGTGACCCTTGGCCCCATAACAGAGCTGAGTCAGGGTGTCATCTCTGAAGAGACTTGGGGGCAAGATGGCTGAGGAATAAATACAGACGGCAGGGAGCCTGGACTAAAAGACCACTGAATATCAGTTCTCTCCTTAAACTAAACTCAAGAGCTGCCCAAGGGCTTTCTCCTGTGCCAGCAGATCTCCAAGACGACCCCATGCTCACTGAGCTCAGCCTCTCAGAACCAGTGGGCTCCCCAGCCGGATCACTGCCTCTGCCCTGCCCAGTACAGGTTATGCCAAGCCTCTTTTATTCAAGGAAGCAACATTGGTTCTGCCTTTTGGTTTAAAAAGAGAAAAATGTGCAACAGAGCTAGAGACGGGAATTTTTTTCACTTTTTAAGCATTTAATTTTATTTAGAAGTGTGTGTGTTTGTGTGTGTGTGTGTGTGTGTGTGTGTGTGTGTTTGGGGGTGCCTACAGAGGCCAGAAGAGAGGATTGGTTGCCTAGGAGCTGGAGTTACAGATGATTTTGAGTTGTCTGATGTGGATTCTGGGGACCAAACTTGGGTTCTCTGTAAGAACAGCAAAGATCTCTTAAATACTGAGCCTTCCCTCCAGCCCCCAAATAGAGTTTTAAGAGTTTAATATTAAAGAAAGGTGACCCAAACTCAAAAAGACAAAAGCACATGTTCTCCCTCTCATGTGAGTCCTATGGTATAAAGAACATCCATGTAGACATGCAAACAGGTGTCAGTATGGGTGACATTTAGAAAGGCGACCGAGGGAGCATAGTATTGGGCAGTGAGGAAAGATGGGTATTGTGTGAAAGGGCACGTGGGATATGGAGGAGGAAAAGAATCTGGGAAGAGGGCTACAAAGAGGGAACAGGAGAAAAACAGGTAGAAGATGGAGAACCATGAAAAACTGTCATAATGTTATCTGTGGGTTTGAATGATAATGACCTTCATAGGCTCTTACGTTTGAATGTTTGGTCCCCAGTCAGTGGAACTGCTTAGGAAGGATTAGGAGGTGTAGCCTTGTTGGAGGAGATGTGTGGTTATTGGAGTGGGCTTTGAGGTTTCCGATACCCATGCCAGGCCTTGTGTGTGTGTGTGTGTGTGTGTGTGTGTGTGTGTGTGTGTGTGTGTGCGCGCGCATGCGTGCGTGTGTGTACATGTGTGCGTGTGCGTGTGTGTGCCTGCCTCAGTCTGCTGCCTACAGATCAGGATGCAGCACTTCTCCGGTGCCACGCCTGTCTGTTTCCAGCCGTGATGATCATGGACTAACCCTCTGAAACTAAGTGAGCCCCAAGTAAATGCTTTCTTTTTTAAGAGTTGCCTTGGTCACGGCATCTCTTCACAGCAGTAGACAGTATTTAAGATATTATATGCCGATTTTAAATAAATAAATGAGTTTAAGTTTCGAGGTGGTTGGGAGACAGCTCAGGTGGCAAAGTGCTACATAGCAAACATGAATACTCAAGTGAAATCCCCAGAACCCGCACTAAAAGCTAAGAATGCACTGGCTAGATGGCTCAGTGGGTAAAGAGGTGCCACCTAGCCCAGTGACCTTTGTTCAATCGATGGAAGTAAAGAGCCATCCCTGCAGGTTGTCCTTTGACCTCCTTTGACACACACAGACACACACTTATATACATTAAAGTCACGTGTGATGACACACAGCTCTAACCCCAGTCCTGGGAGGCATAGACAGGCAGATCCCTGGCGCTCACTGGCCAGCTAGCCTAGCCTAGTCACTGAGCGCCAAGCAAATGAGAAATAGTTTCTCAGAAACCGAGGTGAGAAATAGCTCAGCAGTTGGAGTGCTTAGCCCTCTGGCAGAGGACCTGACTGCTGTTCCCAGCACCCACTTCAGGTTCCTCACAGCAACCTATAACTCCGGATCCAGAAAATTCAGCTGCCTCTCACCTCTGCAGGCAGTCACACACACATGTTGTATATGAACTTAAACAGCACACACATACATACATGAAAAAAACAAATTAGGAGGACATTTGGTCTCCACATGAATGTGCATGCGTGGGTACCAATATACATACAAGCACACATACACACTCCAAGGACAGCTCATAGACCCTGCCCCCCGCCCAATGTTTTCCAGAAGGACCTGGAGCCAGAAACAAGGCTGTTACAGCCTCCTGGGGAATCTCTGTCCTCTTCCCTCCCTGTAGACCATCCTCCTGCTTCTCCAGGTCACATGGAGGAAGACAGGGCCCCATTTGTAAGGAGTGTCCTTGTTACAGGTCAGGATGCATCAACATAACTTGATCTTCGGTCCAATTCTACATTCTCAGGAGAGTCTGGCTGGGGACAGAGCCAAGCAGCGTCCATGTATCTCAGAGCACAGGTCTCAGAGAAAGGTGATCACTGAACACGGAAGACTCATGCTCAAGTTGGTTAGTATGACACTCACCATGCAATGCCATCACAAGGAGGTTGAGGCAAGAACATTGCATGTCCAAGGGCACTCTGTGATTTACACAGTAACTTCCCACCTCAGAGAGAAGGGAGGCAGCTCCATCTTTAGCCCAGCCAGGACAGACCTAGGCTACCACACGGTCAGCCTACACTGTGGAGAGAGAAACAGCTGTCCTATTGAGAGGTTCCTTCCCGCTTCATCACTGGGTGACCACAAGAAGATGACACAGGACAAAGATGGCAGCTGGGGGAGCCTTCGGATGTTACCCGGATGATTCTAGGAGAGAGATGTGACTCGTGCAAGGTCACAGATGAGCCTCTGCCTGGGGAGGATGAGGGTCTGCCTTCCTCGCCCGGCCTGGTACTCTGCTCAGTGACAGATGAGCTGGCCCAGCAAGAAGGATTCAATGTGACAACAATGAGCTAAAAATGTTTGTCAGAGGCCACCAAGGATCACTGGAGGTGAACTAACAGCATGTGTCTCGGCTGAGATGTGTGAGCATATTTCCCTCTCAGGAGAGGAGAGAACTGAAGAGGACACAGGAGTCTTTGTGAGTGTTGATCCCAGAATGAGCTCTGCCTTTTCCCTGGAAATCGTGAGGCTAAGAGAGGGTCCCAGTCTCAGAGGAGAGGGGCTCAGATTCATAGGAGCGGGACCCATGCTCACAGAAAAGGAGACTCAAATTTACAGGAAGGGAACCGAAATTTGCAGAAGGGAGAACTAGATTCATGGGAGAGGGAATCCAGATTTGCATGAGAGGGGATCCAGGTGCACATAAAAGGGGAGAGAGGACCTAGATTCACATATGAACATACACACACGTATATACACATGTGTGTACACACACACACACACACACACACACACACAGGCTCTTGAAAGCTGTGAGAAGATACTCCCCTTAGACCAGAAAACTTACCCTTCTTCTCTGAACCCCAAATCACACAGAACAGTGAGGGAGATTGACCACACTCAGAAACCAGGTTCAGATGGGAACCTCTGCAGGGAGTGACAAGGACAGCCATACTCTGAGCTGTCTGGAGAACTGACCTGCTAGCCCCTCCTCTGAGACTTCTGTGGTCTACACAACCTGCCATGCTTGGGGGGCATGTCTTGGTTGAGGAGAGAACTAGGTTGGCCCCACCGGGTGTTGTTTGGTGGAGACAAAGGACACAGGTTGCTCCTAGTTGCCTGCAGGTCACTCTCTTGCCCTCACTTCCTGTAGCCTTCTTCCAGGAACCAGCCCATCCTCACCCGAACAATGTCATGAATATTCCCTCCTTGATGAACTTCAAGTCTTTTAATGACTCTTCATAAAGGAACAGTGGGGCCAAAAGTTGAGCAAAGGAGATGATTAAAGCACCTTATTAAAGCAGCCTTGTAGAATTCTCCACATGAAAGCAAGCACCATTATGAGGCCTTATCCTTATAAATGACGCTCCGCTTTCTCGAACATGCCGAAACCTGATTAGAGTGACAGGCGCTGACTGATACTGCAAACCTGTTAATAACATGAAAATTAGAAGAGGCTCATGCAAAGAAGGGAGATTAATTTAGCCGGAGTACATCTCGCGCAAATTGCAAAGTTGTGAATATGTTCTCAGATAATGAGCCTTCGTAGTCATCAGCCCGCTTGTCATCTCCTGTAATTAATGCTAAGGAAGACGCCTTCCTGATGGTTCGAATTACTCATAGACCAGGAAAATTTCTTCAGAGAAATAATTTACATTTATTATCATCGGTCTGTTTGTGTGGTTTATTTCGTGCCCGCGTAATTTATTGCAGGACCGTTCGCCTTGCCTTGATTAGTCGCTCGTCAGGACAGGATGTATTTTTTTTTCTTGATGGCGACATCTAACACTTGACAGTGGTGTAACACTCCTTGTCTCTGGATGTTGTTTTTTTTTTTCCCCTCTTAAATAAACTTTGAGGTTGAGTTCCCCTAAGGTTGTCTCTCCAGTAAAGACGTGGCATTGGCATAACTGTTGGGCGCAGGCCTCTAGAAACAATAGGGATTCCCTGCTGAGCACCTGGGAAGGTTCTAGGTCACCTATCCTGCAGTATAGGAGTTGGTTCCACCGTCTTTGAACTCACCACAGCCGTTGGATTGAGCGTTTTCTGTCAGTCTCTGCTCCTCAGCTCTCCACAAATCCTTTCCTCCCATGGGCCGTCTGCTGGGAGAAACCTCACATCTGTTTCTTCCTCCATCCCTAGCTGTATGTTCCACTCAGATGATGCAGACACACCGCTCTCCATCTTGACACTCATTCCCTAACAGCAAGCACAGAGCTCTGGGGCACGAGTCCACTAAGTTCACACACCCCATCACCCATGCTAGGAATCTCTTGCAGGTTCTACCAAGGTCTAGAATGCTCAGGAAGAAGGGCTGACTTGGTAAAACAAGACTGAAACAGATCTGTCCATCTCAACACGACACCTTGGGCCACTCTTGGCCCTGGGCCCATACATTCTGTCTTCTGACTACCTCAGAGAATTCTGGGTCAGAGCTCTCTGGGTCAGCCCTCCCTGTCTACTCTGTCTGTCTTACATGGAATTAAAAAAATACAGCCCTCCAGGCTGCATGCCCTGCACCAACCAGCGTGTCCCATCAACGTTTGCCATCATCGATGATGGATACTATGGAGACTGCTCTGTCTATGAAGGGCCTATGCCTCAGGGAGGTCTAGTAGCTCGTGAGACACCACCATCACTGCAATGGAGAGTGATAATGGCTGTGGGATGCAGTGACAGGCCATGAGTTTAAACACGAGCGGAGCCATCTCCTAGGAGACAGGTTTGAGTTTAGTACCCACATATAGAAGAGTAAGTTGAGACTCAGAGAGTTTCACATGCTTGTCTCTCTGTCCCATAGCCAGGGCGCCTCAAAGGTGAATCTGACCCATCCAATCCCGTGCCTCCCGGCACTGCTGCTCCCCTGTCTCTCCAGAAACTCAAAGTCCCAGCCCCTCCTGCTGCCCTTCCTTTTCTCTAGCGCCCTATGTGTCCTGTTTCCTCCCTAGGTCTGAACTTGAAAAACACCCTTCCATTGTCCCCAGTAGGGGCGTCCAGGCTGTGAAAGGCACAAACAGCTGCAGTTGGTGTGAGCCACTGACCCTTGCTCTGCAAATGAGTCGAACGACACAGATCAGGATCCACAGACAGAGATAATGATCTGTTTTATTGGCTGTCTTTCCCCTGCTCCAACCAGTGGTGTGGCGCTGGGTCAGCCCGCAGCGCACCGCTGGTGTCGGCTAATGATAATCTATATTTATAAAACGATAGTCCATCAAGGGGGATGAATATTTCAGAAGCTACGGACAAATCAAATTGTCTTTGTCAAATGGGCGCATGCTCCCGTGCCCAGCGTGTTTTATGGCTCTTTCTGGGGTGAGAAACCCAGGGTTCCCTGAGCTGGCTGAAGGGCTGCCTTTCATCGAGACGGTGAGATGAGAGCTGAGACTCTCTCTTCCACAAAAGCCAATGAGCTGTGGAGACGGACATTAGCGCACTAGAACTGTGCTGTTTGATGAACTTAACAAATAGCACTGGAGACCACAGATGTGGCCGTGTCTTTGTGGGCAAGCATCCATTTATACTTGCTTAAATAAAGTTGTGCCTCTGCAAGTCTGGTGTAGAAGGAGCTGGGCTGGGTGACAGGTGTCTGTAATCCCTGCATTCAGGGGGTGGAGGCAGGAGGATCAGGAGTTCAAAGTTAGCCTCATGAGACCTTATATCAAAAGAACAGAACATCCAGAGGGAGAACGGGCGATGGCTCACTGGGGAAAGCACAGAGGAGGACAAGAATCCCCGGAACTCACTGGAGGGCCAGAAGCTGGGTATGGCGGCGTGTGTCTGTCACTCCAGTACTAAGGTAAAGATAGGTGAATCCTGCTGGCTTTCTTGGCCAGCCAGTCTCTACATCAGAGAGCTCCAAGTTCCATGAGAGACTCTGTCTCGAAGGTAGAATAAAATAAAATAAAGGTGCAGAGTGAATGAAGAAAACATTCTGATGTTAACCTCTGCCCTCCATGTACATCCATCCAGGTGAGTGCACACACACACACACACCATGGGAAGAAAAAGATAAAGAAAGGGCCCAGTCAATAGTGATTTCTGCAAAACCATGAGGATCGCAGTACTTACATCAAAGCCAAAGCCAGATGAGGGCACGCCTGCCAACCACCCAGGTCTAGGTGGGTACTGAGGGGAGGATGCCCAGAGCCCGCTGGCTGACCAGCCTAGCCAAGAAATGAGCCTCAAAAAAAAAAACGTAGAGTGATAAATATATCAGTGTCTACCTCTGGCCTACACACAGGGAAGGGAGGGAAGGAGGACGGAGCAAAGGCAGGCAGGCAGGCAGGCTCGTGCTCTATCCAAGCCAGTCGTATGAACCCCAGGAAGCCACATCACTGGTCTGAGCCTTGGCTTCTCTGTCTGTCCAGAAAGAGGATGACAGTTTATGTATGGCCCATTATGAGGGTGAGAAAAGCAACTCAAGGTTACCAACGCCCAGCTGAAGCTAACCCAAAGTTGCTTTTGGTCAGTGTTTTAGCACAGTCACGGAAAGAAAACCAGAACAGTGAAAGTCAGCTGCCTTCCTCTAGGGTAGTGATTTTCTACCTTCCCGGTGCTGGGACCCTTCAATACAGTTCCTCATGCTGTGTGACACCCCCATCATAAATGTTGCTACTTTATAACCGTAATTTTGCTATTGTTATGCATTGTAATGTAAATATCTGATGTTCAGGATATCTGACATGCGACCCCCTTGAAAGGCTCATTTGACCCCTCAAAGGAGTTGCGACCCACAGGTTGAGAACCACTGCCCTAGAGCCATCTGGCAGACTCCTAGCACCACCCTGCCTATATCTGAGCTTTAGCCTCTGCTTGCTCAAGATGACAGCCAAAAAGGAATTTTCCCTGAAGGATTTCCTTGTGTTGGGCACTATGCTAAGCAATTTACACAAAATGTTTCTTTTTCTCATCAGGTCCCCTCAAAGAAAAAGGGAGTGTAAGCCACACATAGTCTTTAAAAGATGAAGTCCGTGATCCCCAGGAGATGGCTCCATCAGCGACGTCCTTGGTGCACAAGTTCGATGGGTCTGGTTTCAAATTGAATTCCACTCAAGTTACAGGTGCAGCACGGTGCCTGGATTTTCATGTGGATGCTCAGGTGGGGAGGCAGAGATGGAAGAGCCCTGGGCTCGCTGTCCTGCCACTCTCCCAAATCAGCAAGCTCACGTTCATCTGAGAGACCCTGTCTCAAAAACTAAGTTGGAGAAAAATTGGGGAAAATACCTGATGTGCATGCATACACACACACACATGCACACATACATACATACACAGGTAAGTAAAATTACATTTAATAGTTCAATCATCCCTTGCTGTCCACGGGACGCTAGTTTCAGCATCTTCTGAGGACACCTAAATCCATAGTTCTTCAGCCCCATCCCCCTTTCATTAGTTAAATCTAATAAAATCTCCATTTGTTTTTTTGTTTTGTTTTTTTGTTTTGTTCTTTTTTTTTTTTTTGCAAAAATTCAGTGTAAGGCTATTTTACTGATAGTTGGAAAGGGGTGGGGATGGACAGATAAATGTTCTCAGAACCCCTCCTCAGGGCAGGATTGAGCAGCCCAACTCCGTGCTCTCTGCCGGCCCGAGGAACATCCTGGTGGCTTAAAACACCAGTTCTTACACCCTTCATGATCCAGTATGGTGGAACCTGGGGACAGGGCTCAGAGGTAAGGCCTGTTTGGGCCTGAATCTGAAACGTCACATTTAGGTTCATGTTTGAATGCTCAGTGCCCAGTTTGTGGCACTACTTGGAAGAGCTTGGAGATTGTGAGGTGTGGAGCTCAGCTGGCAAAAGTGTGTCACTCGGGTGGTCCTTTGACAGTTACATCCACCTTGGGCTCCAGTCTGTCTTTGCTTCTCCGTGACATGGCATGAAGAGACTTTACCATTGCTCCTGCTCCATGGGTTGGGATGCTTCCCCATGCCTTGCCTCTCCCAACTTCATCATGAAATAGAAGTCAAAACAAGCCTTTCCTCCCTTAAGCTGTCTCTTGTTGTAGAATAGTATTTTAAGGTGTGTTACTTTTGTTTATGCACTGGAACATTTGTTTAATGATGCAAAGATGTGTTTGATTAAATAAAATTCACCTGTGGTCCAGAGGCTGTGACAGCAACTAGCTGACAGGAAGTAGTAGGGAGGAGCCAGGTGGAGAAGGGTTTATAAGAAGGGGCCAGGAAAGGGGTGAGGACTCTTGGAAGACACTAGGAGGAGAGCTAGCTGAGCTGTTTGCTCTTCAGCTCTCTGGGAAGCAGGATTCTACCTCAACCTTTGAATCTGGAGTTCCTTAGCAGGACTGAGACTTAGATTAAGTTCTCTTAGTAGCTTTGAAAGAGTCAGTGCCTGAGGGAACAGAATTTCCTCAGGCTGAGGCTCTTGTGACCTAGCCCGCTGCTCATGCGGCAGTTACTGGCTAGGATAGTCATAACTTAAAAGGTAGCAACCATTAAAAAGGAGGACAACAGTCACTGTCTTGTCACAGCAGGGAGTAGAGCAGCCAGCAAAAGGCACGTTCCTGCTCTACACATTGTTAGCCGAGCCAGCTGCTGGACCTCAGCTGGAGCAGCCATGGTGGGTGCTGGCTGGGACACCTGTAGCTTGCTTGCAGAACCCTTGGCTTGTCTCTGCACAGACTTCCTCTAGCAGGATGGTCTGGTCCTCTGAGCCAACAAGAAGCTTACATGGCTGTCCTAGATGACTTTATGTTGCTGTGATTAAACACCATGACCAAAAGCAACTTGGGGAGGAAAGGATTCATTTGGCTTACGTGTCCCAACCATAGTCCATCTAAGGAAGTCAACAAGAACCTGAAAGTAGAAATTGAAAAAGAGACCACAGAGGAACACGGCTTGCCCTCCATGGCTTGCTCAGCCTGCTCTCTTATACAACCCAGCTGCTTAAGCGTGGCACCATCCATAGTGGGCTGGACTGGACCCTCCCACATCAATCACTAGTCAAGATAATACCCCCAGATGTGCCTGTAGGCCAATCTGTTGGAGGCATTTTCTCAGTTTCTGTTTCCTATTTCCAAATGACTCTGTTTTGTAAACAAAAACTAAGCAGCACAGCTGACCCCTGTCAACTTGACACAAACCATAACCTTTCCTTTCTTGTTTAGCCCCAAGTTCTCATGTTGATATCACAACATAAAAGTCCTGTGGTTTTGAAAATGTTCCCACCCAGTTCTCACACACACCAAAGGGAACCAAGACTCCCTGTTCCATGGAAGAGAATATTGTTATTTACAGGTTTGATTGTGGTAGGAAGGGTCGCATGCATAGTCGTGGACCTCATAAACAGCACTCAGCACTGAGTACAGTGAGGAATGCCTCACCAAACTTTAACTGCACAGACACCTGGGAGAGTTAGGAGAAAGGTTGCAGCACGGCCGTGTACACTCGAGCACATATGGAGCCCACAGAGAATAATGACTGAAGGTGCCTAGAAAGGAACACAGCCTTTCCCTGGAAGGCAGAAGAACCCAAGCTCCTCACAGGAAATGAGGGTAGACCAGGGCTATTGACTTCACTAGAATTTTAGGTTCTCTTTCTTTCTTTCTTTCTTTCTTTCTTTCTTTCTTTCTTTCTTTCTTTCTTAAGTCGAGTTGATTACACAAAATTTCAAATTTCAGTGTTACTAACGATAAATGTTACTGCGGGGCTGAGCAATGGCCCAGTCTGTAAGGTGCTCACCGTGCAAGCATGAGGACCTGAGTTCAGATCCCCAGAGTCTGCTAAGAAGCCAAGTGTGTTGGTACACTCGCAATGCCAGCCCTGGAGAAGAAGGGACAGAAGGACCCTGAGAACTTGCTGGCCAGCCAGCCCAGCCAAACCCATGAGTTCTAGCTTTCGTAAGAGACCTCATCTCAAAAACCAAGGTGGAAAGGGACCAAGGAAGATGCCTGATGCTGACCCTTGGCCTTCATTCATACATGTGCACACCCATTCATACATGTGCACACCCATTCATACATACATGTGCACACCCACTCATACATACATGTGCACACTGATGCTCACACCATAACACAACAACAATGAGAAGGAAGTAAGAAAAAGAAAGAAACAAGGAAAAGTGTTTTGTCATTAAAAAACATGAGTTTTAAGAATCCTCAGTTCATACAATCTTACTCTACAGGTAATTCCCATTTCCTGTTCCTACATAATTCTGAATCAAACCCTGTCAGCTCATTCATTATTTTAGCTGTGCCTCTTACAGGTTTTTGTTTTTTATTCTGAAACAGAGTTTCATTATATAGTCCTGGCCAGTCTGAAACTCACTACATCGACCACACTGGCCCAGAACTCACAGTGATCCACTTGGCTCTGCCTCTCCCATGCTGGAATCACAGGTGCCATCATACCTGGCTTCTTCTAGATTCTTAATTATTTAATTATCAAATGCTTTGATCACATCTAAGACAAATTATAGATCTGGGTGTGATCCTAGCACTCAGGAGACTGAGACAGGAGGATTTATTAGTGTAGCTTGGGCTAAACCTCTCCAGTACGAACAAGTGGAGTTTTCCACACCACGTCCATCTACCTGCTTCATTTCCTGTCAGCTGGCAGCAGATCTAGAGGCTTGGCCATAGTTGATGGTTTTCTTGTCCACACTAGTCCACAAGTGCCATGGCACACTTCCATCAAGATGTATATTGTGGGCAGGAGAGATGGCTCAGTTAGTAAATACCTGCTGTAAAGTTAGAAGCCTTGGATTTGGATCCCAGCCATGGTGGCAAATGGCTATAATTCTAGAACTGTTAGGGAGGGGCAGAGAGACAGGAGGATTCCCGAGACTACTGATAGTCAGCCCAGATGAATCAGTGAGTTCCAGGTTCAGTGAGAGACCCTGTCTTAAAAAATAAGGTGGGGAAGGATAGAGCTGAAGACACCCGATGTTGATCTCTGGCCTCTATAGGCATATGCACACATATGCACATACACACATGTATCACACCAAAATGGATGAGTGAATAATAAACCTATTATGGTCTTGACACTTAAGAGACAGGGGCAGGATTGAGGCCAGCCTGGGCTAAGCAGCAAGTTCAAAGTTTGCCTGAGCTACATGGCAAGAACCTCTCTACAACTACAAACCCAGAATGACTAGGGTTATAGCCCAGTGGTTAGAGTGCTTACATAGAGTATGCAAGACCTTGGGTTGATCCCCAGAAGAAAGAAAAGACCGGGGGAGTGTGTGTGTGAGAGAGGGTAGGAGGGAGAGAGAGACAGAGAGCGTGTTTATTTCTTCTTGTGTGTTTGCAGTGACTGAAGCTCACTGCTGAAAGCCTGTATTTCACTGACGTTTGGGAAACAAACTCACAGACTCACTGCCTCCTCCCTTGCCAGGCAGACCATATCCGTAGCAGAAAGATGACATCTGTCTGTTAGTGCCAGGGTGGGCCCTTTCTTCTATTTACTTTACTTTTCCTTTTTAAAGCAACTCCATGCCCAGCCAACATCTTCCAAACTGCCCTGTGGGCGTTGCCTTATTTTATTCTGGTTTGGGTTGGCCCGTTTCCTGTCACTATGAATGGTGAGTCTGAACTTGGCAGTGGGTGACCCACTGCCACCATGACCAGTAAGCTTGTCTCAGGTCTCCCTGTAAGTCCTGATTCCCCTCTGAAGATTTGGCATGCCTTCACTTCCTGGAAAGACATCGGGCTTGTCTGGGGGCAGTTTCCCATCCCAGACCTGGATGCAGCTCTCATGAGCTGTCATTCATGCTAGGGTGGGCCTTTTAGGGTTGCTGCTGCCTCTGCCACCCAGGCTCCTGCAAACAGCTCCTGTAGACTCACTGCCTCTCCGAGCTGGACTGGGGAAACAGTGCCCTACTCAAGGTAAGCAGATGTCTGTTCGTGTGTCCCTGGGGAAGAGTCACACAACAGCTGCGGAAGAGAAGGGACCACAGCTGGTGAGAGTTGACGAAACTTGAACCCCAGAGGGTCTAGTCTGTGAGCCCACAACCCCACCCTGCCCATGGAGAAAGAAAGGGACTTCATTTCCACCCAGACACTGGATACAAGGGAGTCCTTTGCCTCCAAAATGCCGTCCCTGACTCCCAGCCCCTACTAAGTCTGCTTGCCCCTTTCCCGGCACGGTGGCTCTTGTTTTTTCTTCTGTCTTGTGTCTGGGCTAGTCTGTGGCAGCTTTAACTCAAAGACAGTGGCAGGAATGATGTCAGGTCCAGCCTTTATGTGATCCAGCAGTTTCTGAAGGAATGCTGGGAGAGAAGCCAGCACCACCCAAGACCACCAGTGATGGGCAAGCTCAAATCAGCACTTTTGAAAGATGCAGGAGAGAGACAGTGGTGCCTGCCCCACCCTGCTGTCTGACATCCCAGCACAGGGCCAGATACAGAGCACAGTGCCCACAGTGGATAGCATAGTCCCATAGTCCTTAAAGATGCTACACAGAGAACGTGCCAGGGGAACACTTCTGCCATCTCCAGCAGCCCAGACTCCCCAGCTAGGGCTCCAACGGCAGGAGAAGTGGGGTCTACACTGAGGTTTTGGACCCAGACTATCACCTTCCTCTACTTTGCCACATAGCAGCCATGAGATTCACCCCTGTGAAGAGTCTATTGAGAGCTCTGGTCCCCCTTTAAGGATCCCCCAGATCCCAGGTCATACTCTACTTTGTAGCTTCCATTTCTCCAAGGAAAGAAAGGCCAAGGGGACTGAGAAGGCCAAGGGGACTCAGGGATGCAAACGTGGGTACCTTTTCCCAAGGTACCTGTAGCCGTAAGTAGACCTCTTCTTCAGTGGGGAGGGGGGGGGGATCCACATACCAGAGTGAATAAACAGGGAGAAAGAGAGAGAGAGAGAGAGAGAGAGAGAGAGAGAGAGAGAGAGAGAGAGAGAGGCAGAGATGCAAATGGACAGAGGTAGAGACCCCACCCCTGCTGGGCAATAGAGAGAGACAGAAAGACAGAGATGTAAATGGATAGGCGTGAAGCCCCCACCCCTGCTGGGAGAAGAAGAGAGGGAGAGAGAGAGGCAAATGGACAGAGGTAGAGAGGAAGTTTAACCTGGGAAAATATGAGAGGGAGGGAGGGAGGGAGGGAGGGAGGGAGGGAGGGAGGGAGGGAGGGAGAAGAGGGCCTTACCAACGTGAAGGAGAGAGACATGTAGAAGCAGAAGGCCAAGAGAGGAGGTAGTGGGCAGGACCCCAGGCAAGGGACAGCCTTGGGCAGGAGAAGCCAGAGGGGGCCACTCCACTCTCCCTGGGGCTCTGCCACTCTCCTGCTGAGTTTCGTACCCTGAGTTCAATACCTCCCCTTCTCTGTCTCCCCCGTTGTTCCCGTTCTTCTCTGTATTGGGTTCCTCTGCCCCTTCACCCTACCCCAATGCCCAGCTTTGAGCCCCTTGTGCCCCAGAAATGTGAGCCATTGCTGCAGAAGACTCTAGCAGGTTACCTACCTCTGGCCATCTCTGTCCTATATAAAAGTCAGTCCCCTGGGTAAGGATCAGTCCTACCTGTCACCCACTCCACAGCTCTGGCTCTTGGAAAGCCCTTCAGAGTACACAGCCTTAGGTTGGGAGGGACGGAGCCCCAGCACTGGGTCACTGGATAGCAGGCCACAAAAGCCACTTAGTAGAAAGATTTTGCCCCTTCCCTGTGCACTCCTCCTCCCCCGCTCCAGTAGAAGGAGGCATAAAAGCAAGAGGGTCCCTGTGAGCAGGTCCCATAACTCAACCAGCCAGCAGAGGCCAATATTTAAATCATAGCTTACTTTGCTTTGTGTGAGGGAATTTATTAGCCTACCACATAAATGTTTTATTCATTAGGCCACGTAAATAATGCATGCCTGTTTCCATGGAGATTTAACCCTTGGACTCCTGGCACCCTGGCCAGGGCCTGCCCAACCCCTTTGTGATATCTCTCTATTTTCCTGGTTCTGCTACTACACAAAAGGACCAACGGTAACACACAATCATGGACGAAGCCCTTCTGGGAAGCCAGGCAAGTATCCAACAATGTACTCCATAATATTATTATCCCAAGTGCTGCCATCACCCCTGTCTTACAGATGGGGAGACAGAGGCTCAAGGAAGAGGGACATTTGCCCAGAGTAAAGAGGACAGCATCATGCCAGCTGTGATTGACATCAGACCCTGATCCTTTAGACTGTGTCTCCTATGCTCTGCCCAGCCCAGGTACACTGTGGGACAGAGGAACCTCACTGATGGGAATTCTCGCCTCCAATTCATGCTTCTACTTCTCCATCACCAAACTGTGCACACATCAGAATCCCAGTCCCAACACAGCACTGAGCTCCCATGGTTCCATGCGTCACCCTGGGGCCAATGTAAGATCCAGGACCCAGGGTGGCCGGAGTATGCTGGATCTTACACCTGAACCTCAGCTCCCACTCTGTGTCCCGAGCCTCCTCTTCTGGAACCTTCTGCAGTGCAGCAATGGCAATCTGCCCCTCCTCGCTTTACAGACAGCAACCCTGAGACCTTGAGGTTAAGAGCTTGGTACAGGGTCACCAGCAAATTGGCCAAGCGGGCATGTGGAGAGGCCCGGGCAGACCCCTCGTTCCTCCCGTCACGTCTGGTTGCTCTGCTCAGCCAGCGTGGGCTCACAGTCCACCTCTGCCACCTCTCCTGCTTGTTAGGCGGCTTCCACAGGAACCCCTCTGGCCCCTGGATGACAGCAGTGCAAGCGGGCCACCAAGGCTCCCCTGACCATCATTGCAGGCTCCCAGACACACTCCAGCAACCTTCCCAGCCTTTGCAGACAGCAAGCTCAGATGCAAACTTCAGCTGCTGGGGGAGAACAAGCCTGCCAAGGAAGACCTGCAAACTCAGGCCCACCCTTCCCTTCTGCTCTCCCTCGGTTTGGCTAGATACAGCCTTGAGGCCTCCCTGACTCACTAAGGGTGACACTGGGTTTGGGCATATGCCAGGACTATGTTAAATCTTGACCTCATCACCTCAACCTCTCCAAAGCAGCCCATGAGGGACGTCTGGTTTAACTCATCTTGAGATGAGCTCTTGAGGTTCAGAGAGGTGGAGAAGTCGGCCTAAGATGCATGGCTGGCTAGTGATGCAAATTCAGTTCTTGACCGGTGGGACCATCTGTGATTCTTGACTATCTCTGACCTTATCTTGGTGCCTCCTAAAGACAGGCTTTGGAGCTGATAGACCAGTCACTCCCACAGACTGCTATTGGGAAAGTCCTTTCTCTTAACTCTCTTCAGATCCACTCAGGTCAAGGCACGAGTCTGCTTCTGTCCTGTGAGCATCTCTCTGACATCACCCTCAGAAACGAAGATCACAGGTCACTGGCTTAGAGTCCCCCGCAGGCCACAGGCATTGGCTGAAACCAACCACAGTGTTTCCATTATATTATTTTTACAGCTGCTGCCATGGACAGCAAGCAGTGCTGCTTCCCTTTAACAATAGTAATGATGAGACCATAGGTCTGAGCCACATCCAGCCCTTCCCAAGGTCTCACACTGTTCTGAGCTTTGTGGATTTTAACCAGCTGGTCCCCAGATGCTCTAGTAGGGAGGCCAGCGTTATCCCAGCTACAAAGACGAGGGGAAAATGTCACAGAGACATTGGTGATGACCCTGAGATCATACCGCTAAGAAATACCAGGGACACCATTCGAATCCTTCACAAACCATCTGTCTCCAACAATGAATTAAATTTCCCGTTGAAAAGCAACTTTGGGCTTTTTCCATTCTCTTTGGTTTTCACCCCTGTGAGATTTTGGGGTGCTCTCCTCACACTCTGAACATCTCATTGTCATGCCTCAGAAAACTGGGATCCAGGGTTCGGATGCTGATTTTTGGTCTTTGTGAACACCCACACACTCACGGCACAGATATGTATACATTGGCATATGAAAATGAAGTCAATGGGGTTCTGGAGAGATGGCTCAACAGTTAAGAGTGCTTATTGCTCTTGTAAACGACCTGAATCCAGTTCCCAGCACCCACATAGGGTGGCTCACAACCATCTGTAACATCAGTTTCCAGGGAAGTGACACCTTTTCCTGACTACATACACACATACACACACATACACTGGGAGGAGGTAGGAAGAAAGAAGATGGGGGGAGAAAATGCAGTGGGCAAGTCTGTAGGGTACTTTTTTGATTGATGATTTATGTGGGAAGGCCCAGCTCACTGTGGCAATGCTACACCTGGGCAGATGGCCCTGGGTTCTGTAAGAAAGCAGGTGATGAAGCAATTCAAGAACGGGCCACTAAACAGTACCTCTCCATGGCCTCTGATTCAGCTCCTGCCTACAGGTTCCTGCCTGGAGCCCTTGCCCTGACTCCCCTCAGTGATGGAGTGTGACCCCAGAGGCTGAAATCAACCTCTCCCAAGTTGCTCTTGCTCGTGTCTTTTATTGTGATGGGACAGGTTGGCTCCGTCTTGTCTCAGCTTTGGTTTAACCTCAAACTGACCCCTCCCCCTTTCAGCCCTGCCATGAGTCCTGTGGGAAAGTGCCCGGCTCCGTTCTCCAAATGTGGGGTTGAAATTCCCTAGTCTACTGTGTGGTTTGGCTTCTGTTAAACTGCTTGTTTGTTTTACTTCCCCCTAAAACTGCCAACCAGGGTGTAGTTTTTCTGTGTGCTTTGCCTTTGAAAGCATCGAGGCTGCTCTGTGAGAAGCGTTTCTGAACTCGGATTTCGGTTGAATGAGTGCTCTCTGGGTCTTTACCCTGTGACATCCTCACACCATCAGAAACCCAAGATACACATACATACATAATTAAAATTAAAAGTGATATCTTCTTTAAAATCTCATGCACGCACCTCTCCCCTCCTCCAAGAACAGGTCTTGCTGTGTAGCTCTGGCTGTCCTGGAACTCACTCTATAGACCAGGCTGTCCTCGAACTCACAGAGATCTGCCTGCCTCTGCCTCTTGAGTGCTGGACTAAAGGTGTGAGCCCACAGTGATTTATTTCCTTCAGCAATACTTTGCCTCTTAAAGGTTCCACAGTCTTTCAAAACAGTGTCTCCAGCTGGAGACCAAGTGTTCAAGTACAGGAGCCTGTGGGGGACATTTCACACCAAACCATAGCAGTCTCCTTCAGGCCTTGCCCGTGGCCTTTCCTCCCTCCCAGACAGTGACTTCAGCATTCAAGCTTGATCCTGGAGATGTGAACAGAGGGCTCCAACACTTGCATAACAGGGAACAACAGTGTCCCCTCCCTCCTTGACCAGAGAAGCCAGCTCAGAGGACTCAGTCCTGAGGGCTGAGGCAGATGAATGTCACTATTGGGAGGAGGGTGAGAGGCATGCGGGCCCCAAGGAGGTACTGGCTGTGAACTCGGATGACCCCGTCAGTGGACAGCTATTGCTACATGTAGCCTTAGTGCTCCGAGTCCTCGCCTACACCAGGCCCTGCTGTGTGCACAGCTGCCTGAATTTTGACCTAGTAACTGCTTCCTTGGGCACCCCGTGACCAATAAGGACATCATCTTACCAGCACACCTTGGCCCTGTGACTTTCTGCCCTTTCCCATGGGGCATCATATCCCTGGCATGTCCAACATCCCGCACAAGCACACTGGCAGAGGACCTCCTCCTGGTAACTGGGATTCTACAGGGACAGTGTCACCTATAGAACTCTCCTGTCCTACCTTGGTAAGCCTGTGTCTTTACTAAAGGGCTTTGTCTGAGACATCAAGGTTGCAGGTCCTCTGGCCCAAAGCCCTCGGCATCACCTGTAGCCATGAAGAACTGGTGATATACAGGAGGAGCATAGGACAGCTGTCCCTCTACATTACCCCTGCCCCAGGTATCTTCTGCTGAAATGGCCCTCAGCTCCGGTGCAAATGTGAGCCCACTGGGGTTATGTGGAAGTGGGCATATTCCTATTCTTACCTTCAGCCCATCCACCCTAACCTCCTATCCCCATCAAGGCCACACACAGTCCCCCATTTTCAAACCCACCATAAGGACCCAACCATCACACACACATGCACACTCAACACTCATCAGGTCTTGAGAGCTTCTGAGTTTCCTAGAAGCAAAAGTGTCATGTCTGGCCCGGGTTCTCATTGCCTTCCTTGTGTCTAAGTAGCTAGGTACTGTGGGATCAGGGACCACGTAGACCCCAGCTGCTCTGTCTTCAGTCCCTGCTCATGTGTAAGGCTGGCCCCACAGTCTCTGCCAACCCTGGCTGGGGAAGTGAAGCTGAGGGGACAGAGGGACAGCAGTCAGATCTGAAAGGACACCTGGAGCTCTCCTTCCCCACTGGATCCACCATGCGGTGCGCCTTTCCCTCTCCTCGGTGCCCCTTTGGCAGCCTCTCATGGAGGAACGGCTAAGACTGGGGGCACGGAAACACCAGCCCCAAGGCTGGCCAGATTCCGTGGGAAACCTGCTCAACCATGCCCTACATATCCTCAGGGATCAACCAGCCATCACCTGCTCCCCAAGCCCACACTCCCACAAATAGTCACGGTCTCAGGGCTTCGACACATATACCCACCCCACTGCCGCCCACCCACCCCACTGCCGCCCGTCCTCACCCCACTGCCGCCTGCCCACCCCCACTGCCGCCCACCCTCACCCCACTGCCACCCACCCACACCCCTACTGCTGCCCACCCACCCCCACCCCATTGCCACCCACCCCACTGCTGCCCACCCACCCCACTGCCGCCCACCCTCACCCCTACTGCTGCCCACCCTCACCCCACTGCCGCCCACCCTCACCCCTACTGCTGCCCACCCTCACCCCATTGCTACCCACCCCACCCCCACTGCCATCCAGCCACCCCACTGCAGCCCACACCTGCTCGAATATTAGACACAATCTTTCCTTTTGGCCTAGTTCCTGAATAGCCCTTTAGGTCTCTTCCTATCTCCCAAACCCTGAAATCAACAACTGGCCTCCTGTCTCCTATTTCAATTGCTCTTGAAAAAATTTAGAATAACAGTCATTGTAACCAAATGGGGTTCCTGAAGTGATCCACTCCCAAACTTCTCTCTCCATGGGCAATTCTCTGACGCGTGGCATCCCTGGCACACAGCAGGCCTTCAGTGAGCATCTGATGAACAGATGCATAAACAGAGGCCCTTCCTTGCCATCACAAGAGATGCCCAGCACTACGAGAGCCAAGATCTCAGGTGGGGCCCTCACTTCTGTGGGGACTTTCTGGGCTGAGAGCATCTGTGTGTGTCTTTGCTTATTGCTATGGCAACAGAAGCAACTTAAGGGAAGAGAGGTTCGTTTGGGCTGAGGACTTGAGAGGGTACAGTCCCTTATGGCAGTAGACCCATAGGGCTGGGACTCCTCACACCCTGCATCCAGAAACAGCAAGGAACGCTGGTGCTTCAACCCTGTCCCCTTTTTATTCAGTGGGGACCCCCAACCTATGGGATAGTGCCACCCACATTCATGATTGGCCTTTGCCAGTTATACCTCTCCAAAAACAGCCTCACAGAGGCCCCAGAGGTGACCCGCAGATTAACCATCACAGCATCCGTGGGCATGCAGACCCAGGCTGCTGCTTCTTTTTATTACTGTGTGCGTAGGCGCGTGCGGGCATGTGCAAGTGTGTGCATGTGTGCATGTGTGTGAGCGTGTGTGTGCATGTGTGCATATACACGTATGCCCCAGCTTGTGTGTGGGGTTCAGAGGACAACTTGCAGAAGTCAGTTCTCTCCTACTCTCTGCGTTTCTGGGAATGCCAGGCACGGTGGCCTTCTGAGCATCTGTAAAGAACTGTCTTGATTGGCGATTGATGTGGGAGAGTCCAGCCCACTGTGGGTGGTGCCGCCCATGAGTAGGTGGTTCTGGGCTGTATAAGAAAGTTGGCTGGGGAGCAAGACAGTGGGCAGCATTCATTCTCTATGGTTTCTGCTGGAATCCTTCCCTGAATTCCATCTGATGCACAGTGGTGGGGAAACAGCCAAATAAACCCTTTCCTTCCCTGAGCTGCTTTTGGCCATGGCATTTATTAAGCAACAGAAAATAAAGTGTATTATATGTTCCCCTGCTGTTATTTCTGAGATAAGTCTCAAGTCCCAGCACTAAGAAGTTTTAGAGTGAAGATCCCTACTAACTTCTCAAGGTACTCCCCTTGCTTGTCTCGGCTTACACCCACCTGTCCTCAGCATGACATTAGAAGATGCTGTGTACTAAATTCTGTCCCTCAAAAAAATAGCTCAGTCAATATAGTGCTTGCCTCACAACCATGGGGTCTGAGTTCTGTCCTCAGCACCTACGTACCTTTTTAGAGAGGGGCATGGTGGCATACATACATAAATATGAACACATACACACGAAGTCATGTAAAGGCCAGGCATGTGGGCATGGTGGCCCATGTCTATAATCCAGGACTCAGGAGGGATTTGGTTGCTAAGGCCACCTGAGCTACATAGTGAGCATGAGAGCCTGACTCAAACAGGAAGACAAAAAGTCACATTGTAGTGTCAATGTGCAGTTGTGAGTGGGGTTTATTGGGAAAATGAATCTTTGGGAGTGCAGTCAACTTAAGATGAGGTGTTACCTGAATGGGGAGCCCTTAATTCAACTGTACTTGTATCCAGAGGTATAGGGGTGCAGCTACAAGCCCAGGGTATGGAAAATCACTGGCCTCATGTGGAGCTGGAAAGGCAGGAGGGAAGCACCCCCAAAGCCTTTGCTTCAGACTTCTTCTGATGCACCCTGGACTGTGAGAAGATAGAGTCCTTTTCTTCTCTACCAACGGCTTGTGATCACTGTGACAGTGTGACAAAGTGTTCTGCCCTTGGGGTCACAAGCCAGAAGCTACACGGAGCAATTCCTTGTTCTATGACATGCTCGGCAGGCTAGGCACTTGGACCAACAAGATACTGCTGGGATGAAGGAGGGTGACACAGTTGTCGAGGCCAGGGAGCCATGTGAGGGAACAGGCTGCAGAGGTGGGGCAATGAGAACAGGAGAATTCTGGGAAGAGAAAAGGTCAGTCTGTAGCCATCACCCAGACACAAAGGAAGCCAGACACAGATCAAGCAAGATGTGACTGCCTCGCCGAAAAAGGTACTAAGCCACATGGCTAACACAGACAAGAATTATGGGCTAATATAAGTTATAAGAGCTAATAAGAAGCCTGAGCTATTAGGTCAATCAGTTTAAAATTAATGTAGACCTCTGTGTATTTCTTTGGTACTGAATGACTGTGGGACCTGGTGTGACAGAAACCTCTGTCAACAAATGGCACCAATGTGGACAGCTAAATCCACTTACAACCTGAGAGAGTTTGAGAAGTAATTCTAGACAAAAATGAACAGCATTAAGCATGGCTTCTTGGTAGCAGCAATTTTACAGGTTTGCTCTCTTTGCTAGAGGCAAGCACATCTCATTTAAGAGAGGCTTCCTGACTCAGCTTTAGCTGCAAAACTTTGCAGCTCTTTTAAAAGGCCCTGCTACCAAACACTTAAATTGTGTTTATGAATAACTAACAGCATGCTTCTTGGTGGTGTTAGGGACCTTGAAAGTCCATAGAGTTGTGTCAGTAAACATGGCTTTGGCCAGTACCTCCGCCATGAGGCTGGACTCTCAGAAAGCTAAGGAATGGGCTGGATCAGCTGTCAAAGCCACGGCTTTAATCCTATCCATATCGCTTAGCAATTAAAGACTCATGTGGTCAGAAAAAGAGAGAAATACAATAAAGATAGATTCAGATGGGGGAAAAAAACCTCTAAACAGTTTTGAGTGTGTTTAAACACACACACACACACAAATATACATATATATACACACACACATATGGGCTTGGGAGAGAAAAGAAAAAGAATAAAGTCCTTAAAATAAAAAAGAAAGAGAGTAGTTGGGTATGGTAGCACACACCTTTAATTCCATCATTTGGGAGGCAGAGGCGTACGGATCTCTGAGAATTTAATCCCAACACTTGGGAGGTAAAGGCAGGTAGATCTCTGTGAGTTCAAGGACATCCTGGTCTACAGAGTGAGTTCCAGGACAGCCAAAGATACACAGAGAAATTCTGTCTCAAAAAGCCAAAAGTTAAAGATAAAAATAAAAGAAATAGAGCTTAAAATAAAGTCACATAAAGATGAAAAATACACAGAGAGTCTGGATACTGTATGCTATTGTGTTGTCTTTAAATTGTTTGATGGTTGAGGAAGGATCGAAAGCTGCTAAAAGATATTTGATTATAAATGCTGCTGGATTAATACAACATATATATTTTGAAAATGCATTGACTTTAAAATTTGAGTCAAAAGGTATTTTACTTTCGAGAGGAGGTTTTGCTTTTGTTTCCACAGGAAATGAGAGGCTGTGGATTCATTCTGGATTAAGAAATAAAAGGTTTGATCAAGGAAGACCACCTGAGAAATCTCTGATAGGAGCAGACAGCCCAGGTGTCTGAGTTCTACATCCAGAACAGCCTCAAGACAGCTGGCTGAGATGATCAAGCCTCACAGAATATTCCAGTCAGGACTTGACAATAATTCTAAATTTTCTTTAGGTCTCCATAAGATTATCAGTGTGCACACATTCCCAAAAAGTGGATTATGGATGTTTTTCTTTGTTTAGAGTGTTGGTTACAATTTGTATGGATAATGGTTGGGAAGAAAGCTAAACAAGGGAAATTCCATTCAGAGTTCTTGTATTGAAAAAAAGGAGGGAAATGCTGTGGGACAATAGTTTTACCCTGTAAAGATTTCTTGTACTTGTTTAATAAAATGCTGATTGACCAGTAGCTAGGCAGGAAGTAGAGGTGGGGCAATGAGAACAGGAGAATTCTGGGAAGAGAAAAGGTCAGCCTGCATCCATCACCCAGACACAGAGCAAGCAAGATGTGACTGCCTCACCGAAAAAGCCAAGCCACATGGCTAACACAGACAAGAATAATGAATTAATGTAAGATGAAAGAATTAATTAATAAGAAGCCTGAACTACTAGGCCAACCAGTTTATGATTAATGTAACCTCTGTGTATTTCTTTGGTACTGAATGGCTGTGGGATCAGGCAGGACATAAACTTCAATCAACAGTGGAGGACTGTGTGGTGCAGGGATCTGCAGGCCGCTGAGTCTGTCTCTCCGAAGACACCTCATCTTGATGGGCGTCCAGCCTCTCTGGCCATGGCTTCTGCTCAGTGTCAGTGAAAGCAGTAGTCCTTGGCTGAGTAACTAACCACTGAGAGCCCATGGTGTGGGGCTGTCCTTAGGGCTGGCAGAAGAGGTGACAGATAATCCGGTGTGATGGTTGATATTGACAGGATCTGGAATCATCAAGGAGACAGACTTCTAGTCATGTCTGTGAGTTTGATTGAGGTGTGACAACTCACCCTGAGTGTGGATGTCACAATTCCATAGGCCAGGGCCCTGAACACCCTGAGTGCGGATGTCTCCACTCCATGGGTGAGGGTCATGAACACCCTGAGTGCGGATGTCTTCACTCCATATGTCGGGGTCCTGAACACCCTGAGTGCAGATGTCTCCACTCCATATGTCGGGGTCCTGAACACCCTGAGTGCAGATGTCTTCACTCCATATGTCGGGGTCCTGAACACCCTGAGTGCGGATGTCTCCACTCCATATGTCGGGGTCCTGAACACCCTGAGTGCAGATGTCTCCACTCCATGGGTCAGGGCCCTGAACACCCTGAGTGTGGATGTCTTCACTCCATGGGTTGGGGAGGTGAGCAAGTAGCACCTTTTACATCTCTCCACCCTTGGACAGTGCATGCAGTGTGACTGGTTACCTGCACTCCCATTGCCATGGCGTCCCCTCCATGAAGGGCTGCACCCTCACTATGAGCTGAAATAACCCCCCCTTTCCCATATGGTTTCACTCGGGGATTTTGCTGTCATTCATATTTTCAAATTTTTGTAAGTTTAAGATTTATTTATTTTTATGTGTATGAATGTTATCTTGCATATGTATATATATACATATCATACACATGTCTGGTACTCATGAAAGTCAGCAGAGGCCATTAGATGTCCTGCAACTGGAGGTACAGACAGCTGCGAGCTACCGTGTGGGTGCTGGGAACTGAACTCTAGGTCCTCTGCAAGAGCAGCCAGTGCTCCTAACTGCTGAGCCATCTCCCCATCCCCACAGTTTTTATTTGTTTAGTTCCATATGGTTTGTGCAGTGCCTCACTCCGGGGCAGTGCCTAGCAGCATCACTTCTCCCTAAGCCCTGCTCAGCCTCTCCACTGTCCCCTCCAGTGACTCTGTAGCCAGTCGCCCTCAGCACTGTGTTTGCAGCTTCGTCCCTTCCACACATGTGTGCTCTCATCGGCTGCCCCCCCAGCCTGAATGGCACAGCTGTCCCCCAGTCTCAGCCCTCTGAGGGTCCGCAGACTCTGGAGCTCTGTAGTCGTGTCCAGGCTACTGAAACCCAAGGTGTTCCACGGAGCTCTTTTCTTTCAATAAAGACATATGACATGTTCCCTATCTCAAAGGGAACCATCCTCCAGCTTCCAGTTCCTTCTCAATAAGTATCCAGATGATCCCACACCATGTTAAAAAGAAATCTCCTTAGCTATTCTGTATGCTCCACCTTTTTATGAATCTTGAGGCTCTGATGAAGGCCTCTGTCACAGGCCAGGTGCAGAATGAGCAGGCGCTACTTATCAGATGTAGATGTCTGGGCTGGGGAGATGGCCCAGCCAATAAAATGCTTGCCACATAAGCATGAGGACCTGAATATGAGCTCCAGCCCCATGCTTGCGATCCCAATGTTGCGGAGATGGAGTCAGGCAGGTCCCTGGGTCTTGAAGGCCAGCCAACATAGCCTCATCAACCAGCCCTGGACCCAGTGAGAGACCCTTCTCAGATAACAAGGTGGGGGATAGGAGATGGTTCAGTAGATAAGAGTGCTCGCTATACAAGCACGGAGGCTGGAATTTGAATCCATGACCCAAGTTACACGTGCCTATATAACCCCAGCATTGTAGGGAACAGGGACAGGCAGACCTCAGGGGCTCACTAGCCGTCCAGCTTAGCTGAAACAGGGAGCCACATCTTCATCCCTGGGTCCTGTATCAAGGAAGTGAGGTGGAGAGCAACAAAGGGGAAATGTCACATCCTGCTCTGACTTCTACATGTGGGTGCACACTCAAGTGATGCACCACACACATGTCACACACACCCCACACTATACATACACGAGGGCAGTTGATAAATGTTTCAGTAGTTAAACCTCATTTAAAGTCTTGCATTGGAGAACTAGGGCCCTCCCTGACCTGAGTCAGCAAGAGCCTATGCTAACCCAGCCCCCAGAAACCAGCTTAAGAAATAGGGCTCCTGCCTGGGGCAGGAGCAAAATTCTCTCCCCACACAGAAAAGCACATTCCGGACGCCAGAACAAGCTCATCCCTCATTCCAGAGAGGCACAGATGTCTCAGCCCTTTCTGCCAAGATCTTTATTGTATTTTTTCTCCAAGAAAAACAAGTGTGGATGGGGAGAGGGTTAACGGTTTATTCTATTTTTTTTCTGAGTGATTTTATCACTGCCGTTAGAACATTCATTGAAGTAAGTGAGGCATCCGTCACAGGCTGACAGCAGTGTGCAGACTAATGGCTGTTACATGGTAATAATTTTTAATATGATTTTTATTTCACTTAATTTCATATGTGCTTGACAAAAGGTCCCCAGTCACTTGGGAGCAGTGCGGGACTGGGAATTTGCACACAGAAAGGTCTGTGGAACCAGGTGCTAGAGCCCTTCAAAGAAAGAACTTTGCCATTGGGGAAGGGAAGTCAGGACACTGGTGGGAGGAGGGAAGGAGCTGGCTTCTGACATCGTGTTGGTGTCGTGCTTCCATGACACAATGAGTCAGGGATGGGAACATAAGCAATAGGTCTGCCATATGCACACAGGCTTACTGGGAACTTGCAGAAAATGGCTCATCTTGTGAGGACATGGTCACACCCTGTCAGTCACCCTGTGGGTTTGCAGAGAAACACACAGTAAGTAAGAACTGGGCACATAAACATGCTGCCAGGAGAGGGGTGAGGGGGAAAGAGAAAGGGGGAAAGGGGAGGGGAGAAGAGAAGGAGGATGAGGAGAAAGGAGGGGAGGGAAGGAAAAAAGGAAGAAGAAAATGAGGAGAGAGAAGGGGAGAGAGAGAGAGAGAGAGAGAGAGAGAGAGAGAGAGAGAGAGAGAGAGTTCCATTTCTTGGATAAAATTCCTGTGTCTAAAAAGGTCACAGTGTAAAGAAAGACTCAGCCACAGAAGCCACTGTGGTCTTGACGTTTATTGCTGTATTGTGTGGGCATACACACACATACACACACATACACACACACACACACCAGTGTATCACCAGGCACTTGAAACAAGTCACCCAGCCCTTCCCATGACGATGCTTCTGTAAAGAGAGACACAGTGAAGCTACAATCTAACACTGCAGGTGTCTATGAATTAGACTCGTATTACAAGACTGGAGACCACATCCTCTGGGCAGGTGGAGAACACCCCACTGTCACACCAGCTTCCATATTACTGGCCCTATGGCTTCCCCTCATTGGATAACAGGAGTGCCTACCACAACTGGCTATGGCCCGGTGTGACATTCTCCTGGTTTAAACACGCCTGGGGACCTCTGGCTGAGGGATACGTGGCACACCAATCTTTCCATATAGTGCTGGGAGGGCCTTCCACACACTGCCTGAGAAGAAGTCTGACTGCCCAAGCCCAAACCCCAGCTCCATCCACAAGTCCCACCCCCACACCTCCCGGAGATGCTCACGTGGATTAACAGGAAGAGCGTGGCTCTCAGACGGTTAGCTACTGCGATCATACCCTTCCAATTTCTTCTAGGAAGAAAAAAAGCTGGATTTTCTCAGGTCCTCTTAGAATGGAAGAGGATTATGGGAAGCTAAAGAAATCACCCAATGATGCAATCTTCCTCAAGACTCTTATCCTGCCTGGCTTTGAGATATTGTTACTGTAGGATTTAGGAAGCTGACAGACAGATGGCCTTACTGTGACCAGTTATTGTCTTATATGGGTCTGCACACAGAGACACTCATACATGTGTACTCACACTCACATGCATTCTTGTACACACAAACACGCATGTACACACACATTCATGGATGCATGCCAATATGCACACACTGATACATGTACACACATGCACATGTATGTACATTCACACTTTCACACATGCTTACTCATGTACTGTTCACATGCACATGACATCACACACACACACACACACGTACATACACATGCACTCACGCATGCTTCGCACCCGTTCAATTTCTAACACTCCTTGCTTTTCTCCCCAGAGGTTTGCCGAAAGGAGATCAGGACTACGGACAGCGACCTGTCCCTGTCCGTGGTGCTGCCTAGAGTCTCTGCTTCTCACTCCTGGAGCGCCTTTTCTTCCCCTCTCCGGGTCCCCAACTTGCCTCTGCCTATCCCACACTCCAGCAAGGAGGCTCAACAGGATATTTCTCTAAAGACCAGATTTCTGGTGAGTGGGGTGGAGCAGAGGGTATCTTTAGCTGTCTTCTATGTTTACAACCATGGAACTCATTCCAGACTGGATCCCACAATAGGCTAAGAGATAGCCCTGTTCTTTCCCCCTCAACTCCACTGAGGAAAGTGCTGTTGTTAGAACCACTCTGAAAACCCTGGAGTCAGAGAGTCTCTCACGTTTACACTGCAAGAGGTGAAGGGAAAGGATACGCTTCACACCCAAACTAAAATCTTGGAGACTGTCTCAGAGATACATGAGGCCATTGGCCCTGGTGCCAACTCCTAATGAAGATGCTCTCAATGAACGCATGGGGGAACACATGTGTGACCCCCAAGCCCTCATCCTGGACTCTTCACAGCTCTGAACCCTGGCTAGAAGCCTCAGGTTCAAAGCTGTTTCTTCAGACACTACACCCCTATCTGTTACCATTACCAAGACTTTCCTCCCCACATCTCTGATGGAGCTTGACACAAAACCCACGTGTCCCTCAGCAGAATGTGGCCATCTCAAACTTCCTTACATGGGAGATTGAAGGTGATGAGATCCAGTTACCTCAGTGCAGAACAGTAAGTACTGGCCATTGTGGCAGTTTGGGTAAGAATGGTCCCCATCGGCTCATGTATTTCAATGCTTAGTCACCAGGGAGAGGCACTATTTGAGACGTATTAGGAGGTGTGGCCTTGTCGGAGAAAGTGTGTCACTGGGGATGGGCCTGGAGGTTCCAAAGTCCACACCCAGCTCTGTCTGTCCCCCACCCCTGTGGATCAGAATGTAGCTCTCAGCAGCTTCCGCACACCACCCTCGCCTGACAGCCACTGTGCTCCCTGTCGTCACCGCACTCACCTGACAGCCACCATGCTCCCTGCTGCCACCACACTCGCCTGACAGCCACCGTGCTCCCTGCCTGACAGCCACCGTGCTCCCTGCCGTGCTGATAGTGGATTTTTCTCTGAAACTGTAAGCAAGCCCCAGTTAAATGCTTTCTTCTGTAAAGAGTTGCCTTGGTTGAGGCATCTCTTCACAGAGATAGTCCAGTGACTAAGATAGACAGGCAGAAGCCCCACCAGCCTTCATAGCCAGGGCTGCTGTGCCTGTTCATTGTGCTCATCTGAGTCACTCCTGGGAGCTACTGAGGTTGACTCCCCATTGGCATCTGCAGGGGGAGTTTTCAGTTTCCAAGGTGGGGGCAGGTTCATTGTGGAGACAACTCAGGAGCAGCACTTTCGACTCACAAAATGGAAAGATAAAAGATTTCATAATCACCCCAGAGTTGAGACCTGGATACACACTGAGGTTCATGATCTATTCTTTCTAGACCCAGGAAGAAGGAAGAAGGAAGAGAACAGGCATCCAGGCATGCTACAGTCAGAACACCAGTAACAAGCTGCCGTTGATGTGCTCCCTACTACAAGTCCAGCACTATGCTAGAAGTGAAACATGCAAGGTTAGCCAAGCAAGGTCTTTGCCCTCAGGAATCCCAAAGATTGACAGAAAAGAAATACAACTAAACAGACAATTCACACCGACAAAGCATTGTCAAAGATGACTGAGGAGGAAAGGGGCCAGGGTTCCTTCTGGGCCATGTTAGCTGAGTCTGTCCCATGAGGGACCCCACAAGGCCCTGCTCATCAATTGTCCCAGCTCCAGACAGTACATCCATGTCGAGGCAGTAAAATCCAGTGCTCACCAAAGGTGTGGGTTTGAGATACAGACTGCTTTTATCCAAATCCAAGCCCTTTAACTTATTCACTGTGAGCCTTTGTACACGTTATTAATCTCCCTAGGTTGCAATATCCTCAGCTGTAAAATGGAATAATAAAATCTAACCCATCTCAGATGATGATATAAGGATTAAATGAGTGTATGATTATGGAGAGCTTAGGGTAGAGATTGACACATGGTTGGGAACCACAGAGAGTCGGGGTAGTGACGACAACCGTGCTTTCTTCCTAGGGCACAAGTGTGTCAGAGGCTGGTGACAAACTGAACGGCCAGAGCACAGGGCACAGCTGGATTTAACACAAGCTTCTGAGTTGTTTGGTCCCTATGCACCCTCAGACCAGGCCCAGGACTCCACTGGAGCTTCCCAGAGATAGAGACAGGCAGAGACCGCCTGCAAGGCTGTAGGCAATAGTGCAACCGCAATTAAACTGCCAAACAAACAAAAACCCACCGACCTTGTTGGGCACTCAGTAGGCATCATACCATCAAAGTCCCCACGATCCTCTCCCCTTTGATTGAGAGAAGGTCTCATGTAGCCCAGACTGGCTTTTAACTTGCTGTGTTGCTGTGGATGACACCGATCTTCTGATCTTCTGCCTCCGTTTCTCTGTGTCTGTGATTACAGGCTTGGGCTGCTGGGCTTGGTTTTCGGTGGTGTTAGGAACAGGACTGAACAAAAATGGTCAGCTGGTGCCGCCTCCTCTCATGCTAACAGCTCAGCTTAAAAGGCCCTTAGCCAGCTGTGTACACAGCACTCCCTCTCTGCCATACCTTCCACAGCCACTGGGTACGTGCATGCATACTCACTCATACACACATAGAGACACACAGACACACACAGAGACACACAGATACCTCCCCCCCACAGAGACACTCACACATACCAGATAAATACCACACATACATAGACACACACACACAGAAACACTCATACACACAAGATAAATACCACACACAGACACACACAGAGACACTCACACACACCAGATGAATACCACACACAGACAGACAATCACACAGATACACACACACCTCTCTCTCACACGCACGCGCGCATACATACACACACACACACACACACGAGTTTCACATATAAACAGACCTGAATTCGAGTCCTAGCTCTCTGTCTTGGGCCTGTCATTTATCCTCCTGGTCCTCAGATTGCCCACCTGTACACCAGAGGTCTCTGTCTCTCATATCCGACATCCCTGGACCACCAGAGGGATCAGAACTCAGTAACTCAACCATTCCCAGCCCCACCCTCTTGAGGGCAGTCAAGTAGCTAACAGGACAAACAGATCTAGAACTTCTAGAATACCTCAGGAGCCCACGTCCCTCCTCTTTCTGCCTTCTTTTCTCCCATAAGCTTTACCGGGACAAGTAGAGCCAGGATTTGGGGGGATGAAATCATGGGGTTTCTGAAGCTCAAATCTAAATCTGCCCGCTTGCCAATGTCCTAATCCCATTAAGCCTTGGTATTTCCAATGATAAAATGGGTGTGTGATTCCTCATCCTGGGCTCCTCTAGGAACACAGAGCGGCATGGGTCAAGGTAGCCAAAGGCGGGAACAGCACAGGGTCCATGGACCCAGGAGCAGGTGAGCAGAGCCTCGCTGTCTGTGCAGGGCCTTGCACAGCTGAGGGAGACAGGGACACGAAAGCACTAAAACAACGCAAACGCTCAGACACAAAAGGCCACGGGTGGTGTGACCGCAGTCAAATGACACCCCCAGGAAAGAAATCTGGGGGACAGGAAGCCGACGGGCAGCTTATGGCGGTGGCTTAGGGAACAAGTCGCTGTAGACAGTGGTGCTGGGTGCACGTCTGGTTGTCTACTAAGCAACTCTGCACTGTGACCGTAAAGGTGGCCATTTAATGCCACATTAAGTTACATCTTTACAAAAGAGGGAGGAGGAGGAGGAAAAGACTGGTTGATAAGAGGGTGAGCACTGGTCAGAGTCCTGGAGAACAACCTAAGGTACCCCACGAGAGCAAGAGCCCAGGCTGCCACTCAGGCAACCATGTCTACAGGCCCGAGCCACCAGAGGGCCAGCTACCAGCCTAACTCAGCACCCTGTGGCCCTGCAAGCACCAGGGACAGCAGTGAGTTCAGGGCCTGAGAGTCACACAGACTCACCCTGAGATGCTAATTGCACCACTTAGGATCCTGTGACCTTAGGTGTGTCCCTGAACCCCTGAGTCTCATTTTCCATGTCTTTGGTATGTGAGGGTGGACATTGCTCACTTTACCTCGTACTTGGGGAAATTGTGTAGGAGAGACGTGCTGACATACCTGTCCCAGAAGCCTCAGTGATCATGGGACAGAGCTAGTTCCTTTCATTCTCTCCATCCATCCTCCAGTGCCAGCCGAGGATGAGAGTGGGCCGCCTCTCCAAGAAACACCCGAGTGACTTGGGCACTCAGCCTCGTTTGGTACTTTCTGTGACTTCACAGCCTGAGATATAATGCAGAGCTGAGTTCACAAGAAGTCAAACAGACAGAGAGATGCTTCTAGATAGGCAAGCAGATCAACAGCAGGCCAACGGGCAGCTGAAAAAGAAAAGAAAAGAAAAAAGAGATAGAGGGACAGGCAGGCGAAGCCACTAAGATGTCTGCCGTTCCCTGTAGGGGTCTCCTACCCCCACCATTGGTGATACCTTCAGACTCAGAGCACAGATTTATCTCTAAACACCGCCACAATTCCACTATTGGATCTGTAATCACGGACTCCAATGTTTGCAGGATAAATGCACTAACAAACTAATTGTTTGTTAGCGCTGAGGTTCCAGCAATCAACACGTCCGGTGTGAGATATGGTTCACTCGCCTGCTGAAATCCAAGCCATCACAAGGCTCCATGGCATGACTGGCACCATGGGTACCCCAAAGACCTCGGTTGGGGTGCTGACCCACTGTGCACACATGTGCATACTATCTGTGCAGGGGCAGTGGGGGCAGGAGGCTCCCCCCCTACACGCTGGCACGTAGTCGCTGCTACCCCTGTCTGAGCCTCGTCAGTAACACACATAAACTAACTCAGTTCCTGGGGACCCCAGAGGAACAGCAGGAACTGTTTGGTAGAGAATTATAGCTGTGGGTGAAATTAGATGTACTCTGAGCCCCAAGGCTGAGAGAAATAAAAAGCATTTTAAATGGAGTGTAGAATTCATATTCCTCAGTCACTTTCCAATAAATAAATCTTGTACCGTTTTTTTCTGTAAACAGTGGTTACATGCGGCTTCTATTGTCTCCATGTTCTCTGAGCCAACAGGCCAGGAGTAGCAGTGAAAGGCACATGGGCCAAGCGCTGGGGTGGGGGTGAAGAAACCGGAGCATCTCTGAAGCCTGGGGACCCCAAGACCTGGTGGCTTCTTGGGAGTCCCCCTCTTTAAGGAAGTATCAGGAGGACCCTGGGGCCACAGCCCAGCTGTAGACACCCCTCAGATATGCCCAAGAGGGACCTCCCAACCCCCAAACCCATGTCTGGATTGCTCTCACCCTGAGAAACAAAGCATTCCATTGAAAGTGGCAGGGGAGGTCACCATTCACTGCGGCTCCTATTGTTTCTAGCTTCCCTTCTAACACCTCTGCTGCTTCTTGCAGAACTGACACCTCCTCCCACAACAACAACAACAAAAAAAGCTACAGAGAATCCCAGAGAAGAAGAGCCATCTCCCAATCTTATCACCCTGGAAAGAGATTGCTGCAGACATGTTGGTATTTTCTCTTCTGGATTCTGTTTTGGGGGGTGGGATATATACATCGGTACATACACATATAATGGAACAGAAATAATCTGCACCAACATGTGTCAGGTACTGTCGTGGAAATTTGAAATAGATGATGTCTGAATTTTACAACAAAGGAATTTGTGTAATGCTAATGGTGAGCTACGTCATTGGTCACCATGATATTGAGCTCACATTTGGGGTCTCTTCATGGGTACCTCTGAACATGCACAGTCTCACGTAGCTCCCTTCCCCAGGCCCTGAGAAGACCTCACAACCAACCTTCAGGGATGGGAGGGAACCTTCCAAGGCCATGAAAGACAAAGGCTGCAGAGCTTCTGTGTCACTTACGGTGTGGCTCTGGGTGTGTTTACACTTCCTGTGCTGTGTCCCAAACCCAGGCCCCAGTGGACAGTCTGGCCCTCCTCTGGCCCAGGGCAGCTGGGTTCAGAGCCCATCCTCTGTGCTCATCTCTTCTTCCTAAAGTCCTGGACACCACCTCAGTATGTGTTTTCCAAGGACACACTCATCAGAGCGTGCCTGGACAGAACGCATGCTCTCCCCGACCCTCTCTGAGAGGGTCCCCCCATGTAGACCAGTTTGGCCTGGAATACATCATCTTTTAAACTAAGAACAAGACCCTTTGGGGCTGGGAGGAGACTCAGTGAGGGAGCGCTTGCCTAGCATGCAGTATAGATTTTATATGGGTATCTCTCTGGGTTCCATTTCCAGCACTGCAAAGACAAAAAAAAAGGAAGACACCCAAAAATATTTCCTATAATTGAAACAAGAAGTGAGATTAGTCAAAACTCACCCCCCAAAAATTAGAAAAAAGAAAACATAGCAAAGGATTCTGGGACAGGTTTCCCCAGCTCTCCTCCCCTTGCCTTGTTCTTGTACCCATTTTACAGAATAGCAGGTCAGCCAGGGTGGCTAAGTCTGGGAAAATAAGAAAGCGAAGGGAAGAAGTCACATTTTGCAGGGCTCCTCAGCCCGTTCCCTGGGTCTGAACACCCCAAGGACTCACAGACCTGAGAACCTAGCATTTCTCCAGAGGGGTAGGGTGAGGTACAGACATGTTTTCTCTGAATACAAAGGTCCCATCACTGAGGGGGAGAGAGGAGAGGTTCCATACGCCACTCACTGCCCCAAACAAGCCTCATCTGAGGGTCCCTCCAAGCGGCTTCATGACCATCGCAGTCCAAGAGGCATTCGCGGGGAGGATGCATGAGTTGATCCTGGACTGGAAAATGGAATCAAACAGGGCAGAAGGACTGAGTCTTGGATTTGGGGTCTACATCCCAGGCTGCTGAGTGGCTCCTGAGGAACCCCAGGCCATCTTGCCCTCTCTGGACCTCAGCTTGCCTGTCTATGACGCAGGGACAATGAGGGTTACCCCTATGGGGTGAATGAGAACAGATCCAGTGATGATCCACTCCGTGCCCACGGTAACAGCTAATGTGGGGGTGGCCAGGCTTCCTTCTTCCAGGGCCCTTGATCATTTATTTTTTGGTTAATTAAACGATAAAATTTCATATCTGATTATGCCAGTCGGTGCCATTATGAGCTCCCATATAAATCACACAGGGAGCTAGGCTCCAGGACACCCCTTTATCTGCTCCTCAACAGAACCTTGGAGGGGCCCAGGAGGAGAGAGACTGCCCCTGAGAGTCTGGGTTTGATCTGACTCCCTTGACCCCAGTTTGATCCAGTGTCCTACACCATTAGGATTCCCAACCAGAGCCCCCAGAAGGAGAACTCATTGCACACTATGGTGGCAGGCCCAACCCCCTTATTCCATGCAGAAGACTGCAGAGCCCGAGTTGACTGTAGCTATCCACAACCGCACTGATAGACAAAGTAACAAGACAGAGGATGGTTTAAGTGCCTTGCAGAGGCCCCCACAGCAGTTGTTCTGAGGGGCGATAGAATGTAAGTTCCATCACTTAGCTCTGAGGTCTGTACTCAGTGATTAGAAAGGATGGGTTTGGGACTGGTCAGACTGGGGGTCTAACTCCAGGTCTAACATCCACGAGCCATGTGACCTTGAATCAAATTCTCACTCTTTGCGCCTCCATTCCCTATGAGGACAGCAACTCTGCCAGGAGTCGGGACACCAGAGTTGGGCTTCTCTTCATTCTGAGCATGTGCTGAGACCCCAGTCAAGACAAAAGTGGGGTGGAGCCCACAACCAGATTTTGGGATGCTCAGGTTGATTCAGCAGCATGCAGAGGCTAGAGGTCTCAAGGGACCACTTGCTGACTGGGCCTGCAGAGTCCCTGGTCGATCCCAGATGGGCCCGGATGCCTCAGTCCCAGGGTCCAGGAAAGAAAGGACTCTGGAAAACCCCAGGGGACCACGTCACCCCAGAGGTTCCTTGACTCTCCTTTTGAAGATCAACAGAAGGGGGCAAATTCCCAGCGGAACAAAGGGCACTTTCTCCCTTATGTAATGGGGACCCCAGGGGGCAGCTGGGATCATGTGCCCGTCCAGAGCATCATCTCCAACCTCAGCACCCAGCCAGGCAAGGACCTGGTGGGTGGGTGGAGGGATGGATAGATGGACGGATGAATAGGTGGATGGATGGGTATGTGGAGGGAGGGAGGGAGGGAGGGAGGGAGGGAGGGAGGGAGGGATGGATGGATGGACGGATGGACAGGTGGATGGGTGAACAGGTGGACAGATGGATGGATGGATGAGTGGGTGGATGGATGGGTATGTGGAGGGATGGATGGATGGATATGTGGAGGAATGGATGGATGGATGGATGGATGGATGGATGGATGGATGGATATGTGGAGGAATGGATGGATAGGTGGATGGATGAGTGAATAGGTGGATGGATGAGTGGATGGATGGATGGATGGATGGATGGATGGGACAAATGGATGAATGTTAGACTAAATGATTGGGTAAATGGATGGATGGCACGAGCAGACAAAAGAACACATTGAATGAGCCAATGATTAATGGCCCAAACTGGTAATCTCGGCATTCAGGAGGCAGAAGCAGGAGGATTATGGGTGTGAGACTAGTGTTGGATACAAAGCAAAACTTTGTCTCAAAAGACGCCAACAAAAACACCGACATTAGCAACAGAAGGACAAATAAGTAGAGAAATGAAAGAACAGTTAGATGAAATAAAAAATGTAAAAATTAGATGAGGAATAATGAATAAACAGAAGAAAGAGAAGGGAAGGAGGAGAGGAAGGGAGGAGGGGGAAGAGCCATGAAGATAAGAGGGGGAAAGACAGCAGGGTAAGCAGCAGGGCCCAGAGGCCAAGTGTATCATCTTGTCCCTACGCCCTGTCCCCAGGTCCTGGCCCCTGCCCAGCGCCCAAGTGTGTCTTGTCCCTGTGCCCTGTCCCCAGGTCCTGCCCTATGCTTGTACCTGGGACTTGGAGTGAAGCCTGAAGCCTCCATGGCTGGCAGCAAGGAAAGTGGGCTGGGGAAGCCTCATCGCCCACCCAGCGAGTCTTTAACTATTACATTAAACATCTGCTTTGCCTTTCACGAAGCGGGTAGTGTTTCACCCCTGAGATATCTGATTTTATTACCTTCCAGGGAGAGGGCCAGGCAAGTGTTCTCATTGATTTGCGCATTAAATATATTAGTAATAAAACAACATCTCCGTAAACCAATTGCAAAATCAATATTAATTGGTACCAAAATATCACAAGTAGTTGAATTACAATTAAGGGTGCTGGAGAGTCTTGCCTTGGGGCACAGGGTCTGGAGGTCCCAGAAGGGAGAGGGACTTGGGAGGAATCAGATTTCAGAGCCCGGCAAACCTGGGTTTTCTCTCTAAGCCTCAGTTTCCTAATCTGGAAAATGGGGTTAATTGTTCGCACAGAGGAAGTTTGGTGAGGATTAAGTGAGTCATGTATTCTTGGTACCTGGTAGCCACAGAGTCCAGGGATGCTTCCTTTCTCACTTTGTCCTCACCCATCTATAAAATGTAAGTTATTCTCACTGTGGTAGAATAGCATGGATCGAGTAGGGGCGGAAACAGCAGGAAAGAGGGTACTAGAGATGGCCCATCTCATGCAGCTGTATTGTGTGTGAGGGCTATAACCTCTCGTCTGGCATCTACAACAGACCTTCCATCAGCTTCCTTTCCCCTTTCAGATGAGAATCTGAGGCAGCCCATGGAAGGCTGGGGCTTGACCGTGAACCAAGAGCGAGGATGGCTGAGGGGGTGACAACAGCTCAGAGCCGCTGCACTGTGGAGAGGTTAGTGGGACCCTGCTGTCGCAGCGTCTCGGGGGTGGAGACCGCCCATGCCCGGAAACAGCCTCTACTGTTTTCACTTCTCTGTCACCTATGGGTGTCGGGCTTTCCTTTGCCCTTCAGGGCTGACTACAATGGTCATACCAATTGCGCTTATGTTGATAAAGGACCTGGCTCCCTGCCAGGCCACGCTTTCTAACGTGCTGCACTGTATACTCAACCACAGGGTTCTGTTCACAGACTGTCCAGAAGTACTTTAGTTTTAAACCTCAACTTTGCGACTCTTCATGATAAATTATATTCAACAGCTACAGCCTATGGTACAGCTGTGTAACAAACCACCCTGAAGCTACGCGGTGACTGACAGTAAACTGACTGTTGCATACACAGGGCTGCAAGCTGCCTGTGATTTGCTGGTCTAAGCAAAGCTTTGCTTTGGGCTGAGGTCAGGCTCAAGGTAGCCTCATGGGTCTTTCATCATTCTGGGATAAGTGGCCGCCCAGGACAGCTTCCCATCAAGCCTGGGGAACCACACAGTGTAATGAGAGCCACTTCTCGGGTCAAGTCCACTAGATGGCCAGATGGTTTTACGGCCACAGTTGACATCATGGATTGGGGAAAATACCCTCTATCTGTGATGTGAGTGTGAGTGGAAACACCCAGTGGCCGCAGTGACCCTGGCCTCTGTCAGTTCCAGAAGTGCAGGGGTTGCTCTGAGTGCAAGATGCCCACATCCAGCCCTACAAGCTCCCACGTCTCTTACTGCCGTGATGTCCTCTTCTCTTGGCTGTTCTCAGCGTATGGTCAGCCTCCCGGGACGGAGGAGGCCTAGGTCATGCTGTGGCCCCCTTGGTATTTGACAAGTCCACCTTGCTCGTCATGCACAATAGCTCCTCCTGAGGGTCTCAGTACAGCTGTGACCCGGAGTCCTTCATGGTGCCTGGTACAGCTGCCTGCAGTCCCTACCTGGCTGTCCCCGGCAGCCACCACTGCTCCTGGTGTTCTAAGGGAGATGAGGCTGGGAAGGCTTTGTCTGGGCAGGCCCACAAAATGGTGACACTGCTATGGTTGACTAAGTGTCTTGAAAGGCACACGTGGCAGATCTACTGTCCCCAAAATCTGCCCCAGAGAGCCAGGGTTTTCCAGAGACCAGAGTGGGGAGCGTGGCCCACGTTGCTTCACCAGGCAGTAGTGTCTGCAATGCTCGTCTTGTGCCTGCATGTGCAAGCTCATGTGTGCACAACCTCATACTTGGGTGTGTGACTTGCTCACTCGGTGTTTGTGTTCACGCGTAGCCTAGGTATGTGTGTGTCTGTATCCATACCCAGATAGCCCTCACGTGTGTGCTCTCCTCATGCACACCTTTCTTTCTGTTGGGGTTGTATGGGCACATGAGCTACGATGGCACAGGGCAGACTAGACATCCATACCCACCGGCCTTGTCCTCTCCCGCTGTCCACAGCTGAGGTCAGAAAGCCGTGGCTCCCGCGTGGTTACTATTTCCAGTGTATCGCTTTCTTTGAGACCCGCTGCCACCTTTTCTGTGGTTCCCAGGTAGGCTTTACTTAAAAGTTCCAGGGCTGGCAAGATGGCTAGCCATTTAGGCAGCACTTGCCATCGACCTCATGACCTGAGTTCAACCAACAGGACCCATATACTTAAATGAATAAAAAAGCAATAATATCACTCTCCTTTGAGATTGCTCAGCAGTTAAGAGCACTTACTGCTCTGGCAGAGGACTTGTGTTTGGTTTCCAGAACCACATGGCGACTCACACTATCCAGCTCCAGGAGATCCAATGCCCTCTTCTGACTTGTGCAAGCACCAGACACACACATGGTACACAGACATACAACAGGCAAAACACCCATACGCATGAAATAAAATAATAAATCTCTAAAATTTTATTTCTCGCCCCTAGAATTCAAGGGGACCCATGATCACCCAACCCATTCCCTCCTCCACCAAAGTCCACCTCTATAACAACCCCCCAGTGAGCAAGAGCCACCCCGAAAGGTCAAGAAGGACCACTGGAAGCCAAGACCCTGCACAAGTGCCCTCAGGTCCACTCTGGGTACCGGGTCCACCACTAGAAAGATAGCAGAGGCCAGGAGGCAGTATTGGAGGCTCCAGGCCTCTCCTCCAGGAGCCTCCCCCGCACCATCCCATCGTTGTAAATAATGCCGAAAATGAGCCATTTTTAAAGAGTGTCCAGTGGGATTCTGGAGCCTTGTTTTAATTATACAAAACCAGCATGGGTGCTCAGGCAGACGCTGGTGCTAATTGTTTTGAAAGCCAGCCCTCCTGGCTCTGCCGAATGCCCTGTCTGGGCACATTTTGAGCAGTTTCCCCAGTCATGCATGTGAGGTCACTCACTCCCAGACTAAGCAGGTAGGGTTGAGAACACCAGAGCCCTGGTTTGGGGACCTCCTCCTCCCTGACCTCGCTCCTACTCACTCCAGGCTCTGGCTGCCACCCCTCCCCACAATACAACCAGCTGACAAGATGCTCGGGGGAACACTGGGTGGGGGCATAGTGTGAGCTCGGTGGGAAGAGGTGAGGGAAGGCACACTTCTTCATCAGTGTGTCCCTTCTGCGAACCTAGCCCTCCACACCACATCCAGTCCTGCCGTGCCCCGTAGATTTTGTAATCTCTGACTTAGTAACCCTCCTTAGTGGGTGAGGGCCAGATGTCTCCAAGCAGAGGTCACTACACTAGGA